>NC_139217.1:117201596-117801596 GCF_055691185.1 Crinia signifera | reverse complement strand
GTTGATCACACGTAACATGTCTGCATTACTTTATTCCACAGGCCGCTAAGCTGCTGTGAACAGTCCAGGTAGAAAGGTCAGGTGACTATCTAGGGAAGAGAAAGATGTGAGGAACAGGCAATCTCATAAAGGTAAGACATGGACAACACTCAACTGGATTAGGTCAAGGGTCATTGCTAGTACAATGTCCCTTGATGCCGGTTTTCACTTGTGAATGCTGTCACATTACCTTTAATAATGGCAAGGGTCCCCATTTGATAACTATTCTACAGTGTAGGTGATAGCTTAGGATCCCCTATTGGGACAATTGCCCACTCTGTAAAAAAGTGAATACATTTATTTATACAGGCCTAGTACCTGACTAACATGAGTAAACTATCAGGGCTTAAGGCACTCTGTGCTGCAGGCATAGTGCCCATCTAATGAGGGGTTCAACACACTGGTGGGCTAGGGGTAATGTTAAAAACTCTTGTGCCCCACTGGAGCCTTACCAGATCTGGACGACCTCGGCGGACACAGAAATAGACAACCGGCATTGGCCCTTTCCTGCAGGGATCAGCGTCGCTCCACTGCTGGGCTTTGTCAACTTGACTCTTGATGACTGCCTCAATCATGAGTTCCTTGTCCTGGAAATCAAGGGATCCATGAAAGTGCTTCCTTGTTATCTCGACATTGACGTCCTTTTTCTTTATTATGTATAAAATACTGTCCCCTTTCCAGCGATGTCCTCTTGCTAGCTGCACCTGTTTTCCACTGGTATACTGTGTACTTTCCTCTGGAGATCTTCTCATGTCCCTCTCCATCAGCAAACGGCGCACGCAACGCTTTCGCCGATGAAGCCATATAATATATAAACTACACACGCACGACTCTCGTTTTTGGCTGTAAAAATGCCCTGCCACCAAGAAGAGGTTCCACCCATCCAATGCCCACTGTATGTCTTCTTAGTGGTAGGGGTCACTTTCAAGTACATATATCTATTTACAAATCTATTTATTGCATGTAAAATAACACAAGCCTTTAATATCACTGTGATTACTTGTAAAGACTCGCCATAACACTTAACAGATGATTTTTCTGTTTGAAATGTTGGGTCATGCAAAATGTTTAGCAAGTAATACACAGCTGATATTAAACTGTTTTGCATAATCTGTCCTGTGCATATAATCAATCTACTGTGTGAAGTCAAAGATATTTCAATTACCTTTGTTGATCACACGTAACATGTCTGCATTACTTTATTCCACAGGCCGCTAAGCTGCTGTGAACAGTCCAGGTAGAAAGGTCAGGTGACTATCTAGGGAAGAGAAAGATGTCAGGAACAGGCAATCTCATAAAGGTAAGACATGGACAACACTCAACTGGATTAGGTCAAGGGTCATTGCTAGTACAATGTCCCTTGATGCCGGTTTTCACTTGTGAATGCTGTCACATTACCTTTAATAATGGCAAGGGTCCCCATTTGATAACTATTCTACAGTGTAGGTGATAGCTTAGGATCCCCTATTGGGACAATTGCCCACTCTGTAAAAAAGTGAATACATTTATTTATACAGGCCTAGTACCCGACTAACATGTGTAAACTATCAGGGCTTAAGGCACTCTGTGCTGCAGGCATAGTGCCCATCTAATGAGGGGTTCAACACACTGGTGGGCTAGGGGTAATTTTAAAAACTCTTGTGCCCCACTGGAGCCTTACCAGATCTGGACGACCTCGGCGGACACAGAAATAGACAACCGGCATTGGCCCTTGCCTGCAGGGATCAGCGTCGCTCCACTGCTGGGCTTTGTCAACTTGACTCTTGATGACTGCCTCAATCATGAGTTCCTTGTCCTGGAAATCAAGGGATCCATGAAAGTGCTTCCTTGTTATCTCGACATTGACGTCCTTTTTTCTTCATTATGTATAAAATACTGTCCCCTTTCCAGCGATGTCCTCTTGCTAGCTGCACCTGTTTTCCACTGGTATACTGTGTACTTTCCTCTGGAGATCTTCTCATGTCCCTCTCCATCAGCAAACGGCGCACGCAACGCTTTCGCCGATGAAGCCATAAAATATATAAACTACACACGCACGACTCTCGTTTTTGGCTGTAAAAATGCCCTGCCACCAAGAAGAGGTTCCACCCATCCAATGCCCACTGTACGTCTTCTTGGTGGTAGGGGTCACTTTCAAGTACATATATCTATTTACAAATCTATTTATTGCATGTAAAATAACACAAGCCTTTAATATCACTGTGATTACTTGTAAAGACTCGCCATAACACTTAACAGATGATTTTTCTGTTTGAAATGTTGGGTCATGCAAAATGTTTAGCAAGTAATACACAGCTGATATTAAACTGTTTTGCATAATCTGTCCTGTGCATATATTCAATCTACTGTGTGAAGTCAAAGATATTTCAATTACCTTTGTTGATCACACGTAACATGTCTGCATTACTTTATTCCACAGGCCGCTAAGCTGCTGTGAACAGTCCAGGTAGAAAGGTCAGGTGACTATCTAGGGAAGAGAAAGATGTGAGGAACAGGCAATCTCATAAAGGTAAGACATGGACAACACTCAACTGGATTAGGTCAAGGGTCATTGCTAGTACAATGTCCCTTGATGCCGGTTTTCACTTGTGAATGCTGTCACATTACCTTTAATAATGGCAAGGGTCCCCATTTGATAACTATTCTACAGTGTAGGTGATAGCTTAGGATCCCCTATTGGGACAATTGCCCACTCTGTAAAAAAGTGAATACATTTATTTATACAGGCCTAGTACCTGACTAACATAAGTAAACTATCAGGGCTTAAGGCACTCTGTGCTGCAGGCATAGTGCCCATCTAATGAGGGGTTCAACACACTGGTGGGCTAGGGGTAATGTTAAAAACTCTTGTGCCCCACTGGAGCCTTACCAGATCTGGACGACCTCGGCGGACACAGAAATAGACAACCTGCATTGGCCCTTTCCTGCAGGGATCAGCGTCGCTCCACTGCTGGGCTTTGTCAACTTGACTCTTGATGACTGCCTCAATCATGAGTTCCTTGTCCTGGAAATCAAGGGATCCATGAAAGTGCTTCCTTGTTATCTCGACATTGACGTCCTTTTTCTTCATTATGTATAAAATACTGTCCCCTTTCCAGCGATGTCCTCTTGCTAGCTGCACCTGTTTTCCACTGGTATACTGTGTACTTTCCTCTGGAGATCTTCTCATGTCCCTCTCCATCAGCAAACGGCGCACGCAACGCTTTCGCCGATGAAGCCATATAATATATAAACTACACACGCACGACTCTCGTTTTTGGCTATAAAAATGCCCTGCCACCAAGAAGAGGTTCCACCCATCCAATGCCCACTGTACGTCTTCTTGGTGGTAGGGGTCACTTTCAAGTACATATATCTATTTACAAATCTATTTATTGCATGTAAAATAACACAAGCCTTTAATATCACTGTGATTACTTGTAAAGACTCACCAATGACATTTAACAGATGTTTTTTCTGTTTGAAATGTTGGGTCATGCAAAATGTTTAGCAAGTAATACACAGCTGATATTAAACTGTTTTGCATAATCTGTCCTGTGCATATATTCAATCTACTGTGTGAAGTCAAAGATATTTCAATTACCTTTGTTGATCACACGTAACATGTCTGCATTACTTTATTCCACAGGCCGCTAAGCTGCTGTGAACAGTCCAGGTAGAAAGGTCAGGTGACTATCTAGGGAAGAGAAAGATGTGAGGAACAGGCAATCTCATAAAGGTAAGACATGGACAACACTCAACTGGATTAGGTCAAGGGTCATTGCTAGTACAATGTCCCTTGATGCCGGTTTTCACTTGTGAATGCTGTCACATTACCTTTAATAATGGCAAGGGTCCCCATTTGATAACTATTCTACAGTGTAGGTGATAGCTTAGGATCCCCTATTGGGACAATTGCCCACTCTGTAAAAAAGTGAATACATTTATTTATACAGGCCTAGTACCTGACTAACATGAGTAAACTATCAGGGCTTAAGGCACTCTGTGCTGCAGGCATAGTGCCCATCTAATGAGGGGTTCAACACACTGGTGGGCTAGGGGTAATGTTAAAAACTCTTGTGCCCCACTGGAGCCTTACCAGATCTGGACGACCTCGGCGGACACAGAAATAGACAACCGGCATTGGCCCTTTCCTGCAGGGATCAGCGTCGCTCCACTGCTGGGCTTTGTCAACTTGACTCTTGATGACTGCCTCAATCATGAGTTCCTTGTCCTGGAAATCAAGGGATCCATGAAAGTGCTTCCTTGTTATCTCGACATTGACGTCCTTTTTCTTTATTATGTATAAAATACTGTCCCCTTTCCAGCGATGTCCTCTTGCTAGCTGCACCTGTTTTCCACTGGTATACTGTGTACTTTCCTCTGGAGATCTTCTCATGTCCCTCTCCATCAGCAAACGGCGCACGCAACGCTTTCGCCGATGAAGCCATATAATATATAAACTACACACGCACGACTCTCGTTTTTGGCTGTAAAAATGCCCTGCCACCAAGAAGAGGTTCCACCCATCCAATGCCCACTGTATGTCTTCTTAGTGGTAGGGGTCACTTTCAAGTACATATATCTATTTACAAATCTATTTATTGCATGTAAAATAACACAAGCCTTTAATATCACTGTGATTACTTGTAAAGACTCGCCATAACACTTAACAGATGATTTTTCTGTTTGAAATGTTGGGTCATGCAAAATGTTTAGCAAGTAATACACAGCTGATATTAAACTGTTTTGCATAATCTGTCCTGTGCATATAATCAATCTACTGTGTGAAGTCAAAGATATTTCAATTACCTTTGTTGATCACACGTAACATGTCTGCATTACTTTATTCCACAGGCCGCTAAGCTGCTGTGAACAGTCCAGGTAGAAAGGTCAGGTGACTATCTAGGGAAGAGAATGATGTCAGGAACAGGCAATCTCATAAAGGTAAGACATGGACAACACTCAACTGGATTAGGTCATGGGTCATTGCTAGTACAATGTCCCTTGATGCCGGTTTTCACTTGTGAATGCTGTCACATTACCTTTAATAATGGCAAGGGTCCCCATTTGATAACTATTCTACAGTGTAGGTGATAGCTTAGGATCCCCTATTGGGACAATTGCCCACTCTGTAAAAAAGTGAATACATTTATTTATACAGGCCTAGTACCTGACTAACATGAGTAAACTATCAGGGCGTAAGGCACTCTGTGCTGCAGGCATAGTGCCCATCTAATGAGGGGTTCAACACACTGGTGGGCTAGGGGTAATGTTAAAAACTCTTGTGCCCCACTGGAGCCTTACCAGATCTGGACGACCTCGGCGGACACAGAAATAGACAACCTGCATTGGCCCTTTCCTGCAGGGATCAGCGACGCTCCACTGCTGGGCTTTGTCAACTTGACTCTTGATGACTGCCTCAATCATGAGTTCCTTGTCCTGGAAATCAAGGGATCCATGAAAGTGCTTCCTTGTTATCTCGACATTGACGTCCTTTTTCTTCATTATGTATAAAATACTGTCCCCTTTCCAGCGATGTCCTCTTGCTAGCTGCACCTGTTTTCCACTGGTATACTGTGTACTTTCCTCTGGAGATCTTCTCATGTCCCTCTCCATCAGCAAACGGCGCACGCAACGCTTTCGCCGATGAAGCCATATAATATATAAACTACACACGCACGACTCTCGTTTTTGGCTATAAAAATGCCCTGCCACCAAGAAGAGGTTCCACCCATCCAATGCCCACTGTACGTCTTCTTGGTGGTAGGGGTCACTTTCAAGTACATATATCTATTTACAAATCTATTTATTGCATGTAAAATAACACAAGCCCTTAATATCACTGTGATTACTTGTAAAGACTCGCCATAACACTTAACAGATGATTTTTCTGTTTGAAATGTTGGGTCATGCAAAATGTTTAGCAAGTAATACATAGCTGATATTAAACTGTTTTGCATAATCTGTCCTGTGCATATAATCAATCTACTGTGTGAAGTCAAAGATATTTCAATTACCTTTGTTGATCACACGTAACATGTCTGCATTACTTTATTCCACAGGCCGCTAAGCTGCTGTGAACAGTCCAGGTAGAAAGGTCAGGTGACTATCTAGGGAAGAGAAAGATGTCAGGAACAGGCAATCTCATAAAGGTAAGACATGGACAACACTCAACTGGATTAGGTCATGGGTCATTGCTAGTACAATGTCCCTTGATGCCGGTTTTCACTTGTGAATGCTGTCACATTACCTTTAATAATGGCAAGGGTCCCCATTTGATAACTATTCTACAGTGTAGGTGATAGCTTAGGATCCCCTATTGGGACAATTGCCCACTCTGTAAAAAAGTGAATACATTTATTTATACAGGCCTAGTACCTGACTAACATGAGTAAACTATCAGGGCGTAAGGCACTCTGTGCTGCAGGCATAGTGCCCATCTAATGAGGGGTTCAACACACTGGTGGGCTAGGGGTAATTTTAAAAACTCTTGTGCCCCACTGGAGCCTTACCAGATCTGGACGACCTCGGCGGACACAGAAATAGACAACCGGCATTGGCCCTTGCCTGCAGGGATCAGCGTCGCTCCACTGCTGGGCTTTGTCAACTTGACTCTTGATGACTGCCTCAATCATGAGTTCCTTGTCCTGGAAATCAAGGGATCCATGAAAGTGCTTCCTTGTTATCTCGACATTGACGTCCTTTTTTCTTCATTATGTATAAAATACTGTCCCCTTTCCAGCGATGTCCTCTTGCTAGCTGCACCTGTTTTCCACTGGTATACTGTGTACTTTCCTCTGGAGATCTTCTCATGTCCCTCTCCATCAGCAAACGGCGCACGCAACGCTTTCGCCGATGAAGCCATATAATATATAAACTACACACGCATGACTCTCGTTTTTGGCTGTAAAAATGCCCTGCCACCTAGAAGAGGTTCCACCCATCCAATGCCCACTGTACGTCTTCTTGGTGGTAGGGGTCACTTTCAAGTACATATATCTATTTACAAATCTATTTATTGCATGTAAAATAACACAAGCCTTTAATATCACTGTGATTACTTGTAAAGACTCGCCATAACACTTAACAGATGATTTTTCTGTTTGAAATGTTGGGTCATGCAAAATGTTTAGCAAGTAATACACAGCTGATATTAAACTGTTTTGCATAATCTGTCCTGTGCATATAATCAATCTACTGTGTGAAGTCAAAGATATTTCAATTACCTTTGTTGATCACACGTAACATGTCTGCATTACTTTATTCCACAGGCCGCTAAGCTGCTGTGAACAGTCCAGGTAGAAAGGTCAGGTGACTATCTAGGGAAGAGAAAGATGTGAGGAACAGGCAATCTCATAAAGGTAAGACATGGACAACACTCAACTGGATTAGGTCAAGGGTCATTGCTAGTACAATGTCCCTTGATGCCGGTTTTCACTTGTGAATGCTGTCACATTACCTTTAATAATGGCAAGGGTCCCCATTTGATAACTATTCTACAGTGTAGGTGATAGCTTAGGATCCCCTATTGAGACAATTGCCCACTCTGTAAAAAAGTGAATACATTTATTTATACAGGCCTAGTACCTGACTAACATGAGTAAACTATCAGGGCGTAAGGCACTCTGTGCTGCAGGCATAGTGCCCATCTAATGAGGGGTTCAACACACTGGTGGGCTAGGGGTAATGTTAAAAACTCTTGTGCCCCACTGGAGCCTTACCAGATCTGGACGACCTCGGTGGACACAGAAATAGACAACCTGCATTGGCCCTTGCCTGCAGGGATCAGCGTCGCTCCACTACTGGGCTTTGTCAAGTTGACTCTTGATGACTGCCTCAATCATGAGTTCCTTGTCCTGGAAATCAAGGGATCCATGAAAGTGCTTCCTTGTTATCTCGACATTGACGTCCTTTTTCTTCATTATGTATAAAATACTGTCCCCTTTCCAGCGATGTCCTCATGCTAGCTGCACCTGTTTTCCACTGGTATACTGTGTACTTTCCTCTGGAGATCTTCTCATGTCCCTCTCCATCAGCAAACGGTGCACGCAACGCTTTCGCCGATAAAGCCATATAATATATAAACTACACACGCACGACTCTCGTTTTTGGCTGTAAAAATGCCCTGCCACCAAGAAGAGGTTCCACCCATCCAATGCCCACTGTACGTCTTCTTGGTGGTAGGGGTCACTTTCAAGTACATATATCTATTTACAAATCTATTTATTGCATGTAAAATAACACAAGCCTTTAATATCACTGTGATTACTTGTAAAGACTCGCCATAACACTTAACAGATGATTTTTCTGTTTGAAATGTTGGGTCATGCAAAATGTTTAGCAAGTAATACACAGCTGATATTAAACTGTTTTGCATAATCTGTCGTCCTGTGCATATAATCAATCTACTGTGTGAAGTCAAAGATATTTCAATTACCTTTGTTGATCACACGTAACATGTCTGCATTACTTTATTCCACAGGCCGCTAAGCTGCTGTGAACAGTCCAGGTAGAAAGGTCAGGTGACTATCTAGGGAAGAGAAAGATGTCAGGAACAGGCAATCTCATAAAGGTAAGACATGGACAACACTCAACTGGATTAGGTCAAGGGTCATTGCTAGTACAATGTCCCTTGATGCCGGTTTTCACTTGTGAATGCTGTCACATTACCTTTAATAATGGCAAGGGTCCCCATTTGATAACTATTCTACAGTGTAGGTGATAGCTTAGGATCCCCTATTGGGACAATTGCCCACTCTGTAAAAAAGTGAATACATTTATTTATACAGGCCTAGTACCCGACTAACATGTGTAAACTATCAGGGCTTAAGGCACTCTGTGCTGCAGGCATAGTGCCCATCTAATGAGGGGTTCAACACACTGGTGGGCTAGGGGTAATGTTAAAAACTCTTGTGCCCCACTGGAGCCTTACCAGATCTGGACGACCTCGGCGGACACAGAAATAGACAACCGGCATTGGCCCTTGCCTGCAGGGATCAGCGTCGCTCCACTGCTGGGCTTTGTCAACTTGACTCTTGATGACTGCCTCAATCATGAGTTCCTTGTCCTGGAAATCAAGGGATCCATGAAAGTGCTTCCTTGTTATCTCGACATTGACGTCCTTTTTTTCTTCATTATGTATAAAATACTGTCCCCTTTCCAGCGATGTCCTCTTGCTAGCTGCACCTGTTTTCCACTGGTATACTGTATACTTTCCTCTGGAGATCTTCTCATGTCCCTCTCCATCAGCAAACGGCGCACGCAACGCTTTCGCCGATGAAGCCATATAATATATAAACTACACACGCATGACTCTCGTTTTTGGCTGTAAAAATGCCCTGCCACCTAGAAGAGGTTCCACCCATCCAATGCCCACTGTACATCTTCTTGGTGGTAGGGGTCACTTTCAAGTACATATATCTATTTACAAATCTATTTATTGCATGTAAAATAACACAAGCCTTTAATATCACTGTGATTACTTGTAAAGACTCGCCATAACACTTAACAGATGATTTTTCTGTTTGAAATGTTGGGTCATGCAAAATGTTTAGCAAGTAATACACAGCTGATATTAAACTGTTTTGCATAATCTGTCCTGTGCATATAATCAATCTACTGTGTGAAGTCAAAGATATTTCAATTACCTTTGTTGATCACACGTAACATGTCTGCATTACTTTATTCCACAGGCCGCTAAGCTGCTGTGAACAGTCCAGGTAGAAAGGTCAGGTGACTATCTAGGGAAGAGAAAGATGTGAGGAACAGGCAATCTCATAAAGGTAAGACATGGACAACACTCAACTGGATTAGGTCAAGGGTCATTGCTAGTACAATGTCCCTTGATGCCGGTTTTCACTTGTGAATGCTGTCACATTACCTTTAATAATGGCAAGGGTCCCCATTTGATAACTATTCTACAGTGTAGGTGATAGCTTAGGATCCCCTATTGGGACAATTGCCCACTCTGTAAAAAAGTGAATACATTTATTTATACAGGCCTAGTACCTGACTAACATAAGTAAACTATCAGGGCTTAAGGCACTCTGTGCTGCAGGCATAGTGCCCATCTAATGAGGGGTTCAACACACTGGTGGGCTAGGGGTAATGTTAAAAACTCTTGTGCCCCACTGGAGCCTTACCAGATCTGGACGACCTCGGCGGACACAGAAATAGACAACCTGCATTGGCCCTTTCCTGCAGGGATCAGCGTCGCTCCACTGCTGGGCTTTGTCAACTTGACTCTTGATGACTGCCTCAATCATGAGTTCCTTGTCCTGGAAATCAAGGGATCCATGAAAGTGCTTCCTTGTTATCTCGACATTGACGTCCTTTTTCTTCATTATGTATAAAATACTGTCCCCTTTCCAGCGATGTCCTCTTGCTAGCTGCACCTGTTTTCCACTGGTATACTGTGTACTTTCCTCTGGAGATCTTCTCATGTCCCTCTCCATCAGCAAACGGCGCACCCAACGCTTTCGCCGATGAAGCCATATAATATATAAACTACACACGCACGACTCTCGTTTTTGGCTATAAAAATGCCCTGCCACCAAGAAGAGGTTCCACCCATCCAATGCCCACTGTACGTCTTCTTGGTGGTAGGGGTCACTTTCAAGTACATATATCTATTTACAAATCTATTTATTGCATGTAAAATAACACAAGCCTTTAATATCACTGTGATTACTTGTAAAGACTCACCAATGACATTTAACAGATGTTTTTTCTGTTTGAAATGTTGGGTCATGCAAAATGTTTAGCAAGTAATACACAGCTGATATTAAACTGTTTTGCATAATCTGTCCTGTGCATATATTCAATCTACTGTGTGAAGTCAAAGATATTTCAATTACCTTTGTTGATCACACGTAACATGTCTGCATTACTTTATTCCACAGGCCGCTAAGCTGCTGTGAACAGTCCAGGTAGAAAGGTCAGGTGACTATCTAGGGAAGAGAAAGATGTGAGGAACAGGCAATCTCATAAAGGTAAGACATGGACAACACTCAACTGGATTAGGTCAAGGGTCATTGCTAGTACAATGTCCCTTGATGCCGGTTTTCACTTGTGAATGCTGTCACATTACCTTTAATAATGGCAAGGGTCCCCATTTGATAACTATTCTACAGTGTAGGTGATAGCTTAGGATCCCCTATTGGGACAATTGCCCACTCTGTAAAAAAGTGAATACATTTATTTATACAGGCCTAGTACCTGACTAACATAAGTAAACTATCAGGGCTTAAGGCACTCTGTGCTGCAGGCATAGTGCCCATCTAATGAGGGGTTCAACACACTGGTGGGCTAGGGGTAATGTTAAAAACTCTTGTGCCCCACTGGAGCCTTACCAGATCTGGACGACCTCGGCGGACACAGAAATAGACAACCTGCATTGGCCCTTTCCTGCAGGGATCAGCGTCGCTCCACTGCTGGGCTTTGTCAACTTGACTCTTGATGACTGCCTCAATCATGAGTTCCTTGTCCTGGAAATCAAGGGATCCATGAAAGTGCTTCCTTGTTATCTCGACATTGACGTCCTTTTTCTTTATTATGTATAAAATACTGTCCCCTTTCCAGCGATGTCCTCTTGCTAGCTGCACCTGTTTTCCACTGGTATACTGTGTACTTTCCTCTGGAGATCTTCTCATGTCCCTCTCCATCAGCAAACGGCGCACGCAACGCTTTCGCCGATGAAGCCATATAATATATAAACTACACACGCACGACTCTCGTTTTTGGCTGTAAAAATGCCCTGCCACCAAGAAGAGGTTCCACCCATCCAATGCCCACTGTATGTCTTCTTAGTGGTAGGGGTCACTTTCAAGTACATATATCTATTTACAAATCTATTTATTGCATGTAAAATAACACAAGCCTTTAATATCACTGTGATTACTTGTAAAGACTCGCCATAACACTTAACAGATGATTTTTCTGTTTGAAATGTTGGGTCATGCAAAATGTTTAGCAAGTAATACACAGCTGATATTAAACTGTTTTGCATAATCTGTCCTGTGCATATAATCAATCTACTGTGTGAAGTCAAAGATATTTCAATTACCTTTGTTGATCACACGTAACATGTCTGCATTACTTTATTCCACAGGCCGCTAAGCTGCTGTGAACAGTCCAGGTAGAAAGGTCAGGTGACTATCTAGGGAAGAGAATGATGTCAGGAACAGGCAATCTCATAAAGGTAAGACATGGACAACACTCAACTGGATTAGGTCATGGGTCATTGCTAGTACAATGTCCCTTGATGCCGGTTTTCACTTGTGAATGCTGTCACATTACCTTTAATAATGGCAAGGGTCCCCATTTGATAACTATTCTACAGTGTAGGTGATAGCTTAGGATCCCCTATTGGGACAATTGCCCACTCTGTAAAAAAGTGAATACATTTATTTATACAGGCCTAGTACCTGACTAACATGAGTAAACTATCAGGGCGTAAGGCACTCTGTGCTGCAGGCATAGTGCCCATCTAATGAGGGGTTCAACACACTGGTGGGCTAGGGGTAATGTTAAAAACTCTTGTGCCCCACTGGAGCCTTACCAGATCTGGACGACCTTGGCGGACACAGAAATAGACAACCTGCATTGGCCCTTTCCTGCAGGGATCAGCGACGCTCCACTGCTGGGCTTTGTCAACTTGACTCTTGATGACTGCCTCAATCATGAGTTCCTTGTCCTGGAAATCAAGGGATCCATGAAAGTGCTTCCTTGTTATCTCGACATTGACGTCCTTTTTCTTCATTATGTATAAAATACTGTCCCCTTTCCAGCGATGTCCTCTTGCTAGCTGCACCTGTTTTCCACTGGTATACTGTGTACTTTCCTCTGGAGATCTTCTCATGTCCCTCTCCATCAGCAAACGGCGCACGCAACGCTTTCGCCGATGAAGCCATATAATATATAAACTACACACGCACGACTCTCGTTTTTGGCTATAAAAATGCCCTGCCACCAAGAAGAGGTTCCACCCATCCAATGCCCACTGTACGTCTTCTTGGTGGTAGGGGTCACTTTCAAGTACATATATCTATTTACAAATCTATTTATTGCATGTAAAATAACACAAGCCTTTAATATCACTGTGATTACTTGTAAAGACTCGCCATAACACTTAACAGATGATTTTTCTGTTTGAAATGTTGGGTCATGCAAAATGTTTAGCAAGTAATACATAGCTGATATTAAACTGTTTTGCATAATCTGTCCTGTGCATATAATCAATCTACTGTGTGAAGTCAAAGATATTTCAATTACCTTTGTTGATCACACGTAACATGTCTGCATTACTTTATTCCACAGGCCGCTAAGCTGCTGTGAACAGTCCAGGTAGAAAGGTCAGGTGACTATCTAGGGAAGAGAAAGATGTCAGGAACAGGCAATCTCATAAAGGTAAGACATGGACAACACTCAACTGGATTAGGTCATGGGTCATTGCTAGTACAATGTCCCTTGATGCCGGTTTTCACTTGTGAATGCTGTCACATTACCTTTAATAATGGCAAGGGTCCCCATTTGATAACTATTCTACAGTGTAGGTGATAGCTTAGGATCCCCTATTGGGACAATTGCCCACTCTGTAAAAAAGTGAATACATTTATTTATACAGGCCTAGTACCTGACTAACATGAGTAAACTATCAGGGCGTAAGGCACTCTGTGCTGCAGGCATAGTGCCCATCTAATGAGGGGTTCAACACACTGGTGGGCTAGGGGTAATTTTAAAAACTCTTGTGCCCCACTGGAGCCTTACCAGATCTGGACGACCTCGGCGGACACAGAAATAGACAACCGGCATTGGCCCTTGCCTGCAGGGATCAGCGTCGCTCCACTGCTGGGCTTTGTCAACTTGACTCTTGATGACTGCCTCAATCATGAGTTCCTTGTCCTGGAAATCAAGGGATCCATGAAAGTGCTTCCTTGTTATCTCGACATTGACGTCCTTTTTTCTTCATTATGTATAAAATACTGTCCCCTTTCCAGCGATGTCCTCTTGCTAGCTGCACCTGTTTTCCACTGGTATACTGTGTACTTTCCTCTGGAGATCTTCTCATGTCCCTCTCCATCAGCAAACGGCGCACGCAACGCTTTCGCCGATGAAGCCATATAATATATAAACTACACACGCATGACTCTCGTTTTTGGCTGTAAAAATGCCCTGCCACCTAGAAGAGGTTCCACCCATCCAATGCCCACTGTACGTCTTCTTGGTGGTAGGGGTCACTTTCAAGTACATATATCTATTTACAAATCTATTTATTGCATGTAAAATAACACAAGCCTTTAATATCACTGTGATTACTTGTAAAGACTCGCCATAACACTTAACAGATGATTTTTCTGTTTGAAATGTTGGGTCATGCAAAATGTTTAGCAAGTAATACACAGCTGATATTAAACTGTTTTGCATAATCTGTCCTGTGCATATAATCAATCTACTGTGTGAAGTCAAAGATATTTCAATTACCTTTGTTGATCACACGTAACATGTCTGCATTACTTTATTCCACAGGCCGCTAAGCTGCTGTGAACAGTCCAGGTAGAAAGGTCAGGTGACTATCTAGGGAAGAGAAAGATGTGAGGAACAGGCAATCTCATAAAGGTAAGACATGGACAACACTCAACTGGATTAGGTCAAGGGTCATTGCTAGTACAATGTCCCTTGATGCCGGTTTTCACTTGTGAATGCTGTCACATTACCTTTAATAATGGCAAGGGTCCCCATTTGATAACTATTCTACAGTGTAGGTGATAGCTTAGGATCCCCTATTGAGACAATTGCCCACTCTGTAAAAAAGTGAATACATTTATTTATACAGGCCTAGTACCTGACTAACATGAGTAAACTATCAGGGCGTAAGGCACTCTGTGCTGCAGGCATAGTGCCCATCTAATGAGGGGTTCAACACACTGGTGGGCTAGGGGTAATGTTAAAAACTCTTGTGCCCCACTGGAGCCTTACCAGATCTGGACGACCTCGGTGGACACAGAAATAGACAACCTGCATTGGCCCTTGCCTGCAGGGATCAGCGTCGCTCCACTACTGGGCTTTGTCAAGTTGACTCTTGATGACTGCCTCAATCATGAGTTCCTTGTCCTGGAAATCAAGGGATCCATGAAAGTGCTTCCTTGTTATCTCGACATTGACGTCCTTTTTCTTCATTATGTATAAAATACTGTCCCCTTTCCAGCGATGTCCTCATGCTAGCTGCACCTGTTTTCCACTGGTATACTGTGTACTTTCCTCTGGAGATCTTCTCATGTCCCTCTCCATCAGCAAACGGTGCACGCAACGCTTTCGCCGATAAAGCCATATAATATATAAACTACACACGCACGACTCTCGTTTTTGGCTGTAAAAATGCCCTGCCACCAAGAAGAGGTTCCACCCATCCAATGCCCACTGTACGTCTTCTTGGTGGTAGGGGTCACTTTCAAGTACATATATCTATTTACAAATCTATTTATTGCATGTAAAATAACACAAGCCTTTAATATCACTGTGATTACTTGTAAAGACTCGCCATAACACTTAACAGATGATTTTTCTGTTTGAAATGTTGGGTCATGCAAAATGTTTAGCAAGTAATACACAGCTGATATTAAACTGTTTTGCATAATCTGTCCTGTGCATATATTCAATCTACTGTGTGAAGTCAAAGATATTTCAATTACCTTTGTTGATCACACGTAACATGTCTGCATTACTTTATTCAACAGGCCGCTAAGCTGCTGTGAACAGTCCAGGTAGAAAGGTCAGGTGACTATCTAGGGAAGAGAAAGATGTGAGGAACAGGCAATCTCATAAAGGTAAGACATGGACAACACTCAACTGGATTAGGTCAAGGGTCATTGCTAGTACAATGTCCCTTGATGCCGGTTTTCACTTGTGAATGCTGTCACATTACCTTTAATAATGGCAAGGGTCCCCATTTGATAACTATTCTACAGTGTAGGTGATTGCTTAGGATCCCCTATTGGGACAATTGCCCACTCCGTAAAAAAGTGAATACATTTATTTATACAGGCCTAGTACCCGACTAACATGTGTAAACTATCAGGGCTTAAGGCACTCTGTGCTGCAGGCATAGTGCCCATCTAATGAGGGGTTCAACACACTGGTGGGCTAGGGGTAATGTTAAAAACTCTTGTGCCCCACTGGAGCCTTACCAGATCTGGACGACCTCGGCGGACACAGAAATAGACAACCTGCATTGGCCCTTGCCTGCAGGGATCAGCGTCGCTCCACTGCTAGGCTTTGTCAACTTGACTCTTGATGACTGCCTCAATCATGAGTTCCTTGTCCTGGAAATCAAGGGATCCATGAAAGTGCTTCCTTGTTATCTCGACATTGACGTCCTTTTTCTTCATTATGTATAAAATACTGTCCCCTTTCCAGCGATGTCCTCTTGCTAGCTGCACCTGTTTTCCACTGGTATACTGTGTACTTTCCTCTGGAGATCTTCTCATGTCCCTCTCCATCAGCAAACGGCGCACGCAACGCTTTCGCCGATGAAGCCATATAATATATAAACTACACACGCACGACTCTCGTTTTTGGCTATAAAAATGCCCTGCCACCAAGAAGAGGTTCCACCCATCCAATGCCCACTGTACGTCTTCTTGGTGGTAGGGGTCACTTTCAAGTACATATATCTATTTACAAATCTATTTATTGCATGTAAAATAACACAAGCCTTTAATATCACTGTGATTACTTGTAAAGACTCGCCATAACACTTAACAGATGATTTTTCTGTTTGAAATGTTGGGTCATGCAAAATGTTTAGCAAGTAATACACAGCTGATATTAAACTGTTTTGCATAATCTGTCCTGTGCATATAATCAATCTACTGTGTGAAGTCAAAGATATTTCAATTACCTTTGTTGATCACACGTAACATGTCTGCATTACTTTATTCCACAGGCCGCTAAGCTGCTGTGAACAGTCCAGGTAGAAAGGTCAGGTGACTATCTAGGGAAGAGAATGATGTCAGGAACAGGCAATCTCATAAAGGTAAGACATGGACAACACTCAACTGGATTAGGTCATGGGTCATTGCTAGTACAATGTCCCTTGATGCCGGTTTTCACTTGTGAATGCTGTCACATTACCTTTAATAATGGCAAGGGTCCCCATTTGATAACTATTCTACAGTGTAGGTGATAGCTTAGGATCCCCTATTGGGACAATTGCCCACTCTGTAAAAAAGTGAATACATTTATTTATACAGGCCTAGTACCTGACTAACATAAGTAAACTATCAGGGCTTAAGGCACTCTGTGCTGCAGGCATAGTGCCCATCTAATGAGGGGTTCAACACACTTTTGGACTAGGGGTAATGTTAAAAACTCTTCTGCCCCACTGGAGCCTTACCAGATCTGGACGACCTCGGCGGACACAGAAATAGACAACCGGCATTGGCCCTTGCCTGCAGGGATCAGCGTCGCTCCACTGCTCGGCTTTGTCAACTTGACTCTTGATGACTGCCTCAATCATGAGTTCCTTGTCCTGGAAATCAAGGGATCCATGAAAGTGCTTCCTTCTTATCTCGACATTGACGTCCTTTTTCTTCATTATGTATAAAATACTGTCCCCTTTCCAGCGATGTCCTCTTGCTAGCTGCACCTGTTTTCCACTGGTATACTGTGTACTTTCCTCTGGAGATCTTCTCATGTCCCTCTCCATCAGCAAACGGTGCACGCAACGCTTTCGCCGATGAAGCCATATAATATATAAACTACACACGCACGACTCTCGTTTTTGGCTGTAAAAATGCCCTGCCACCAAGAAGAGGTTCCACCCATCCAATGCCCACTGTACGTCTTTTTGGTGGTAGGGGTCACTTTCAAGTACATATATCTATTTACAAATCTATTTATTGCATGTAAAATAGCACAAGCCTTTAATATCACTGTGATTACTTGTAAAGACTCGCCATAACACTTAACAGATGATTTTTCTGTTTGAAATGTTGGGTCATGCAAAATGTTTAGCAAGTAATACACAGCTGATATTAAACTGTTTTGCATAATCTGTCCTGTGCATATAATTAATCTACTGTGTGAAGTCAAAGATATTTCAATTACCTTTGTTGATCACACGTAACATGTCTGCATTACTTTATTCCACAGGCCGCTAAGCTGCTGTGAACAGTCCAGGTAGAAAGGTCAGGTGACTATCTAGGGAAGAGAAAGATGTGAGGAAGAGGCAATCTCATAAAGGTAAGACATGGACAACACTCAACTGGATTAGGTCAAGGGTCATTGCTAGTACAATGTCCCTTGATGCAGGTTTTCACTTGTGAATGCTGTCACATTACCTTTAATAATGGCAAGGGTCCCCATTTGATAACTATTCTACAGTGTAGGTGATAGCTTAGGATCCCCTATTGGGACAATTGCCCACTCTGTAAAAAAGTGAATACATTTATTTATACAGGCCTAGTACCCGACTAACATGTGTAAACTATCAGGGCTTAAGGCACTCTGTGCTGCAGGCATAGTGCCCATCTAATGAGGGGTTCAACACACTTTTGGACTAGGGGTAATGTTAAAAACTCTTCTGCCCCACTGGAGCCTTACCAGATCTGGACGACCTCGGCGGACACAGAAATAGACAACCGGCATTGGCCCTTGCCTGCAGGGATCAGCGTCGCTCCACTGCTCGGCTTTGACAACTTGACTCTTGATGACTGCCTCAATCATGAGTTCCTTGTCCTGGAAATCAAGGGATCCATGAAAGTGCTTCCTTGTTATCTCGACATTGACGTCCTTTTTCTTCATTATGTATAAAATACTGTCCCCTTTCCAGCGATGTCCTCTTGCTAGCTGCACCTGTTTTCCACTGGTATACTGTGTACTTTCCTCTGGAGATCTTCTCATGTCCCTCTCCATCAGCAAACGGTGCACGCAACGCTTTCGCCGATGAAGCCATATAATATATAAACTACACACGCACGACTCTCGTTTTTGGCTGTAAAAATGCCCTGCCACCAAGAAGAGGTTCCACCCATCCAATGCCCACTGTACGTCTTCTTGGTGGTAGGGGTCACTTTCAAGTACATATATCTATTTACAAATCTATTTATTGCATGTAAAATAACACAAGCCTTTAATATCACTGTGATTACTTGTAAAGACTCGCCATAACACTTAACAGATGATTTTTCTGTTTGAAATGTTGGGTCATGCAAAATGTTCAGCAAGTAATACACAGCTGATATTAAACTGTTTTGCATAATCTGTCCTGTGCATATAATCAATCTACTGTGTGAAGTCAAAGATATTTCAATTACCTTTGTTGATCACACGTAACATGTCTGCATTACTTTATTCCACAGGCCGCTAAGCTGCTGTGAACAGTCCAGGTAGAAAGGTCAGGTGACTATCTAGGGAAGAGAAAGATGTGAGGAACAGGCAATCTCATAAAGGTAAGACATGGACAACACTCAACTGGATTAGGTCAAGGGTCATTGCTAGTACAATGTCCCTTGATGCCGGTTTTCACTTGTGAATGCTGTCACATTACCTTTAATAATGGCAAGGGTCCCCATTTGATAACTATTCTACAGTGTAGGTGATAGCTTAGGATCCCCTATTGAGACAATTGCCCACTCTGTAAAAAAATGAATACATTTATTTATACAGGCCTAGTACCCGACTAACATGAGTAAACTATCAGGGCGTAAGGAACTCTGTGCTGCAGGCATAGTGCCCATCTAATGAGGGGTTCAACACACTGGTGAGCTAGGAGTAATGTTAAAAACTCTTGTGCCCCACTGGAGCCTTACCAGATCTGGACGACCTCGGCTGACACAGAAATAGACAACCGGCATTGGCCCTTGCCTGCAGGGATCAGCGTCGCTCCACTGCTGGGCTTTGTCAACTTGACTCTTGATGACTGCCTCAATCATGAGTTCCTTGTCCTGGAAATCAAGGGATCCATGAAAGTGCTTCCTTGTTATCTCGACATTGACGTCCTTTTTCTTCATTATGTATAAAATACTGTCCCCTTTCCAGCGATGTCCTCTTGCTAGCTGCACCTGTTTTCCACTGGTATACTGTGTACTTTCCTCTGGAGATCTTCTCATGTCCCTCTCCATCAGCAAACGGTGCACGCAACGCTTTCGACGATTAAGCCATATAATATATAAACTACACACGCACGACTCTCGTTTTTGGCTGTAAAAATGCCCTGCCACCAAGAAGAGGTTCCACCCATCCAATGCCCACTGTACGTCTTCTTGGTGGTAGGGGTCACTTTCAAGTACATATAATCTATTTACAAATCTATTTATTGCATGTAAAATAACACAAGCCTTTAATATCACTGTGATTACTTGTAAAGACTCGCCATAACACTTAACAGATGATTTTTCTGTTTGAAATGTTGGGTCATGCAAAATGTTTAGCAAGTAATACACAGCTGATATTAAACTGTTTTGCATAATCTGTCCTGTGCATATATTCAATCTACTGTGTGAAGTCAAAGATATATCAATTACCTTTGTTGATCACACGTAACATGTCTGCATTACTTTATTCCACAGGCCGCTAAGCTGCTGTGAATAGTCCAGGTAGAAAGGTCAGGTGACTATCTAGGGAAGAGAAAGATGTGAGGAACAGGCAATCTCATAAAGGTAAGACATGGACAACAGTCAACTGGATTAGGTCAAGGGTCATTGCTAGTACAATGTCCCTTGATGCCGGTTTTCACTTGTGAATGCTGTCACATTACATTTAACAATGGCAAGGGTCCCCATTTGATAACTATTCTACAGTGTAGGTGATAGCTTAGGATCCCCTATTGGGACAATTGCCCACTCTGTAAAAAAGTGAATACATTTATTTATACAGGCCTAGTACCCGACTAACATGTGTAAACTATCAGGGCTTAAGGCACTCTGTGCTGCAGGCATAGTGCCCATCTAATGAGGGGTTCAACACACTTTTGGACTAGGGGTAATGTTAAAAACTCTTCTGCCCCACTGGAGCCTTACCAGATCTGGACGACCTCGGCGGACACAGAAATAGACAACCGGCATTGGCCCTTGCCTGCAGGGATCAGCGTCGCTCCACTGCTCGGCTTTGTCAACTTGACTCTTGATGACTGCCTCAATCATGAGTTCCTTGTCCTGGAAATCAAGGGATCCATGAAAGTGCTTCCTTCTTATCTCGACATTGACGTCCTTTTTCTTCATTATGTATAAAATACTGTCCCCTTTCCAGCGATGTCCTCTTGCTAGCTGCACCTGTTTTCCACTGGTATACTGTGTACTTTCCTCTGGAGATCTTCTCATGTCCCTCTCCATCAGCAAACGGTGCACGCAACGCTTTCGCCGATGAAGCCATATAATATATAAACTACACACGCACGACTCTCGTTTTTGGCTGTAAAAATGCCCTGCCACCAAGAAGAGGTTCCACCCATCCAATGCCCACTGTACGTCTTTTTGGTGGTAGGGGTCACTTTCAAGTACATATATCTATTTACAAATCTATTTATTGCATGTAAAATAACACAAGCCTTTAATATCACTGTGATTACTTGTAAAGACTCGCCATAACACTTAACAGATGATTTTTCTGTTTGAAATGTTGGGTCATGCAAAATGTTTAGCAAGTAATACACAGCTGATATTAAACTGTTTTGCATAATCTGTCCTGTGCATATAATTAATCTACTGTGTGAAGTCAAAGATATTTCAATTACCTTTGTTGATCACACGTAACATGTCTGCATTACTTTATTCCACAGGCCGCTAAGCTGCTGTGAACAGTCCAGGTAGAAAGGTCAGGTGACTATCTAGGGAAGAGAAAGATGTGAGGAACAGGCAATCTCATAAAGGTAAGACATGGACAACACTCAACTGGATTAGGTCAAGGGTCATTGCTAGTACAATGTCCCTTGATGCCGGTTTTCACTTGTGAATGCTGTCACATTACCTTTAATAATGGCAAGGGTCCCCATTTGATAACTATTCTACAGTGTAGGTGATAGCTTAGGATCCCCTACTGGGACAATTGCCCACTCTGTAAAAAAGTGAATACATTTATTTATACAGGCCTAGTACCCGACTAACATGTGTAAACTATCAGGGCTTAAGGCACTCTGTGCTGCAGGCATAGTGCCCATCTAATGAGGGGTTCAACACACTTTTGGACTAGGGGTAATGTTAAAAACTCTTCTGCCCCACTGGAGCCTTACCAGATCTGGACGACCTCGGCGGACACAGAAATAGACAACCGGCATTGGCCCTTGCCTGCAGGGATCAGCGTCGCTCCACTGCTGGGCTTTGTCAACTTGACTCTTGATGACTGCCTCAATCATGAGTTCCTTGTCCTGGAAATCAAGGGATCCATGAAAGTGCTTCCTTCTTATCTCGACATTGACGTCCTTTTTCTTCATTATGTATAAAATACTGTCCCCTTTCCAGCGATGTCCTCTTGCTAGCTGCACCTGTTTTCCACTGGTATACTGTGTACTTTCCTCTGGAGATCTTCTCATGTCCCTCTCCATCAGCAAATGGTGCACGCAACGCTTTCGCCGATGAAGCCATATAATATATAAACTACACACGCACGACTCTCGTTTTTGGCTGTAAAAATGCCCTGCCACCAAGAAGAGGTTCCACCCATCCAATGCCCACTGTACGTCTTCTTGGTGGTAGGGGTCACTTTCAAGTACATATATCTATTTACAAATCTATTTATTGCATGTAAAATAACACAAGCCTTTAATATCACTGTGATTACTTGTAAAGACTCGCCATAACACTTAACAGATGATTTTTCTGTTTGAAATGTTGGGTCATGCAAAATGTTTAGCAAGTAATACACAGCTGATATTAAACTGTTTTGCATAATCTGTCGTCCTGTGCATATAATCAATCTACTGTGTGAAGTCAAAGATATTTCAATTACCTTTGTTGATCACACGTAACATGTCTGCATTACTTTATTCCACAGGCCGCTAAGCTGCTGTGAACAGTCCAGGTAGACTCTTGATGACTGCCTCAATCATGAGTTCCTTGTCCTGGAAATCAAGGGATCCATGAAAGTGCTTCCTTGTTATCTCGACATTGACGTCCTTTTTCTTCATTATGTTCAAAATACTGTCCCCTTTCCAGCGATGTCCTCTTGCTAGCTGCACCTGTTTTCCACTGGTATACTGTGTACTTTCCTCTGGAGATCTTCTCATGTCCCTCTCCATCAGCAAACGGTGCACGCAACGCTTTCGCCGATTAAGCCATATAATATATAAACTACACACGCACGACTCTCGTTTTTGGCTGTAAAAATGCCCTGCCACCAAGAAGAGGTTCCACCCATCCAATGCCCACTGTACGTCTTCTTGGTGGTAGGGGTCACTTTCAAGTACATATATCTATTTACAAATCTATTTATTGCATGTAAAATAACACAAGCCTTTAATATCACTGTGATTACTTGTAAAGACTCGCCATAACACTTAACACATGATTTTTCTGTTTGAAATGTTGGGTCATGCAAAATGTTTAGCAAGTAATACACAGCTGATATTAAACTGTTTTGCATAATCTGTCCTGTGCATATAATCAATCTACTGTGTGAAGTCAAAGATATTTCAATTACCTTTGTTGATCACACGTAACATGTCTGCATTACTTTATTCCACAGGCCGCTAAGCTGCTGTGAACAGTCCAGGTAGAAAGGTCAGGTGACTATCTAGGGAAGAGAAAGATGTGAGGAACAGGCAATCTCATAAAGGTAAGACATGGACAACACTCAACTGGATTAGGTCAAGGGTCATTGCTAGTACAATGTCCCTTGATGCCGGTTTTCACTTGTGAATGCTGTCACATTACCTTTAATAATGGCAAGGGTCCCCATTTGATAACTATTCTACAGTGTAGGTGATAGCTTAGGATCCCCTATTGAGACAATTGCCCACTCTGTAAAAAAATGAATACATTTATTTATACAGGCCTAGTACCCGACTAACATGAGTAAACTATCAGGGCGTAAGGAACTCTGTGCTGCAGGCATAGTGCCCATCTAATGAGGGGTTCAACACACTGGTGAGCTAGGAGTAATGTTAAAAACTCTTGTGCCCCACTGGAGCCTTACCAGATCTGGACGACCTCGGCTGACACAGAAATAGACAACCGGCATTGGCCCTTGCCTGCAGGGATCAGCGTCGCTCCACTGCTGGGCTTTGTCAACTTGACTCTTGATGACTGCCTCAATCATGAGTTCCTTGTCCTGGAAATCAAGGGATCCATGAAAGTGCTTCCTTGTTATCTCGACATTGACGTCCTTTTTCTTCATTATGTATAAAATACTGTCCCCTTTCCAGCGATGTCCTCTTGCTAGCTGCACCTGTTTTCCACTGGTATACTGTGTACTTTCCTCTGGAGATCTTCTCATGTCCCTCTCCATCAGCAAACGGTGCACGCAACGCTTTCGCCGATTAAGCCATATAATATATAAACTACACACGCACGACTCTCGTTTTTGGCTGTAAAAATGCCCTGCCACCAAGAAGAGGTTCCACCCATCCAATGCCCACTGTACGTCTTCTTGGTGGTAGGGGTCACTTTCAAGTACATATAATCTATTTACAAATCTATTTATTGCATGTAAAATAACACAAGCCTTTAATATCACTGTGATTACTTGTAAAGACTCGCTATAACACTTAACAGATGATTTTTCTGTTTGAAATGTTGGGTCATGCAAAATGTTTAGCAAGTAATACACAGCTGATATTAAACTGTTTTGCATAATCTGTCCTGTGCATATATTCAATCTACTGTGTGAAGTCAAAGATATATCAATTACCTTTGTTGATCACACGTAACATGTCTGCATTACTTTATTCCACAGGCCGCTAAGCTGCTGTGAATAGTCCAGGTAGAAAGGTCAGGTGACTATCTAGGGAAGAGAAAGATGTGAGGAACAGGCAATCTCATAAAGGTAAGACATGGACAACAGTCAACTGGATTAGGTCAAGGGTCATTGCTAGTACAATGTCCCTTGATGCCGGTTTTCACTTGTGAATGCTGTCACATTACATTTAACAATGGCAAGGGTCCCCATTTGATAACTATTCTACAGTGTAGGTGATAGCTTAGGATCCCCTATTGGGACAATTGCCCACTCTGTAAAAAAGTGAATACATTTATTTATACAGGCCTAGTACCCGACTAACATGTGTAAACTATCAGGGCTTAAGGCACTCTGTGCTGCAGGCATAGTGCCCATCTAATGAGGGGTTCAACACACTTTTGGACTAGGGGTAATGTTAAAAACTCTTCTGCCCCACTGGAGCCTTACCAGATCTGGACGACCTCGGCGGACACAGAAATAGACAACCGGCATTGGCCCTTGCCTGCAGGGATCAGCGTCGCTCCACTGCTCGGCTTTGTCAACTTGACTCTTGATGACTGCCTCAATCATGAGTTCCTTGTCCTGGAAATCAAGGGATCCATGAAAGTGCTTCCTTCTTATCTCGACATTGACGTCCTTTTTCTTCATTATGTATAAAATACTGTCCCCTTTCCAGCGATGTCCTCTTGCTAGCTGCACCTGTTTTCCACTGGTATACTGTGTACTTTCCTCTGGAGATCTTCTCATGTCCCTCTCCATCAGCAAACGGTGCACGCAACGCTTTCGCCGATGAAGCCATATAATATATAAACTACACACGCACGACTCTCGTTTTTGGCTGTAAAAATGCCCTGCCACCAAGAAGAGGTTCCACCCATCCAATGCCCACTGTACGTCTTTTTGGTGGTAGGGGTCACTTTCAAGTACATATATCTATTTACAAATCTATTTATTGCATGTAAAATAACACAAGCCTTTAATATCACTGTGATTACTTGTAAAGACTCGCCATAACACTTAACAGATGATTTTTCTGTTTGAAATGTTGGGTCATGCAAAATGTTTAGCAAGTAATACACAGCTGATATTAAACTGTTTTGCATAATCTGTCCTGTGCATATAATTAATCTACTGTGTGAAGTCAAAGATATTTCAATTACCTTTGTTGATCACACGTAACATGTCTGCATTACTTTATTCCACAGGCCGCTAAGCTGCTGTGAACAGTCCAGGTAGAAAGGTCAGGTGACTATCTAGGGAAGAGAAAGATGTGAGGAACAGGCAATCTCATAAAGGTAAGACATGGACAACACTCAACTGGATTAGGTCAAGGGTCATTGCTAGTACAATGTCCCTTGATGCCGGTTTTCACTTGTGAATGCTGTCACATTACCTTTAATAATGGCAAGGGTCCCCATTTGATAACTATTCTACAGTGTAGGTGATAGCTTAGGATCCCCTATTGGGACAATTGCCCACTCTGTAAAAAAGTGAATACATTTATTTATACAGGCCTAGTACCCGACTAACATGTGTAAACTATCAGGGCTTAAGGCACTCTGTGCTGCAGGCATAGTGCCCATCTAATGAGGGGTTCAACACACTTTTGGACTAGGGGTAATGTTAAAAACTCTTCTGCCCCACTGGAGCCTTACCAGATCTGGACGACCTCGGCGGACACAGAAATAGACAACCGGCATTGGCCCTTGCCTGCAGGGATCAGCGTCGCTCCACTGCTGGGCTTTGTCAACTTGACTCTTGATGACTGCCTCAATCATGAGTTCCTTGTCCTGGAAATCAAGGGATCCATGAAAGTGCTTCCTTCTTATCTCGACATTGACGTCCTTTTTCTTCATTATGTATAAAATACTGTCCCCTTTCCAGCGATGTCCTCTTGCTAGCTGCACCTGTTTTCCACTGGTATACTGTGTACTTTCCTCTGGAGATCTTCTCATGTCCCTCTCCATCAGCAAATGGTGCACGCAACGCTTTCGCCGATGAAGCCATATAATATATAAACTACACACGCACGACTCTCGTTTTTGGCTGTAAAAATGCCCTGCCACCAAGAAGAGGTTCCACCCATCCAATGCCCACTGTACGTCTTCTTGGTGGTAGGGGTCACTTTCAAGTACATATATCTATTTACAAATCTATTTATTGCATGTAAAATAACACAAGCCTTTAATATCACTGTGATTACTTGTAAAGACTCGCCATAACACTTAACAGATGATTTTTCTGTTTGAAATGTTGGGTCATGCAAAATGTTTAGCAAGTAATACACAGCTGATATTAAACTGTTTTGCATAATATGTCGTCCTGTGCATATAATCAATCTACTGTGTGAAGTCAAAGATATTTCAATTACCTTTGTTGATCACACGTAACATGTCTGCATTACTTTATTCCACAGGCCGCTAAGCTGCTGTGAACAGTCCAGGTAGACTCTTGATGACTGCCTCAATCATGAGTTCCTTGTCCTGGAAATCAAGGGATCCATGAAAGTGCTTCCTTGTTATCTCGACATTGACGTCCTTTTTCTTCATTATGTATAAAATACTGTCCCCTTTCCAGCGATGTCCTCTTGCTAGCTGCACCTGTTTTCCACTGGTATACTGTGTACTTTCCTCTGGAGATCTTCTCATGTCCCTCTCCATCAGCAAACGGTGCACGCAACGCTTTCGCCGATTAAGCCATATAATATATAAACTACACACGCACGACTCTCGTTTTTGGCTGTAAAAATGCCCTGCCACCAAGAAGAGGTTCCACCCATCCAATGCCCACTGTACGTCTTCTTGGTGGTAGGGGTCACTTTCAAGTACATATATCTATTTACAAATCTATTTATTGCATGTAAAATAACACAAGCCTTTAATATCACTGTGATTACTTGTAAAGACTCGCCATAACACTTAACAGATGATTTTTCTGTTTGAAATGTTGGGTCATGCAAAATGTTCAGCAAGTAATACACAGCTGATATTAAACTGTTTTGCATAATCTGTCCTGTGCATATAATCAATCTACTGTGTGAAGTCAAAGATATTTCAATTACCTTTGTTGATCACACGTAACATGTCTGCATTACTTTATTCCACAGGCCGCTAAGCTGCTGTGAACAGTCCAGGTAGAAAGGTCAGGTGACTATCTAGGGAAGAGAAAGATGTGAGGAACAGGCAATCTCATAAAGGTAAGACATGGACAACACTCAACTGGATTAGGTCAAGGGTCATTGCTAGTACAATGTCCCTTGATGCCGGTTTTCACTTGTGAATGCTGTCACATTACCTTTAATAATGGCAAGGGTCCCCATTTGATAACTATTCTACAGTGTAGGTGATAGCTTAGGATCCCCTATTGAGACAATTGCCCACTCTGTAAAAAAATGAATACATTTATTTATACAGGCCTAGTACCCGACTAACATGAGTAAACTATCAGGGCGTAAGGAACTCTGTGCTGCAGGCATAGTGCCCATCTAATGAGGGGTTCAACACACTGGTGAGCTAGGAGTAATGTTAAAAACTCTTGTGCCCCACTGGAGCCTTACCAGATCTGGACGACCTCGGCTGACACAGAAATAGACAACCGGCATTGGCCCTTGCCTGCAGGGATCAGCGTCGCTCCACTGCTGGGCTTTGTCAACTTGACTCTTGATGACTGCCTCAATCATGAGTTCCTTGTCCTGGAAATCAAGGGATCCATGAAAGTGCTTCCTTGTTATCTCGACATTGACGTCCTTTTTCTTCATTATGTATAAAATACTGTCCCCTTTCCAGCGATGTCCTCTTGCTAGCTGCACCTGTTTTCCACTGGTATACTGTGTACTTTCCTCTGGAGATCTTCTCATGTCCCTCTCCATCAGCAAACGGTGCACGCAACGCTTTCGCCGATTAAGCCATATAATATATAAACTACACACGCACGACTCTCGTTTTTGGCTGTAAAAATGCCCTGCCACCAAGAAGAGGTTCCACCCATCCAATGCCCACTGTACGTCTTCTTGGTGGTAGGGGTCACTTTCAAGTACATATAATCTATTTACAAATCTATTTATTGCATGTAAAATAACACAAGCCTTTAATATCACTGTGATTACTTGTAAAGACTCGCTATAACACTTAACAGATGATTTTTCTGTTTGAAATGTTGGGTCATGCAAAATGTTTAGCAAGTAATACACAGCTGATATTAAACTGTTTTGCATAATCTGTCCTGTGCATATATTCAATCTACTGTGTGAAGTTAAAGATATATCAATTAACTTTGTTGATCACACGTAACATGTCTGCATTACTTTATTCCACAGGCCGCTAAGCTGCTGTGAATAGTCCAGGTAGAAAGGTCAGGTGACTATCTAGGGAAGAGAAAGATGTGAGGAACAGGCAATCTCATAAAGGTAAGACATGGACAACAGTCAACAGGATTAGGTCAAGGGTCATTGCTAGTACAATGTCCCTTGATGCCGGTTTTCACTTGTGAATGCTGTCACATTACATTTAACAATGGCAAGGGTCCCCATTTGATAACTATTCTACAGTGTAGGTGATAGCTTAGGATCCCCTATTGGGACAATTGCCCACTCTGTAAAAAAGTGAATACATTTATTTATACAGGCCTAGTACCCGAGTAACATGTGTAAACTATCAGGGCTTAAGGCACTCTGTGCTGCAGGCATAGTGCCCATCTAATGAGGGGTTCAACACACTGGTGGACTAGAGGTAATGTTAAAAACTCTTCTGCCCCACTGGAGCCTTACCAGATCTGGACGACCTCGTCGGACACAGAAATAGACAACCGGCATTGGCCCTTGCCTGCAGGGATCAGCGTCGCTCCACTGCTGGGCTTTGTCAACTTGACTCTTGATGACTGCCTCAATCATGAGTTCCTTGTCCTGGAAATCAAGGGATCCATGAAAGTGCTTCCTTGTTATCTCGACATTGACGTCCTTTTTCTTCATTATGTATAAAATACTGTCCCCTTTCCAGCGATGTCCTCTTGCTAGCTGCACCTGTTTTCCACTGGTATACTGTGTACTTTCCTCTGGAGATCTTCTCATGTCCCTCTCCATCAGCAAACGGTGCACGCAACGCTTTCGCCGATAAAGCCATATAATATATAAACTACACACTCACGACTCTCGTTTTTGGCTGTAAAACTGCCCTGCCACCAAGAAGAGGTTCCACCCATCCAATGCCCACTGTACGTCTTCTTGGTGGTAGGGGTCACTTTCAAGTTCATATATCTATTTACAAATCTATTTATTGCATGTAAAATAACGCAAGCCTTTAATATCACTGTGATTACTTGTAAAGACTCGCCATAACACTTAACAGATGATTTTTCTGTTTGAAATGTTGGGTCATGCAAAATGTTAGCAAGTAATACACAGCTGATATTAAACTGTTTTGCATAATCTGTCCTGTGCATATAATCAATCTACTGTGTGAAGTCAAAGATATATCAATTACCTTTGTTGATTACATGTAACATGTCTGCATTACTTTATTCCACAGGCCGCTAAGCTGCTGTGAACAGTCCAGGTAGAAAGGTCAGGTGACTATCTAGGGAAGAGAAAGATGTGAGGAACAGGCAATCTCATAAAGGTAAGACATGGACAACACTCAACTGGATTAGGTCAAGGGTCATTGCTAGTACAATGTCCCTTGATGCCGGTTTTCACTTGTGAATGCTGTCACATTACCTTTAATAATGGCAAGGGTCCCCATTTGATAACTATTCTACAGTGTAGGTGATAGCTTAGGATCCCTTATTGGGACAATTGCCCACTCTGTAAAAAAGTGAATACATTTATTTATACAGGCCTAGTACCCGACTAACATGTGTAAACTATCAGGCCTTAAGGCACTCTGTGCTGCAGGCATAGTGCCCATCTAATGAGGGGTTCAACACACTGGTGGGCTAGGAGTAATGTTAAAAACTCTTGTGCCCCACTGGAGCCTTACCAGATCTGGACGAACTCGGCGGACACAGAAATAGACAACCGGCATTGGCCCTTGCCTGCAGGGATCAGCGTCGCTCCACTGCTGGGCTTTGTCAACTTGACTCTTGATGACTGCCTCAATCATGAGTTCCTTGTCCTGGAAATCAAGGGATCCATGAAAGTGCTTCCTGGTTATCTCGACATTGACGTCCTTTTTCTTCATTATGTATAAAATACTGTCCCCTTTCCAGCGATGTCCTCTTGCTAGCTGCACCTGTTTTCCACTGGTATACTGTGTATTTTCCTCTGGAGATCTTCTCATGTCCCTCTCCATCAGCAAACGGTGCACGCAACGCTTTCGCCGATGAAGCCATATAATATATAAACTACAAACGCACGACTCTTGTTTTTGGCTGTAAAAATGCCCTGCCACCAAGAAGAGGTTCCACCCATCCAATGCCCACTGTACGTCTTCTTGGTGGTAGGGGTCACTTTCAAGTACATATATCTATTTACAAATCTATTTATTGCATGTAAAATAACACAAGCCTTTAATATCACTGTGATTACTTGTAAAGATTCGCCATAACACTTAACAGATGATTTTTCTGTTTGAAATGTTGGGTCATGCAAAATGTTTAGCAAGTAATACTCAGCTGATATTAAACTATTTTTTATAATCTGTCCTGTGCATATAATCAATCTACTGTGTGAAGTCAAAGATATTTCAATTACCTTTGTTGATCACACGTAACATGTCTGCATTACTTTATTCCACAGGCCGCTAAGCTGCTGTGAACAGTCCAGGTAGAAAGGTCAGGTGACTATCTAGGGAAGAGAAAGATGTGAGGAACAGGCAATCTCATAAAGGTAAGACATGGACAACACTCAACTGGATTAGGTCAAGGGTCATTGCTAGTACAATGTCCCTTGATGCCGGTTTTCACTTGTGAATGCTGTCACATTACCTTTAATAATGGCAAGGGTCCCCATTTGATAACTATTCTACAGTGTAGGTGATAGCTTAGGATCCCCTATTGAGACAATTGCCCACTCTGTAAAAAAATGAATACATTTATTTATACAGGCCTAGTACCCGACTAACATGAGTAAACTATCAGGGCGTAAGGAACTCTGTGCTGCAGGCATAGTGCCCATCTAATGAGGGGTTCAACACACTGGTGAGCTAGGAGTAATGTTAAAAACTCTTGTGCCCCACTGGAGCCTTACCAGATCTGGACGACCTCGGCTGACACAGAAATAGACAACCGGCATTGGCCCTTGCCTGCAGGGATCAGCGTCGCTCCACTGCTGGGCTTTGTCAACTTGACTCTTGATGACTGCCTCAATCATGAGTTCCTTGTCCTGGAAATCAAGGGATCCATGAAAGTGCTTCCTTGTTATCTCGACATTGACGTCCTTTTTCTTCATTATGTATAAAATACTGTCCCCTTTCCAGCGATGTCCTCTTGCTAGCTGCACCTGTTTTCCACTGGTATACTGTGTACTTTCCTCTGGAGATCTTCTCATGTCCCTCTCCATCAGCAAACGGTGCACGCAACGCTTTCGCCGATTAAGCCATATAATATATAAACTACACACGCACGACTCTCGTTTTTGGCTGTAAAAATGCCCTGCCACCAAGAAGAGGTTCCACCCATCCAATGCCCACTGTACGTCTTCTTGGTGGTAGGGGTCACTTTCAAGTACATATAATCTATTTACAAATCTATTTATTGCATGTAAAATAACACAAGCCTTTAATATCACTGTGATTACTTGTAAAGACTCGCTATAACACTTAACAGATGATTTTTCTGTTTGAAATGTTGGGTCATGCAAAATGTTTAGCAAGTAATACACAGCTGATATTAAACTGTTTTGCATAATCTGTCCTGTGCATATATTCAATCTACTGTGTGAAGTTAAAGATATATCAATTAACTTTGTTGATCACACGTAACATGTCTGCATTACTTTATTCCACAGGCCGCTAAGCTGCTGTGAATAGTCCAGGTAGAAAGGTCAGGTGACTATCTAGGGAAGAGAAAGATGTGAGGAACAGGCAATCTCATAAAGGTAAGACATGGACAACAGTCAACAGGATTAGGTCAAGGGTCATTGCTAGTACAATGTCCCTTGATGCCGGTTTTCACTTGTGAATGCTGTCACATTACATTTAACAATGGCAAGGGTCCCCATTTGATAACTATTCTACAGTGTAGGTGATAGCTTAGGATCCCCTATTGGGACAATTGCCCACTCTGTAAAAAAGTGAATACATTTATTTATACAGGCCTAGTACCCGACTAACATGTGTAAACTATCAGGGCTTAAGGCACTCTGTGCTGCAGGCATAGTGCCCATCTAATGAGGGGTTCAACACACTGGTGGACTAGAGGTAATGTTAAAAACTCTTCTGCCCCACTGGAGCCTTACCAGATCTGGACGACCTCGTCGGACACAGAAATAGACAACCGGCATTGGCCCTTGCCTGCAGGGATCAGCGTCGCTCCACTGCTGGGCTTTGTCAACTTGACTCTTGATGACTGCCTCAATCATGAGTTCCTTGTCCTGGAAATCAAGGGATCCATGAAAGTGCTTCCTTGTTATCTCGACATTGACGTCCTTTTTCTTCATTATGTATAAAATACTGTCCCCTTTCCAGCGATGTCCTCTTGCTAGCTGCACCTGTTTTCCACTGGTATACTGTGTACTTTCCTCTGGAGATCTTCTCATGTCCCTCTCCATCAGCAAACGGTGCACGCAACGCTTTCGCCGATAAAGCCATATAATATATAAACTACACACTCACGACTCTCGTTTTTGGCTGTAAAACTGCCCTGCCACCAAGAAGAGGTTCCACCCATCCAATGCCCACTGTACGTCTTCTTGGTGGTAGGGGTCACTTTCAAGTTCATATATCTATTTACAAATCTATTTATTGCATGTAAAATAACGCAAGCCTTTAATATCACTGTGATTACTTGTAAAGACTCGCCATAACACTTAACAGATGATTTTTCTGTTTGAAATGTTGGGTCATGCAAAATGTTAGCAAGTAATACACAGCTGATATTAAACTGTTTTGCATAATCTGTCCTGTGCATATAATCAATCTACTGTGTGAAGTCAAAGATATATCAATTACCTTTGTTGATTACATGTAACATGTCTGCATTACTTTATTCCACAGGCCGCTAAGCTGCTGTGAACAGTCCAGGTAGAAAGGTCAGGTGACTATCTAGGGAAGAGAAAGATGTGAGGAACAGGCAATCTCATAAAGGTAAGACATGGACAACACTCAACTGGATTAGGTCAAGGGTCATTGCTAGTACAATGTCCCTTGATGCCGGTTTTCACTTGTGAATGCTGTCACATTACCTTTAATAATGGCAAGGGTCCCCATTTGATAACTATTCTACAGTGTAGGTGATAGCTTAGGATCCCTTATTGGGACAATTGCCCACTCTGTAAAAAAGTGAATACATTTATTTATACAGGCCTAGTACCCGACTAACATGTGTAAACTATCAGGGCTTAAGGCACTCTGTGCTGCAGGCATAGTGCCCATCTAATGAGGGGTTCAACACACTGGTGGGCTAGGAGTAATGTTAAAAACTCTTGTGCCCCACTGGAGCCTTACCAGATCTGGACGAACTCGGCGGACACAGAAATAGACAACCGGCATTGGCCCTTGCCTGCAGGGATCAGCGTCGCTCCACTGCTGGGCTTTGTCAACTTGACTCTTGATGACTGCCTCAATCATGAGTTCCTTGTCCTGGAAATCAAGGGATCCATGAAAGTGCTTCCTGGTTATCTCGACATTGACGTCCTTTTTCTTCATTATGTATAAAATACTGTCCCCTTTCCAGCGATGTCCTCTTGCTAGCTGCACCTGTTTTCCACTGGTATACTGTGTATTTTCCTCTGGAGATCTTCTCATGTCCCTCTCCATCAGCAAACGGTGCACGCAACGCTTTCGCCGATGAAGCCATATAATATATAAACTACAAACGCACGACTCTTGTTTTTGGCTGTAAAAATGCCCTGCCACCAAGAAGAGGTTCCACCCATCCAATGCCCACTGTACGTCTTCTTGGTGGTAGGGGTCACTTTCAAGTACATATATCTATTTACAAATCTATTTATTGCATGTAAAATAACACAAGCCTTTAATATCACTGTGATTACTTGTAAAGATTCGCCATAACACTTAACAGATGATTTTTCTGTTTGAAATGTTGGGTCATGCAAAATGTTTAGCAAGTAATACTCAGCTGATATTAAACTATTTTTTATAATCTGTCCTGTGCATATAATCAATCTACTGTGTGAAGTCAAAGATATTTCAATTACCTTTGTTGATCACACGTAACATGTCTGCATTACTTTATTCCACAGGCCGCTAAGCTGCTGTGAACAGTCCAGGTAGAAAGGTCAGGTGACTATCTAGGGAAGAGAAAGATGTGAGGAACAGGCAATCTCATAAAGGTAAGACATGGACAACACTCAACTGGATTAGGTCAAGGGTCATTGCTAGTACAATGTCCCTTGACGCTGATTTTCACTTGTGAATGCTGTCACATTACCTTTAATAATGCCAAGTGTCCCCATTTGATAACTATTCTACAGTGTAGGTGATAGCTTAGGATCCCCTATTGGGACAATTGCCCACTCTGTAAAAAAGTGAATACATTTATTTATACAGGCCTAGTACCCGACTAACATGTGTAAACTTTCAGGGCTTAAGGCACTCTGTGCTGCAGGCATAGTGCCCATCTAATGAGGGGTTCAACACACTGGTGGACTAGGGGTAATGTTAAAAACTCTTGTGCCCCACTGGAGCCTTACCAGATCTGGACGACCTCGGCGGACACAGAAATAGACAACCGGCATTGGCCCTTGCCTGCAGGGATCAGCGTTGCTCCACTGCTGGGCTTTGTCAACTTGACTCTTGATGACTGCCTCAATCATGAGTTCCTTGTCCTGGAAATCAAGGGATCCATGAAAGTGCTTTCTTGTTATCTCGACATTGACGTCCTTTTTCTTCATTATGTATAAAATACTGTCCCCTTTCCAGCGATGTCCTCTTGCTAGCTGCACCTGTTTTCCACTGGTATACTGTGTACTTTCCTCTGGAGATCTTCTCATGTCCCTCTCCATCAGCAAACGGCGCACGCAACGCTTTCGCCGATGAAGCCATATAATATATAAACTACACACGCACGACTCTCGTTTTTGGCTGTAAAAATGCCCTGCCACCAAGAAGAGGTTCCACCCATCCAATGCCCACTGTACGTCTTCTTGGTGGTAGGGGTCACTTTCAAGTACATATATCTATTTACAAATCTATTTATTGCATGTAAAATAACACAATCCTTTAATATAACTGTGATTACTTGTAAAGACTCGCCATAACACTTAACAGATGATTTTTCTGTTTGAAATGTTGGGTCATGCAAAATGTTTAGCAAGTAATACACAGCTGATATTAAACTGTTTTGCATAATCTGCTGTGAACAGTCCAGGTAGAAAGGTCAGGTGACTATCTAGGGAAGAGAAAGATGTGAGGAACAGGCAATCTCATAAAGGTAAGACATGGACAACACTCAACTGGATTAGGTCAAGGGTCACTGCTAGTACAATGTCCCTTGATGCCGGTTTTCACTTGTGAATGCTGTCACATTACCTTTAATAATGGCAAGGGTCCCCATTTGATAACTATTCTACAGTGTAGGTGATAGCTTAGGATCCCCTATTGGGACAATTGCCCACTCTGTAAAAAAGTGAATACATTTATTTATACAGGCCTAGTACCCGACTAACATGAGTAAACTATCAGGGCTTAATGCGCTCTGTGCTATAGGCATAGTACCCATCTAATAAGGGTACAACACACTGGTGGGCTAGAGGTCATGCTACAACCCCTTGTGCCCCACAGGAGCCTTACCAGAACTGGGCAACCTCAGCAGTTTTACCTTGTAAATGATTGCCACAAAAAAAATCAGATATTGGCCGGCATCCTGCACCTCTGTCAAATTCGGAGGCTATGACATAGGCCCCTGTATGTCCATATTAATTAATGTAGGACAGTCAGTCTATGGTTTTCTTAAGGATATTCCAGTTGCAAACTTATCAACAACATCATCATCATCATCATCATCATCATCAACATCATCATCATCATAATAAAATTATATATTTTCTGTCAATTAGTTTTCTGGGGGAGATATATCCAACCTTGGAGAGAGAAAAAGTACTGGACAGTCAGCTCCCAACTGTCATGTTACAGCCTGTATTGGCTGACATTTAGGAGCTGAATGGCTGACACTGTATGTCTCTCCAAACCTTGACAAATCTTCTCCTAAATGCTAAAAACCAATAATTTTCAGTTTGGTTGGGACGATGGCTCGTTCCCCAAAATTACAATAAAATAATTTAAGCTTATAGAGACTCTTACTATCTTTGGTGTCTCCCATCTGCTGCCTAAGAAGGCTAAACTGCTAGCCAGGTCCCAGTGTCTGTATAGGGGGCTCTGTCATTGGTACAAGGGGTCAGAAGGAGGGGGATCGCTAACCTGTGCTTTTCCAGTTTTGAGGGTACGTCAGCTGTCCTCTGCTGCTGTGTGTCCTAGCTGGACCAACTGCCAAGCTAACTCACTGTTGCCATATCAACCACTCTGTTCAATCACAGGGCCCACAGTAGGCTGCCCTCTGCAGTGCCCGTCTGAATAAACACCACCGTTGGCATCACAATGGGAAAAGTAGGCAATGGATATCCACAGTGTACCTCACCCACAGAAATGCCCATTCCAAAATCTGGCAAAAAAAAACACTTATTTTTCTCAAGTTAAATGATAATTTGCGTAGATTCCTTAATGTGTCCCTCCCTCATCTTTATGTACTTTATAGTGCCACCTCTGCAGCTACAGCTTATTATTTTCATACATTGTAATCTGAATTATTGCTAAATGATCACAACGTGTAATACTTTACACACAACTAACAGGGTAGGCCATCAAATATGTGTACCTATAACCCATATAGATAAATATACAGTAAATATTTCTAATATCCCAGGCATAGTATTTAGCTCTGCAGTATACAGCGTTTTAGAAGTAATGTATTCATTTACTCTTTTGTGTAATTTTTATATTATTTTAATGTCAAAAGACCCCATAGATCAGCAATCAAAATTTCTTGTTATCCTATTTTTTTAAGCACCATTCTTTAAATGTTCAGCTCCACCAATCAAGAGCATTCTTCTTCTGTATCCTCACACTGCCACCACCGTTTGGGATCCACACTATCGTGCCCGCACAGAATCCTGCTCCTATACTAATGGCGCTGCTGCTATGAAAATCACACAGGTACCTGCTCCCTCCGCCACTGCACCCCTACCCTCCTCTCTGTGATGTACAAGCCCTGGCCACAGTATTGGCAATCTTCACCACACATTGCAAAGATAAAGCCCTGATAAATCAGATTTTTTTTTTAAATACCTGCCCACCAACAATCATCTAGGAGTCCTAGATTATGGTTGGTCCCTATTACTAAAGTTGCATACACACGGTGTGATTTGAACTTGGAATAGCTTCCAATTTTGACTAAATAGTAATGTTAAATAGAAAAGTTAGCACAAATTGCACATTATACAATTGCGATCGGCATCACAATAAAATATAGACTATGCAGGCAAGCCAGTTTCGACTAGTCAAAATTGTCCTTAGTCAATATATTATATATAGATTGTCAAAATATCAATAAATATTGTCAAATTGGCATGGTTCTAGGCCCCGAGGATTACAAGGGAAATCGCATAGTCAACATTGTTTATAGCCAAAATCTTACTGTGTGCACCTTAAGTTTAATTCTGGGACGCAGAACACCATTTATACTCCTTTCTCACACATAAAAGCAAATTACAGAGTCAAACATTTCTACCCTGTCATTTGCTGATCAACACGAGTATTTTTTTTTTTAAAGGGTCAACCTGGGTCGAACTTCCTGGCTCTTTGACTCTGGTTTTTACCAGGGTTAGAAGACCCAGGGATTTCAACCCAGGTTGACCCTTTCACACAGAAGACATACCCGTGTTGATCAGCAAATTACAGGGTAGAAATGCTTGACCTGGTAATTTGCTTTTCTGTGGGAAGGGGTGGGTCAGACTGGGGCCCAAATACCAAGTAAAAGCTTTCTGCCTGAAAGTGGTATAAGCTAGTGAAGGTCAGCCACCCCGGGAAGCACACTAGTAAGAGGCTAAGGTGATAGTGGGCGTTAATAAGTAAGATTAGCTACATATTACAATACGATACATAGGTGAAAGGTGTTAATTAAAATGTATTAAAAGTGGTTGCTAAAAGTACATTTGAAAGTGTTAGAACTGCTAAATGTAATATTATACAGTAATGTGCCACCCAAAAGTAGGATAAAAATCTGGCGATCCCGTTCTCTAGGGTTAGCATATACATCAATTATTTATTGGACAGTCATCTCCAGAATGGAGAATTGCCCCAATTTATTGCAGATGTATGGGGCCCTTAAGAATCACAATTTGATTGCAAAATGCTGTGTTTATAATTCTGTATAGTAAAATGGACTGAAAATAAGATAGGATTTATATCAAATCACTCCAAGAGGTATAAGTGTTGAATTTTCTAAATCCCAAATTTTCATTTTCGTGATACAGATGTAGCTGTGCTCATTGGTTTGGTCGCTCACACTATTGCCGATCAATGTGTTTTTATAAGCCGCATGAGCGAATTGTACACACGAGCGTGGCTAAGGGACCGCACTAATCTCTACAGATGTCACACGTGGCGATTGGCACATCTACATCTGTACTTGCAACTCTATTGGTCATTTATGTAACCCATGAGGACAAGCTGGCTGACCATCACAGTTCTGTCCAGGAGGCATGCCTCTGACAAGCCTCCCTTTTGTGAACCAGCTGTTGTAGCCGCCCCATCCCCAGCCTTACACAGCTGCAGACTGTCATTCACTTGAGATCTGCAGGTGCACTGCATCAGACAGAGCAGCATCTGTACTGCACATCCGCAGTGTGGGCCCAGTGCATGCACAAATTCTCAGCCATTGGAACTTTGCGAGACTCAGTTGCATTGGGAACTGAATCCGGCCGAAATTGACTTGCAATAGTGAGTTATTGCTGTTCCTCAGAGATTCCAATCTCTCCTATTATTACTTTGATGGCTGTTTCTGCATATGGCCAGAGGAGAAAATTTTTTTTGAGCTATCATGAAACGCCAACTTAGAAAACTATTTATTGAATGTCACAAGTTTATTCCAAAACTCTTTGTTTTTTTTTGCAAAGTTTCAAGATAAACAATTCACTTTTATTACAGCAGACACTGTTACAAGCCCCATACATGGATTGGGCAAATTCCCTGACCTACCAACAACAGAAACAGGGATATTCAGCATGTTCCATTTCCCATATTTACTGGTCCTGACCAAAAAATGCTTGGGATCAGCTAATCAGAGATCTCTAACATGCAGAATTGCTGTGCAGAATCACCATCGGTGGCAGCAGATCTGCAAATCGTATTGGGGTATTGATACCCTGATGTATGGCCGCATTACTGGAATATTGTTTCCATATTAAAGGCCAACAAAATATCCCTGGAAATGATAATCTACTCTTAACTGAAAGAAGCTCTTTATATCAGCTGGGAGTGTTTAACTAGTGTTATTACGCCCAAGAAATGCCACAAATGTGCATACAGGTTGAGTAACCCTTATCCGTATATTCCTTATCCAAAATATGCTGAACATCACGTGTTTTTTTGATTGCCCACCCTTTTGTTTGGTGTGATTGCCCGCCTGATTACCCGAAAACCCTGCCCGCAAGCACCACCCATCTGAATGCTCTGCCCTCAAGCGCCGGCCTCCCCCTTACTTCAGCTCCGCTGCCCCGGTATTTACTGTCAAGCATTGTGCGGATGAAGTGAGGACAATAATTCATTATTTCAAAGCTTGCTGAATTGTAGGCGCCTCATCAGGCCACAAAATAAAATGATTTGGGCCATCTGACCTTAGTTAGATGTTGTCTAGCCTGCAGAATGAGGAACACAACTGTACATACAACACACCAAGCAGCAAGAAAGTCTGCATTGTTTAAATTTTAGGATTCATTGTGTGCAAGAAATACAATACTTAGTTACTCAGCACTGTATATAGTTATTACAACTTTAATATCTTTAATATTTAATGTTCATAATTGAAATTTTGTGTTGCATATGTAATAGGGTCTGAGGTTGCCAGATGTTTTTTTTATACGACAATCATTTACAACACAAAACCAGATTGGTTTTACCTTGTAAATGATGAAATATTGGCCGGCATCCTGCACCTCTGGCAAACTCGGAGGCTATTCCATAGACCCCTGTATGTCCATATTAATTCTTGTAGTCAATGGTTTTTTTAAGGATTTTATAGTTGCAAACTCATCAGCAACATCATCATCATCATCATCATCATATGATATGTTTTCTGTCAATTAGTTTTCTGGGGGAGACATATCCAACCTTGGAGAGAGAAAAAGTACTGGACAGTCAGCTCCCAACTGTCATGTTACAGCCTGTATTGGCTGACATTTAGGAGCTGATTGGATGACACTTTATGTCTCTCCAAACTTTGGCAAATCTTCTCCTAAATGCTAAAAACCAATAATTTTCAGTTTGGTTGGGACGATGGCTCGTTCCCCAATATTACAATAAAATAACTTATAGAGACTCTTACTATCTTTGTTGTCTCCCATCTGCTGCATAAGAAGGCTAAACTGCCAACCAGGTCCCAGTGTCTGTATATGGGGCTCTGTCATTGTACAAGGGGTCAGAAGGAGGGGGATCGCTAACCGGTGCTTGTCCAGTTTTGAGGGTACGTCAGCTGTCCTCTGCTGCTGTGTGTCCTAGCTGGACCAACTGCCAAGCTAACTCACTGTTGCCATAACAACCACTCTGTTCAATCACAGGGCCCACATTAGACTGCCCTCTGCAGTGCCAGTCTGAATAAACACCACTGTTGGCATCAAAAAGGGAAAAGTAGGCAATGGATATCCACAGTGTACCTCACCCACAGAAATGCCCATTCCAAAACCTGGCATAAAAAAACACTTGTATTTCTCAAGTTAAATGATAATTTGCATAGATTCCTTAATGTGCCCCTCCCTCATCTTTATGTACTTTATAGTGCCACCTCTGCAGCTACAGCTTATTATTTTCATACATTGTAATCTGAATTATTGCTGAATGATCACAAAGTGTAATACTTTACACACAACTAACAGGGTAGGCCATCAAATATGTGTACATATAACCCATATAGATAAATATACAGTAAATATTTCTAATATCCCAGGCATAGTATTTAGCTCTGCAGTATACAGCGTTTTAGAAGTAATGTATTCATTTACTCTTTTAAATGTATATTTTTTCTATTATTTTAATGTCAAAAGGCCCCATAGATCAGCAATCAAAATTTCTTGTTATCCTATTTTTTTAAGCGCCATTCTTGAAATGTTCAGCTCCACCAATCAAGAGCATTCTTCTTCTGTATCCTCACACTGCCACCACCGTTTGGGATCCACACTATCGTGCCCGCACAGAATCCTGCTCCTATACTAATGGCGCTGCTGCTATGAAAATCACACAGGTACCTGCTCCCTCCGCCACTGCACCCCTACCCTCCTCTCTGTGATGTACAAGCCCTGGCCACAGTATCGGCAATCTTCACCACACATTGCAAAGATAAAGCTCTGATAGATCAGATTTTTTTTTTTAAATACCTGCCCACCAACAATCATCTAGGAGTCCTAGATTATGATGGGTCCCTATTACTAAAGTTGTATACACACACGGTGTGATTTGAACTTGCAATAGCTTCCAATTTTGACTAAATAGTAATGCTAAATAGAAAAGTTAGCACAAATTGCACATTATACAATTGCGATCGGCATCACAAGAAAATATAGACTATGCAGGCAAGCCAGTTTCAACTAGTCAAAATTGTCCTTAGTCAATATATTATATATAGATTGTCAAAATCTCTAGAAATATTGTCAAATTTGCATGGTTCTAGGCCCTCGGGGAGTACAAGGGAAATCGCATAGTCAACATTGTACATAGCCAAAATCTTACTGTGTGCACCTTAAGTTTAATTCTGGGACTCAGAACACCACTTATACTCCTTTCTCACACATAAAAGCAAATTGCAGAGTCAAACATTTCTACCCTGTCATTTGCTGATCAACACGAGTCCTTTTTGTTTGAAAGGGTCAACCTGGGTCGAAATTCCTGGCTCTTTGACTCAAATTACAGGGTAGAAATGCTTGACCTGGTAATTTGCTTTCTGTGGGAAGGGGTGGGTCAGACTGGGGCCCAAATGCAAAGTAAAAGCTGGGATTTAGGAATAATCTGCCTGAAAGTGGTATAAGCTAGTGAAGGTCAGCCACCCCGGGAAGCACACTAGTAAGAGGCTAAGGTGATAGTGGGCGTTAATAAGAAAGATTAGCTACAGTATGCATTACAATATGTTACATGGGGTCTTATTCTAGGTCACTCTTAGAGGCAAATTCCTTCTTAGCTGGACAAAACCATGTGCACTGCAGGTGGGGCAGATGTTACTTGTGCAGAGATAATTAGATTTGGGTGGGGTTTTACTTCAAAGTGAGATCTATATTGCAGTGTAAAAAAAAAAGCAGTCAGTATTTTCCCTGCACAGAAACAAAATAACTCACCCAAATCTAATTCTTGGTGGGGGTTGGGATCATTCGTCAGAATGATTCTAGGTCTACAGTCATTAGGTCGACCCCACTAGGTCGACTGGCAGGAAGGTCGACCTGACTTAAGGTCGACATGGGCCAAGGTCGACATGACTTAAGGTCGAATTTGCATAAAGGTCGACATGAGGAAGGTCGACTGGTCATAAGGTCGACATGGGTTTTTCACTGTTTTTTGATCCAAATGTCAACACAGTCGACATGGACACAGTTGGCAATGAGAATCGGACCCTCGCATCGCTCGCTTCGCTCGCAATGCTTCGGGCACGGTGCCTCGCTGCGCTCGGCACACTATTTTATTCTCCCACCACGCCCTAGTGGATGGTAGGGCATGAAATACCGCCTGTCGGCACATGTCGGCTCAAAAAACAGTGAAAAACCCATGTCGACCTTATGACCAGTCGACCTTCCTCATGTCGACCTTTATGCAAATTCGACCTTAAGTCATGTCGACCTTGGCCCATGTCGACCTTAAGTCAGGTCGACCTTCCTGCCAGTCGACCTAGTGGGGTCGACCTAATGACTGTAGACCTAAATGCATTCTGACGAATGACCGCATCCCCTTGGTGGTAGGGGTCACTTTCAAGTACATATATCTATTTACAAATCTATTTATTGCATGTAAAATAACACAAGCCTTTAATATCACTGTGATTACTTGTAAAGGCTCGCCATAACACTTAACAGATGATTTTTCTGTTTGAAATGTTTAGCAAGTAATACACAGCTGATATTAAACTGTTTTGCATAATCTGTCCTGTGCATATAATCAATCTACTGTGTGAAGTCAAAGATATTTCAATTACCTTTGTTGATCACACGTAACATGTCTGCATTACTTTATTCCACAGGCCGCTAAGCTGCTGTGAACAGTCCAGGTAGAAAGGTCAGGTGACTATCTAGGGAAGAGAAAGATGTGAGGAACAGGCAATCTCATAAAGGTAAGACATGGACAACACTCAACTGGATTAGGTCAAGGGTCATTGCTAGTACAATGTCCCTTGATGCCGGTTTTCACTTGTGAATGCTGTCACATTACCTTTAATAATGGCAAGGGTCCCCATTTGATAACTATTCTACAGTGTAGGTGATAGCTTAGGATCCCCTATTGGGACAATTGCCCACTCTGTAAAAAAGAGAATACATTTATTTATACAGGCCTAGTACCTGACTAACATGAGTAAACTATCAGGGCGTAAGGCACTCTGTGCTGCAGGCATAGTGCCCATCTAATGAGGGGTTCAACACACTGGTGGGCTAGGAGTAATGTTAAAAACTCTTGTGCCCCACTGGAGCCTTACCAGATCTGGACGAACTCGGCGGACACAGAAATAGACAACCGGCATTGGCCCTTGCCTGCAGGGATCAGCGTTGCTCCACTGCTGGGCTTTGTCAACTTGACTCTTGATGACTGCCTCAATCATGAGTTCCTTGTCCTGGAAATCAAGGGATCCATGAAAGTGCTTCCTTGTTATCTCGACATTGACGTCCTTTTTCTTCATTATGTATAAAATACTGTCCCCTTTCCAGCGATATCCTCTTGCTATCTGCACCTGTTTTCCACTGGTATACTGTGTACTTTCCTCTGGAGATCTCCTCATGTCCCTCTCCATCAGCAAACGGCGCACGCAACGCTTTCGCCGATGAAGCCATATAATATATAAACTACACACGCACGACTCTCGTTTTTTGCTGTAAAAATGCCCTGCCACCAAGAAGAGGTTCCACCCATCCAATGCCCACTGTACGTCTTCTTGGTGGTAGGGGTCACTTTCAAGTACATATATCTATTTACAAATCTATTTATTGCATGTAAAATAACACAAGCCTTTAATATCACTGTGATTACTTGTAAAGATTTGCCATAACACTTAACAGATGATTTTTCTGTTTGAAATGTTGGGTCATGCAAAATGTTTAGCAAGTAATACACAGCTGATATTAAACTGTTTAGCATAATCTGTCGTCCTGTGCATATAATCAATCTACTGTGTGAAGTCAAAGATATTTCAATTACCTTTGTTGATCACACGTGACATGTCTGCATTACTTTATTCCACAGGCCGCTAAGCTGCTGTGAACAGTCCAGGTAGAAAGGTCAAGTGACTATCTAGGGAAGAGAAAGATGTCAGGAACAGGCAATCTCATAAAGGTAAGACATGGACAACACTCAACTGGATTAGGTCAAGGCTCATTGCTAGTACAATGTCCCTTGATGCCGGTTTTCACTTGTGAATGCTGTCACATTACCTTTAATAATGGCAAGGGTCCCCATTTGATAACTATTCTACAGTGTAGGTGATAGCTTAGGATCCCCTATTGAGACAATTGCCCACTCTGTAAAAAAGTGAATACATTTATTTATACAGGCCTAGTACCTGACTAACATGAGTAAACTCTCAGGGCGTAAGGCACTCTGTGCTGCAGGCATAGTGCCCATCTAATGAGGGGTTCAACACACTGGTGGGCTAGGGGTAATGTTAAAAACTCTTGTGCCCCACTGGAGCCTTACCAGATCTGGACGACCTCGGCGGACACAGAAATAGACAACCTGCATTGGCCCTTGCCTGCAGGGATCAGCGTCGCTCCACTACTGGGCTTTGTCAACTTGACTCTTGATGACTGCCTCAATCATGAGTTCCTTGTCCTGGAAATCAAGGGATCCATGAAAGTGCTTCCTTGTTATCTCGACATTGACGTCCTTTTTCTTTATTATGTATAAAATACTGTCCCCTTTCCAGCGATGTCCTCTTGCTAGCTGCACCTGTTTTCCACTGGTATACTGTGTACTTTCCTCTGGAGATCTTCTCATGTCCCTCTCCATCAGCAAACGGCGCACGCAACGCTTTCGCCGATGAAGCCATATAATATATAAACTACACACGCACGACTCTCGTTTTTGGCTGTAAAAATGCCCTGCCACCAAGAAGAGGTTCCACCCATCCAATGCCCACTGTACGTCTTCTTGGTGGTAGGGGTCACTTTCAAGTACATATATCTAATTACAAATCTATTTATTGCATGTAAAATAACACAAGCCTTTAATATCACTGTGATTACTTGTAAAGACTCGCCATAACACTTAACAGATGATTTTTCTGTTTGAAATGTTGGGTCATGCAAAATGTTTAGCAAGTAATACACAGCTGATATTAAACTGTTTTGCATAATCTGTCCTGTGCATATAATAAATCTACTGTGTGAAGTCAAAGATATTTCAATTACCTTTGTTGATCACACGTAACATGTCTGCATTACTTTATTCCACAGGCCGCTAAGCTGCTGTGAACAGTCCAGGTAGAAAGGTCAGGTGACTATCTAGGGAAGAGAAAGATGTCAGGAACAGGCAATCTCATAAAGGTAAGACATGGACAACACTCAACTGGATTAGGTCAAGGGTCATTGCTAGTACAATGTCCCTTGATGCCGGTTTTCACTTGTGAATGCTGTCACATTACCTTTAATAATGGCAAGGGTCCCCATTTGATAACTATTCTACAGTGTAGGTGATAGCTTAGGATCCCCTATTGGGACAATTGCCCACTCTGTAAAAAAGTGAATACATTTATTTATACAGGCCTAGTACCCGACTAACATGTGTAAACTATCAGGGCTTAAGGCACTCTGTGCTGCAGGCATAGTGCCCATCTAATGAGGGGTTCAACACACTGGTGGGCTAGGGGTAATGTTAAAAACTCTTGTGCCCCACTGGAGCCTTACCAGATCTGGACGACCTCGGCGGACACAGAAATAGACAACCGGCATTGGCCCTTGCCTGCAGGGATCAGCGTCGCTCCACTGCTGGGCTTTGTCAACTTGACTCTTGATGACTGCCTCAATCATGAGTTCCTTGTCCTGGAAATCAAGGGATCCATGAAAGTGCTTCCTTGTTATCTCGACATTGACGTCCTTTTTTTCTTCATTATGTATAAAATACTGTCCCCTTTCCAGCGATGTCCTCTTGCTAGCTGCACCTGTTTTCCACTGGTATACTGTGTACTTTCCTCTGGAGATCTTCTCATGTCCCTCTCCATCAGCAAACGGCGCACGCAACGCTTTCGCCGATGAAGCCATATAATATATAAACTACACACGCATGACTCTCGTTTTTGGCTGTAAAAATGCCCTGCCACCTAGAAGAGGTTCCACCCATCCAATGCCCACTGTACATCTTCTTGGTGGTAGGGGTCACTTTCAAGTACATATATCTATTTACAAATCTATTTATTGCATGTAAAATAACACAAGCCTTTAATATCACTGTGATTACTTGTAAAGACTCGCCATAACACTTAACAGATGATTTTTCTGTTTGAAATGTTGGGTCATGCAAAATGTTTAGCAAGTAATACACAGCTGATATTAAACTGTTTTGCATAATCTGTCCTGTGCATATAATCAATCTACTGTGTGAAGTCAAAGATATTTCAATTACCTTTGTTGATCACACGTAACATGTCTGCATTACTTTATTCCACAGGCCGCTAAGCTGCTGTGAACAGTCCAGGTAGAAAGGTCAGGTGACTATCTAGGGAAGAGAAAGATGTGAGGAACAGGCAATCTCATAAAGGTAAGACATGGACAACACTCAACTGGATTAGGTCAAGGGTCATTGCTAGTACAATGTCCCTTGATGCCAGGTTTTCACTTGTGAATGCTGTCACATTGCCTTTAATAATGGCAAGGGTCCCCATTTGATAACTATTCTACAGTGTAGGTGATAGCTTAGGATCCCCTATTGAGACAATTGCCCACTCTGTAAAAAAGTGAATACATTTATTTATACAGGCCTAGTACCTGACTAACATGAGTAAACTATCAGGGCGTAAGGCACTCTGTGCTGCAGGCATAGTGCCCATCTAATGAGGGGTTCAACACACTGGTGGGCTAGGGGTAATGTTAAAAACTCTTGTGCCCCACTGGAGCCTTACCAGATCTGGACGACCTCGGCGGACACAGAAATAGACAACCTGCATTGGCCCTTGCCTGCAGGGATCAGCGTCGCTCCACTACTGGGCTTTGTCAACTTGACTCTTGATGACTGCCTCAATCATGAGTTCCTTGTCCTGGAAATCAAGGGATCCATGAAAGTGCTTCCTTGTTATCTCGACATTGACGTCCTTTTTCTTTATTATGTATAAAATACTGTCCCCTTTCCAGCGATGTCCTCTTGCTAGCTGCACCTGTTTTCCACTGGTATACTGTGTACTTTCCTCTGGAGATCTTCTCATGTCCCTCTCCATCAGCAAACGGCGCACGCAACGCTTTCGCCGATGAAGCCATAAAATATATAAACTACACACGCACGACTCTCGTTTTTGGCTGTAAAAATGCCCTGCCACCAAGAAGAGGTTCCACCCATCCAATGCCCACTGTACGTCTTCTTGGTGGTAGGGGTCACTTTCAAGTACATATATCTATTTACAAATCTATTTATTGCATGTAAAATAACACAAGCCTTTAATATCACTGTGATTACTTGTAAAGACTCGCCATAACACTTAACAGATGATTTTTCTGTTTGAAATGTTGGGTCATGCAAAATGTTTAGCAAGTAATACACAGCTGATATTAAACTGTTTTGCATAATCTGTCCTGTGCATATAATCAATCTACTGTGTGAAGTCAAAGATATTTCAATTACCTTTGTTGATCACACGTAACATGTCTGCATTACTTTATTCCACAGGCCGCTAAGCTGCTATGAACAGTCCAGGTAGAAAGGTCAGGTGACTATCTAGGGAAGAGAAAGATGTCAGGAACAGGCAATCTCATAAAGGTAAGACATGGACAACACTCAACTGGATTAGGTCAAGGGTCATTGCTAGTACAATGTCCCTTGATGCCGGTTTTCACTTGTGAATGCTGTCACATTACCTTTAATAATGGCAACGGTCCCCATTTGATAACTATTCTACAGTGTAGGTGATAGCTTAGGATCCCCTATTGGGACAATTGCCCACTCTGTAAAAAAGTGAATACATTTATTTATACAGGCCTAGTACCCGACTAACATGTGTAAACTATCAGGGCTTAAGGCACTCTGTGCTGCAGGCATAGTGCCCATCTAATGAGGGGTTCAACACACTGGTGGGCTAGGGGTAATTTTAAAAACTCTTGTGCCCCACTGGAGCCTTACCAGATCTGGACGACCTCGGCGGACACAGAAATAGACAACCGGCATTGGCCCTTGCCTGCAGGGATCAGCGTCGCTCCACTGCTGGGCTTTGTCAACTTGACTCTTGATGACTGCCTCAATCATGAGTTCCTTGTCCTGGAAATCAAGGGATCCATGAAAGTGCTTCCTTGTTATCTCGACATTGACGTCCTTTTTTCTTCATTATGTATAAAATACTGTCCCCTTTCCAGCGATGTCCTCTTGCTAGCTGCACCTGTTTTCCACTGGTATACTGTGTACTTTCCTCTGGAGATCTTCTCATGTCCCTCTCCATCAGCAAACGGCGCACGCAACGCTTTCGCCGATGAAGCCATATAATATATAAACTACACACGCATGACTCTCGTTTTTGGCTGTAAAAATGCCCTGCCACCTAGAAGAGGTTCCACCCATCCAATGCCCACTGTACGTCTTCTTGGTGGTAGGGGTCACTTTCAAGTACATATATCTATTTACAAATCTATTTATTGCATGTAAAATAACACAAGCCTTTAATATCACTGTGATTACTTGTAAAGACTCGCCATAACACTTAACAGATGATTTTTCTGTTTGAAATGTTGGGTCATGCAAAATGTTTAGCAAGTAATACACAGCTGATATTAAACTGTTTTGCATAATCTGTCCTGTGCATATAATCAATCTACTGTGTGAAGTCAAAGATATTTCAATTACCTTTGTTGATCACACGTAACATGTCTGCATTACTTTATTCCACAGGCCGCTAAGCTGCTGTGAACAGTCCAGGTAGAAAGGTCAGGTGACTATCTAGGGAAGAGAAAGATGTGAGGAACAGGCAATCTCATAAAGGTAAGACATGGACAACACTCTACTGGATTAGGTCAAGGGTCATTGCTAGTACAATGTCCCTTGATGCCGGTTTTCACTTGTGAATGCTGTCACATTACCTTTAATAATGGCAAGGGTCCCCATTTAATAACTATTCTACAGTGTAGGTGATAGCTTAGGATCCCCTATTGAGACAATTGCCCACTCTGTAAAAAAGTGAATACATTTATTTATACAGGCCTAGTACCTGACTAACATGAGTAAACTATCAGGGCGTAAGGCACTCTGTGCTGCAGGCATAGTGCCCATCTAATGAGGGGTTCAACACACTGGTGGGCTAGGGGTAATGTTAAAAACTCTTGTGCCCCACTGGAGCCTTACCAGATCTGGACGACCTCGGCGGACACAGAAATAGACAACCTGCATTGGCCCTTGCCTGCAGGGATCAGCGTCGCTCCACTACTGGGCTTTGTCAACTTGACTCTTGATGACTGCCTCAATCATGAGTTCCTTGTCCTGGAAATCAAGGGATCCATGAAAGTGCTTCCTTGTTATCTCGACATTGACGTCCTTTTTCTTTATTATGTATAAAATACTGTCCCCTTTCCAGCGATGTCCTCTTGCTAGCTGCACCTGTTTTCCACTGGTATACTGTGTACTTTCCTCTGGAGATCTTCTCATGTCCCTCTCCATCAGCAAACGGCGCACGCAACGCTTTCGCCGATGAAGCCATATAATATATAAACTACACACGCACGACTCTCGTTTTTGGCTGTAAAAATGCCCTGCCACCAAGAAGAGGTTCCACCCATCCAATGCCCACTGTACGTCTTCTTGGTGGTAGGGGTCACTTTCAAGTACATATATCTATTTACAAATCTATTTATTGCATGTAAAATAACACAAGCCTTTAATATCACTGTGATTACTTGTAAAGACTCGCCATAACACTTAACAGATGATTTTTCTGTTTGAAATGTTGGGTCATGCAAAATGTTTAGCAAGTAATACACAGCTGATATTAAACTGTTTTGCATAATCTGTCCTGTGCATATAATCAATCTACTGTGTGAAGTCAAAGATATTTCAATTACCTTTGTTGATCACACGTAACATGTCTGCATTACTTTATTCCACAGGCCGCTAAGCTGCTGTGAACAGTCCAGGTAGAAAGGTCAGGTGACTATCTAGGGAAGAGAAAGATGTGAGGAACAGGCAATCTCATAAAGGTAAGACATGGACAACACTCAACTGGATTAGGTCAAGGGTCATTGCTAGTACAATGTCCCTTGATGCCGGTTTTCACTTGTGAATGCTGTCACATTACCTTTAATAATGGCAAGGGTCCCCATTTGATAACTATTCTACAGTGTAGGTGATAGCTTAGGATCCCCTATTGGGACAATTGCCCACTCTGTAAAAAAGTGAATACATTTATTTATACAGGCCTAGTACCCGACTAACATGTGTAAACTATCAGGGCTTAAGGCACTCTGTGCTGCAGGCATAGTGCCTATCTAATGAGGGGTTCAACACACTGGTGGGCTAGGAGTAATGTTAAAAACTCTTGTGCCCCACTGGAGCCTTACCAGATCTGGACGACCTCGGCGGACACAGAAATAGACAACCGGCATTTGCCCTTGCCTGCAGGGATCAGCGTCGCTCCACTATTGGGATTTGTCAACTTGACTCTTGATGACTGCCTCAATCATGAGTTCCTTGTCCTGGAAATCAAGGGATCCATGAAAGTGCTTCCTTGTTATCTCGACATTGACGTCCTTTTTCTTTATTATGTATAAAATACTGTCCCCTTTCCAGCGATGTCCTCTTGCTAGCTGCACCTGTTTTCCACTGGTATACTGTGTACTTTCCTCTGGAGATCTTCTCATGTCCCTCTCCATCAGCAAACGGCGCACGCAACGCTTTCGCCGATGAAGCCATAAAATATATAAACTACACACGCACGACTCTCGTTTTTGGCTGTAAAAATGCCCTGCCACCAAGAAGAGGTTCCACCCATCCAATGCCCACTGTACGTCTTCTTGGTGGTAGGGGTCACTTTCAAGTACATATATCTATTTACAAATCTATTTATTGCATGTAAAATAACACAAGCCTTTAATATCACTGTGATTACTTGTAAAGACTCGCCATAACACTTAACAGATGATTTTTCTGTTTGAAATGTTGGGTCATGCAAAATGTTTAGCAAGTAATACACAGCTGATATTAAACTGTTTTGCATAATCTGTCCTGTGCATATAATCAATCTACTGTGTGAAGTCAAAGATATTTCAATTACCTTTGTTGATCACACGTAACATGTCTGCATTACTTTATTCCACAGGCCGCTAAGCTGCTGTGAACAGTCCAGGTAGAAAGGTCAGGTGACTATCTAGGGAAGAGAAAGATGTGAGGAACAGGCAATCTCATAAAGGTAAGACATGGACAACACTCAACTGGATTAGGTCAAGGGTCATTACTAGTACAATGTCCCTTGATGCCGGTTTTCACTTGTGAATGCTGTCACATTACCTTTAATAATGGCAAGGGTCCCCATTTGATAACTATTCTACAGTGTAGGTGATAGCTTAGGATCCCCTATTGAGACAATTGCCCACTCTGTAAAAAAGTGAATACATTTATTTATACAGGCCTAGTACCTGACTAACATGAGTAAACTATCAGGGCGTAAGGCACTCTGTGCTGCAGGCATAGTGCCCATCTAATGAGGGGTTCAACACACTGGTGGGCTAGGGGTAATGTTAAAAACTCTTGTGCCCCACTGGAGCCTTACCAGATCTGGACGACCTCGGCGGACACAGAAATAGACAACCTGCATTGGCCCTTGCCTGCAGGGATCAGCGTCGCTCCACTGCTGGGCTTTGTCAACTTGACTCTTGATGACTGCCTCAATCATGAGTTCCTTGTCCTGGAAATCAAGGGATCCATGAAAGTGCTTCCTTGTTATCTCGACATTGACGTCCTTTTTTTTTATTATGTATAAAATACTGTCCCCTTTCCAGCGATGTCCTCTTGCTAGCTGCACCTGTTTTCCACTGGTATACTGTGTACTTTCCTCTGGAGATCTTCTCATGTCCCTCTCCATCAGCAAACGGCGCACGCAACGCTTTCGCCGATGAAGCCATAAAATATTTAAACTACACACGCACGACTCTCGTTTTTGGCTGTAAAAATGCCCTGCCACCAAGAAGAGGTTCCACCCATCCAATGCCCACTGTACGTCTTCTTGGTGGTAGGGGTCACTTTCAAGTACATATATCTATTTACAAATCTATTTATTGCATGTAAAATAACACAAGCCTTTAATATCACTGTGATTACTTGTAAAGACTCGCCATAACACTTAACAGATGATTTTTCTGTTTGAAATGTTGGGTCATGCAAAATGTTTAGCAAGTAATACACAGCTGATATTAAACTGTTTTGCATAATCTGTCCTGTGCATATAATCAATCTACTGTGAAGTCAAAGATATTTCAATTACCTTTGTTGATCACACGTAACATGTCTGCATTACTTTATTCCACAGGCCGCTAAGCTGCTGTGAACAGTCCAGGTAGAAAGGTCAAGTGACTATCTAGGGAAGAGAAAGATGTCAGGAACAGGCAATCTCATAAAGGTAAGACATGGACAACACTCAACTGGATTAGGTCAAGGCTCATTGCTAGTACAATGTCCCTTGATGCCGGTTTTCACTTGTGAATGCTGACACATTACCTTTAATAATGGCAAGGGTCCCCATTTGATAACTATTCTACAGTGTAGGTGATAGCTTAGGATCCCCTATTGGGACAATTGCCCACTCTGTAAAAAAGTGAATAAATTTATTTATACAGGCCTAGTACCCGACTAACATGTGTAAACTATCAGGGCTTAAGGCACTCTGTGCTGCAGGCATAGTGCCCATCTAATGAGGGGTTCAACACACTGGTGGGCTAGGGGTAATGTTAAAAACTCTTGTGCCCCACTGGAGCCTTACCAAATCTGGACGACCTCGGCGGACACAGAAATAGACAATCTGCATTGGCCCTTGCCTGCAGGGATCAGCGTCACTCCACTGCTGGGCTTTGTCAACTTGACTCTTGATGACTACCTCAATCATGAGTTCCTTGTCCTGGAAATCAAGGGATCCATGAAAGTGCTTCCTTGTTATCTCGACATTGACGTCCTTTTTCTTTATTATGTATAAAATACTGTCCCCTTTCCAGCGATGTCCTCTTGCTAGCTGCACCTGTTTTCCACTGGTATACTGTGTACTTTCCTCTGGAGATCTTCTCATGTCCCTCTCCATCAGCAAACGGCGCACGCAACGCTTTCGCCGATGAAGCCATATAATATATAAACTACACACGCATGACTCTCGTTTTTGGCTGTAAAAATGCCCTGCCACCTAGAAGAGGTTCCACCCATCCAATGCCCACTGTACATCTTCTTGGTGGTAGGGGTCACTTTCAAGTACATATATCTATTTACAAATCTATTTATTGCATGTAAAATAACACAAGCCTTTAATATCACTGTGATTACTTGTAAAGACTCGCCATAACACTTAACAGATGATTTTTCTGTTTGAAATGTTGGGTCATGCAAAATGTTTAGCAAGTAATACACAGCTGATATTAAACTGTTTTGCATAATCTGTCCTGTGCATATAATCAATCTACTGTGTGAAGTCAAAGATATTTCAATTACCTTTGTTGATCACACGTAACATGTCTGCATTACTTTATTCCACAGGCCGCTAAGCTGCTGTGAACAGTCCAGGTAGAAAGGTCAGGTGACTATCTAGGGAAGAGAAAGATGTGAGGAACAGGCAATCTCATAAAGGTAAGACATGGACAACACTCAACTGGATTAGGTCAAGGGTCATTGCTAGTACAATGTCCCTTGATGCCAGGTTTTCACTTGTGAATGCTGTCACATTACCTTTAATAATGGCAAGGGTCCCCATTTGATAACTATTCTACAGTGTAGGTGATAGCTTAGGATCCCCTATTGAGACAATTGCCCACTCTGTAAAAAAGTGAATAAATTTATTTATACAGGCCTAGTACCCGACTAACATGTGTAAACTATCAGGGCTTAAGGCACTCTGTGCTGCAGGCATAGTGCCCATCTAATGAGGGGTTCAACACACTGGTGGGCTAGGGGTAATGTTAAAAACTCTTGTGCCCCACTGGAGCCTTACCAAATCTGGACGACCTCGGCGGACACAGAAATAGACAATCTGCATTGGCCCTTGCCTGCAGGGATCAGCGTCACTCCACTGCTGGGCTTTGTCAACTTGACTCTTGATGACTACCTCAATCATGAGTTCCTTGTCCTGGAAATCAAGGGATCCATGAAAGTGCTTCCTTGTTATCTCGACATTGACGTCCTTTTTCTTTATTATGTATAAAATACTGTCCCCTTTCCAGCGATGTCCTCTTGCTAGCTGCACCTGTTTTCCACTGGTATACTGTGTACTTTCCTCTGGAGATCTTCTCATGTCCCTCTCCATCAGCAAACGGCGCACGCAACGCTTTCGCCGATGAAGCCATATAATATATAAACTACACACGCATGACTCTCGTTTTTGGCTGTAAAAATGCCCTGCCACCTAGAAGAGGTTCCACCCATCCAATGCCCACTGTACATCTTCTTGGTGGTAGGGGTCACTTTCAAGTACATATATCTATTTACAAATCTATTTATTGCATGTAAAATAACACAAGCCTTTAATATCACTGTGATTACTTGTAAAGACTCGCCATAACACTTAACAGATGATTTTTCTGTTTGAAATGTTGGGTCATGCAAAATGTTTAGCAAGTAATACACAGCTGATATTAAACTGTTTTGCATAATCTGTCCTGTGCATATAATCAATCTACTGTGTGAAGTCAAAGATATTTCAATTACCTTTGTTGATCACACGTAACATGTCTGCATTACTTTATTCCACAGGCCGCTAAGCTGCTGTGAACAGTCCAGGTAGAAAGGTCAGGTGACTATCTAGGGAAGAGAAAGATGTGAGGAACAGGCAATCTCATAAAGGTAAGACATGGACAACACTCAACTGGATTAGGTCAAGGGTCATTGCTAGTACAATGTCCCTTGATGCCAGGTTTTCACTTGTGAATGCTGTCACATTACCTTTAATAATGGCAAGGGTCCCCATTTGATAACTATTCTACAGTGTAGGTGATAGCTTAGGATCCCCTATTGAGACAATTGCCCACTCTGTAAAAAAGTGAATACATTTATTTATACAGGCCTAGTACCTGACTAACATGAGTAAACTATCAGGGCGTAAGGCACTCTGTGCTGCAGGCATAGTGCCCATCTAATGAGGGGTTCAACACACTGGTGGGCTAGGGGTAATGTTAAAAACTCTTGTGCCCCACTGGAGCCTTACCAGATCTGGACGACCTCGGCGGACACAGAAATAGACAACCTGCATTGGCCCTTGCCTGCAGGGATCAGCGTCGCTCCACTACTGGGCTTTGTCAACTTGACTCTTGATGACTGCCTCAATCATGAGTTCCTTGTCCTGGAAATCAAGGGATCCATAAAAGTGCTTCCTTGTTATCTCGACATTGACGTCCTTTTTCTTTATTATGTATAAAATACTGTCCCCTTTCCAGCGATGTCCTCTTGCTAGCTGCACCTGTTTTCCACTGGTATACTGTGTACTTTCCTCTGGAGATCTTCTCATGTCCCTCTCCATCAGCAAACGGCGCACGCAACGCTTTCGCCGATGAAGCCATAAAATATATAAACTACACACGCACGACTCTCGTTTTTGGCTGTAAAAATGCCCTGCCACCTAGAAGAGGTTCCACCCATCCAATGCCCACTGTACGTCTTCTTGGTGGTAGGGGTCACTTTCAAGTACATATATCTATTTACAAATCTATTTATTTCATGTAAAATAACACAAGCCTTTAATATCACTGTGATTACTTGTAAAGACTCGCCATAACACTTAACAGATGATTTTTCTGTTTGAAATGTTGGGTCATGCAAAATGTTTAGCAAGTAATACACATCTGATATTAAACTGTTTTGCATAATCTGTCCTGTGCATATAATCAATCTACTGTGTGAAGTCAAAGATATTTCAATTACCTTTGTTGATCACACGTAACATGTCTGCATTACTTTATTCCACAGGCCGCTAAGCTGCTGTGAACAGTCCAGGTAGAAAGGTCAGGTGACTATCTAGGGAAGAGAAAGATGTCAGGAACAGGCAATCTCATAAAGGTAAGACATGGACAACACTCAACTGGATTAGGTCAAGGGTCATTGCTAGTACAATGTCCCTTGATGCCGGTTTTCACTTGTGAATGCTGTCACATTACCTTTAATAATAGCAAGGGTCCCCATTTGATAACTATTCTACAGTGTAGGTGATAGCTTAGGATCCCCTATTGGGACAATTGCCCACTCTGTAAAAAAGTGAATACATTTATTTATACAGGCCTAGTACCCGACTAACATGTGTAAACTATCAGGGCTTAAGGCACTCTGTGCTGCAGGCATAGTGTCCATCTAATGAGGGGTTCAACACACTGGTGGGCTAGGGGTAATTTTAAAAACTCTTGTGCCCCACTGGAGCCTTACCAGATCTGGACGACCTCGGCGGACACAGAAATAGACAACCGGCATTGGCCCTTGCCTGCAGGGATCAGCGTCGCTCCACTGCTGGGCTTTGTCAACTTGACTCTTGATGACTGCCTCAATCATGAGTTCCTTGTCCTGGAAATCAAGGGATCCATGAAAGTGCTTCCTTGTTATCTCGACATTGACGTCCTTTTTTCTTCATTATGTATAAAATACTGTCCCCTTTCCAGCGATGTCCTCTTGCTAGCTGCACCTGTTTTCCACTGGTATACTGTGTACTTTCCTCTGGAGATCTTCTCATGTCCCTCTCCATCAGCAAACGGCGCACGCAACGCTTTCGCCGATGAAGCCATATAATATATAAACTACACACGCATGACTCTCGTTTTTGGCTGTAAAAATGCCCTGCCACCTAGAAGAGGTTCCACCCATCCAATGCCCACTGTACGTCTTCTTGGTGGTAGGGGTCACTTTCAAGTACATATATCTATTTACAAATCTATTTATTGCATGTAAAATAACACAAGCCTTTAATATCACTGTGATTACTTGTAAAGACTCGCCATAACACTTAACAGATGATTTTTCTGTTTGAAATGTTGGGTCATGCAAAATGTTTAGCAAGTAATACACAGCTGATATTAAACTGTTTTGCATAATCTGTCCTGTGCATATAATCAATCTACTGTGTGAAGTCAAAGATATTTCAATTACCTTTGTTGATCACACGTAACATGTCTGCATTACTTTATTCCACAGGCCGCTAAGCTGCTGTGAACAGTCCAGGTAGAAAGGTCAGGTGACTATCTAGGGAAGAGAAAGATGTGAGGAACAGGCAATCTCATAAAGGTAAGACATGGACAACACTCAACTGGATTAGGTCAAGGGTCATTGCTAGTACAATGTCCCTTGATGCCAGTTTTCACTTGTGAATGCTGTCACATTACCTTTAATAATGGCAAGGGTCCCCATTTGATAACTATTCTACAGTGTAGGTGATAGCTTAGGATCCCCTATTGAGACAATTGCCCACTCTGTAAAAAAGTGAATACATTTATTTATACAGGCCTAGTACCTGACTAACATGAGTAAACTATCAGGGCGTAAGGCACTCTGTGCTGCAGGCATAGTGCCCATCTAATGAGGGGTTCAACACACTGGTGGGCTAGGGGTAATGTTAAAAACTCTTGTGCCCCACTGGAGCCTTACCAGATCTGGACGACCTCGGCGGACACAGAAATAGACAACCTGCATTGGCCCTTGCCTGCAGGGATCAGCGTCGCTCCACTACTGGGCTTTGTCAACTTGACTCTTGATGACTGCCTCAATCATGAGTTCCTTGTCCTGGAAATCAAGGGTTCCATGAAAGTGCTTCCTTGTTATCTCGACATTGACGTCCTTTTTCTTTATTATGTATAAAATACTGTCCCCTTTCCAGCGATGTCCTCTTGCTAGCTGCACCTGTTTTCCACTGGTATACTGTGTACTTTCCTCTGGAGATCTTCTCATGTCCCTCTCCATCAGCAAACGGCGCACGCAACGCTTTCGCCGATGAAGCCATATAATATATAAACTACACACGCACGACTCTCGTTTTTGGCTGTAAAAATGCCCTGCCACCAAGAAGAGGTTCCACCCATCCAATGCCCACTGTACGTCTTCTTGGTGGTAGGGGTCACTTTCAAGTACATATATCTATTTACAAATCTATTTATTGCATGTAAAATAACACAAGCCTTTAATATCACTGTGATTACTTGTAAAGACTCGCCATAACACTTAACAGATGATTTTTCTGTTTGAAATGTTGGGTCATGCAAAATGTTTAGCAAGTAATACACAGCTGATATTAAACTGTTTTGCATAATCTGTCGTCCTGTGCATATAATCAATCTACTGTGTGAAGTCAAAGATATTTCAATTACCTTTGTTGATCACACGTAACATGTCTGCATTACTTTATTCCACAGGCCGCTAAGCTGCTGTGAACAGTCCAGGTAGAAAGGTCAGGTGACTATCTAGGGAAGAGAAAGATGTGAGGAACAGGCAATCTCATAAAGGTAAGACATGGACAACACTCAACTGGATTAGGTCAAGGGTCATTGCTAGTACAATGTCCCTTGATGCCGGTTTTCACTTGTGAATGCTGTCACATTACCTTTAATAATGGCAAGGGTCCCCATTTGATAACTATTCTACAGTGTAGGTGATAGCTTAGGATCCCCTATTGGGACAATTGCCCACTCTGTAAAAAAGTGAATACATTTATTTATACAGGACTAGTACCCGACTAACATGTGTAAACTATCAGGGCTTAAGGCACTCTGTGCTGCAGGCATAGTGCCCATCTAATGAGGGGTTCAACACACTGGTGGGCTAGGGGTAATGTTAAAAACTCTTGTGCCCCACTGGAGCCTTACCAGATCTGGACGACCTCGGTGGACACAGAAATAGACAACCGGCATTGGCCGTTGCCTGCAGGGATCAGCGTCGCTCCACTGCTGGGCTTTGTCAACTTGACTCTTGATGACTGCCTCAATCATGAGTTCCTTGTCCTGGAAATCAAGGGATCCATGAAAGTGCTTCCTTGTTATCTCGACATTGACGTCCTTTTTCTTCATTATGTATAAAATACTGTCCCCTTTCCAGCGATGTCCTCATGCTAGCTGCACCTGTTTTCCACTGGTATACTGTGTACTTTCCTCTGGAGATCTTCTCATGTCCCTCTCCATCAGCAAACGGTGCACGCAACGCTTTCGCCGATAAAGCCATATAATATATAAACTACACAGGCACGACTCTCGTTTTTGGCTGTAAAAATGCCCTGCCACCAAGAAGAGGTTCCACCCATCCAATGCCCACTGTACGTCTTCTTGGTGGTAGGGGTCACTTTCAAGTACATATATCTATTTACAAATCTATTTATTGCATGTAAAATAACACAAGCCTTTAATATCACTGTGATTACTTGTAAAGACTCGCCATAACACTTAACAGATGATTTTTCTGTTTGAAATGTTGGGTCATGCAAAATGTTTAGCAAGTAATACACAGCTGATATTAAACTGTTTTGCATAATCTGTCCTGTGCATATATTCAATCTACTGTGTGAAGTCAAAGATATTTCAATTACCTTTGTTGATCACACGTAACATGTCTGCATTACTTTATTCCACAGGCCGCTAAGCTGCTGTGAACAGTCCAGGTAGAAAGGTCAGGTGACTATCTAGGGAAGAGAAAGATGTGAGGAACAGGCAATCTCATAAAGGTAAGACATGGACAACACTCAACTGGATTAGGTCAAGGGTCATTGCTAGTACAATGTCCCTTGATGCCGGTTTTCACTTGTGAATGCTGTCACATTACCTTTAATAATGGCAAGGGTCCCCATTTGATAACTATTCTACAGTGTAGGTGATAGCTTAGGATCCCCTATTGGGACAATTGCCCACTCTGTAAAAAAGTGAATACATTTATTTATACAGGCCTAGTACCCGACTAACATGTGTAAACTATCAGGACTTAAGGCACTCTGTGCTGTAGGCATATTACCCATCTAATGAGGGGTTCAACACACTGGTGGGCTAGGGGTAATGTTAAAAACTCTTGTGCCCCACTGGAGCCTTACCAGATCTGGACGACCTCGGCGGACACAGAAATAGACAACCTGCATTGGCCCTTGCCTGCAGGGATCAGCGTCGCTCCACTGCTGGGCTTTGTCAACTTGACTCTTGATGACTGCCTCAATCATGAGTTCCTTGTCCTGGAAATCAAGGGATCCATGAAAGTGCTTCCTTGTTATCTCGACATTGACGTCCTTTTTCTTTATTATGTATAAAATACTGTCCCCTTTCCAGCGATGTCCTCTTGCTAGCTGCACCTGTTTTCCACTGGTATACTGTGTACTTTCCTCTGGAGATCTTCTCATGTACCTCTCCATCAGCAAACGGCGCACGCAACGCTTTCGCCGATGAAGCCATATAATATATAAACTACACACGCATGACTCTCGTATTTGGCTGTAAAAATGCCCTGCCACCAAGAAGAGGTTCCACCCATCCAATTCCCACTGTACGTCTTCTTGGTGGTAGGGGTCACTTTCAAGTACATATATCTATTTACAAATCTATTTATTGCATGTAAAATAACACAAGCCTTTAATATCACTGTGATTACTTGTAAAGACTCACCAATGACATTTAACAGATGTTTTTTCTGTTTGAAATGTTGGGTCATGCTAAATGTTTAGCAAGTAATACACAGCTGATATTAAACTGTTTTGCATAATCTGTCCTGTGCATATATTCAATCTACTGTGTGAAGTCAAAGATATTTCAATTACCTTTGTTGATCACACGTAACATGTCTGCATTACTTTATTCCACAGGCCGCTAAGCTGCTGTGAACAGTCCAGGTAGAAAGGTCAGGTGACTATCTAGGGAAGAGAAAGATGTGAGGAACAGGCAATCTCATAAAGGTAAGACATGGACAACACTCAACTGGATTAGGTCAAGGGTCATTGCTAGTACAATGTCCCTTGATGCCGGTTTTCACTTGTGAATGCTGTCACATTACCTTTAATAATGGCAAGGGTCCCCATTTGATAACTATTCTACAGTGTAGGTGATAGCTTAGGATCCCCTATTGGGACAATTGCCCACTCTGTAAAAAAGTGAATACATTTATTTAAACAGGCCTAGTACCTGACTAACATAAGTAAACTATCAGGGCTTAAGGCACTCTGTGCTGCAGGCATAGTGCCCATCTAATGAGGGGTTCAACACACTGGTGGGCTAGGGGTAATGTTAAAAACTCTTGTGCCCCACTGGAGCCTTACCAGATCTGGACGACCTCGGCGGACACAGAAATAGACAACCTGCATTGGCCCTTGCCTGCAGGGATCAGCGTCGCTCCACTGCTGGGCTTTGTCAACTTGACTCTTGATGACTGCCTCAATCATGAGTTCCTTGTCCTGGAAATCAAGGGATCCATGAAAGTGCTTCCTTGTTATCTCGACATTGACGTCCTTTTTCTTTATTATGTATAAAATACTGTCCCCTTTCCAGCGATGTCCTCTTGCTAGCTGCACCTGTTTTCCACTGGTATACTGTGTACTTTCCTCTGGAGATCTTCTCATGTCCCTCTCCATCAGCAAACGGCGCACGCAACGCTTTCGCCGATGAAGCCATATAATATATAAACTACACACGCACGACTCTCGTTTTTGGCTGTAAAAATGCCCTGCCACCAAGAAGAGGTTCCACCCATCCAATGCCCACTGTATGTCTTCTTAGTGGTAGGGGTCACTTTCAAGTACATATATCTATTTACAAATCTATTTATTGCATGTAAAATAACACAAGCCTTTAATATCACTGTGATTACTTGTAAAGACTCGCCATAACACTTAACAGATGATTTTTCTGTTTGAAATGTTGGGTCATGCAAAATGTTTAGCAAGTAATACACAGCTGATATTAAACTGTTTTGCATAATCTGTCCTGTGCATATATTCAATCTACTGTGTGAAGTCAAAGATATTTCAATTACCTTTGTTGATCACACGTAACATGTCTGCATTACTTTATTCCACAGGCCGCTAAGCTGCTGTGAACAGTCCAGGTAGAAAGGTCAGGTGACTATCTAGGGAAGAGAAAGATGTGAGGAACAGGCAATCTCATAAAGGTAAGACATGGACAACACTCAACTGGATTAGGTCAAGGGTCATTGCTAGTACAATGTCCCTTGATGCCGGTTTTCACTTGTGAATGCTGTCACATTACCTTTAATAATGGCAAGGGTCCCCATTTGATAACTATTCTACAGTGTAGGTGATAGCTTAGGATCCCCTATTGGGACAATTGCCCACTCTGTAAAAAAGTGAATACATTTATTTAAACAGGCCTAGTACCTGACTAACATAAGTAAACTATCAGGGCTTAAGGCACTCTGTGCTGCAGGCATAGTGCCCATCTAATGAGGGGTTCAACACACTGGTGGGCTAGGGGTAATGTTAAAAACTCTTGTGCCCCACTGGAGCCTTACCAGATCTGGACGACCTCGGCGGACACAGAAATAGACAACCTGCATTGGCCCTTTCCTGCAGGGATCAGCGTCGCTCCACTGCTGGGCTTTGTCAACTTGACTCTTGATGACTGCCTCAATCATGAGTTCCTTGTCCTGGAAATCAAGGGATCCATGAAAGTGCTTCCTTGTTATCTCGACATTGACGTCCTTTTTCTTTATTATGTATAAAATACTGTCCCCTTTCCAGCGATGTCCTCTTGCTAGCTGCACCTGTTTTCCACTGGTATACTGTGTACTTTCCTCTGGAGATCTTCTCATGTCCCTCTCCATCAGCAAACGGCGCACGCAACGCTTTCGCCGATGAAGCCATATAATATATAAACTACACACGCACGACTCTCGTTTTTGGCTGTAAAAATGCCCTGCCACCAAGAAGAGGTTCCACCCATCCAATGCCCACTGTATGTCTTCTTAGTGGTAGGGGTCACTTTCAAGTACATATATCTATTTACAAATCTATTTATTGCATGTAAAATAACACAAGCCTTTAATATCACCGTGATTACTTGTAAAGACTCGCCATAACACTTAACAGATGATTTTTCTGTTTGAAATGTTGGGTCATGCAAAATGTTTAGCAAGTAATACATAGCTGATATTAAACTGTTTTGCATAATCTGTCCTGTGCATATATTCAATCTATTGTGTGAAGTCAAAGATATTTCAATTACCTTTGTTGATCACACGTAACATGTCTGCATTACTTTATTCCACAGGCCGCTAAGCTGCTGTGAACAGTCCAGGTAGAAAGGTCAGGTGACTATCTAGGGAAGAGAATGATGTCAGGAACAGGCAATCTCATAAAGGTAAGACATGGACAACACTCAACTGGATTAGGTCATGGGTCATTGCTAGTACAATGTCCCTTGATGCCGGTTTTCACTTGTGAATGCTGTCACATTACCTTTAATAATGGCAAGGGTCCCCATTTGATAACTATTCTACAGTGTAGGTGATAGCTTAGGATCCCCTATTGGGACAATTGCCCACTCTGTAAAAAAGTGAATACATTTATTTATACAGGCCTAGTACCTGACTAACATAAGTAAACTATCAGGGCTTAAGGCACTCTGTGCTGCAGGCATAGTGCCCATCTAATGAGGGGTTCAACACACTTTTGGACTAGGGGTAATGTTAAAAACTCTTCTGCCCCACTGGAGCCTTACCAGATCTGGACGACCTCGGCGGACACAGAAATAGACAACCGGCATTGGCCCTTGCCTGCAGGGATCAGCGTCGCTCCACTGCTCGGCTTTGTCAACTTGACTCTTGATGACTGCCTCAATCATGAGTTCCTTGTCCTGGAAATCAAGGGATCCATGAAAGTGCTTCCTTCTTATCTCGACATTGACGTCCTTTTTCTTCATTATGTATAAAATACTGTCCCCTTTCCAGCGATGTCCTCTTGCTAGCTGCACCTGTTTTCCACTGGTATACTGTGTACTTTCCTCTGGAGATCTTCTCATGTCCCTCTCCATCAGCAAACGGTGCACGCAACGCTTTCGCCGATGAAGCCATATAATATATAAACTACACACGCACGACTCTCGTTTTTGGCTGTAAAAATGCCCTGCCACCAAGAAGAGGTTCCACCCATCCAATGCCCACTGTACGTCTTCTTGGTGGTAGGGGTCACTTTCAAGTACATATATCTATTTACAAATCTATTTATTGCATGTAAAATAACACAAGCCTTTAATATCACTGTGATTACTTGTAAAGACTCGCCATAACACTTAACAGATGATTTTTCTGTTTGAAATGTTGGGTCATGCAAAATGTTTAGCAAGTAATACACAGCTGATATTAAACTGTTTTGCATAATCTGTCCTGTGCATATAATTAATCTACTGTGTGAAGTCAAAGATATTTCAATTACCTTTGTTGATCACACGTAACATGTCTGCATTACTTTATTCCACAGGCCGCTAAGCTGCTGTGAACAGTCCAGGTAGAAAGGTCAGGTGACTATCTAGGGAAGAGAAAGATGTGAGGAACAGGCAATCTCATAAAGGTAAGACATGGACAACACTCAACTGGATTAGGTCAAGGGTCATTGCTAGTACAATGTCCCTTGATGCCGGTTTTCACTTGTGAATGCTGTCACATTACCTTTAATAATGGCAAGGGTCCCCATTTGATAACTATTCTACAGTGTAGGTGATAGCTTAGGATCCCCTATTGGGGCAATTGCCCACTCTGTAAAAAAGTGAATACATTTATTTATACAGGCCTAGTACCCGACTAACATGTGTAAATTATCAGGGCTTAAGGCACTCTGTGCTGCAGGCATAGTGCCCATCTAATGAGGGGTTCAACACACTTTTGGACTAGGGGTAATGTTAAAAACTCTTCTGCCCCACTGGAGCCTTACCAGATCTGGACGACCTCGGCGGACACAGAAATAGACAACCGGCATTGGCCCTTGCCTGCAGGGATCAGCGTCGCTCCACTGCTGGGCTTTGTCAACTTGACTCTTGATGACTGCCTCAATCATGAGTTCCTTGTCCTGGAAATCAAGGGATCCATGAAAGTGCTTCCTTCTTATCTCGACATTGACGTCCTTTTTCTTCATTATGTATAAAATACTGTCCCCTTTCCAGCGATGTCCTCTTGCTAGCTGCACCTGTTTTCCACTGGTATACTGTGTACTTTCCTCTGGAGATCTTCTCATGTTCCTCTCCATCAGCAAATGGTGCATGCAACGCTTTCGCCGATGAAGCCATATAATATATAAACTACACACGCACGACTCTCGTTTTTGGCTGTAAAAATGCCCTGCCACCAAGAAGAGGTTCCACCCATCCAATGCCCACTGTACGTCTTCTTGGTGGTAGGGGTCACTTTCAAGTACATATATCTATTTACAAATCTATTTATTGCATGTAAAATAACACAAGCCTTTAATATCACTGTGATTACTTGTAAAGATTTGCCATAACACTTAACAGATGATTTTTCTGTTTGAAATGTTGGGTCATGCAAAATGTTTAGCAAGTAATACACAGCTGATATTAAACTGTTTTGCATAATCTGTCGTCCTGTGCATATAATCAATCTACTGTGTGAAGTCAAAGATATTTCAATTACCTTTGTTGATCACACGTAACATGTCTGCATTACTTTATTCCACAGGCCGCTAAGCTGCTGTGAACAGTCCAGGTAGACTCTTGATGACTGCCTCAATCATGAGTTCCTTGTCCTGGAAATCAAGGGATCCATGAAAGTGCTTCCTTGTTATCTCGACATTGACGTCCTTTTTCTTCATTATGTATAAAATACTGTCCCCTTTCCAGCGATGTCCTCTTGCTAGCTGCACCTGTTTTCCACTGGTATACTGTGTACTTTCCTCTGGAGATCTTCTCATGTCCCTCTCCATCAGCAAACGGTGCACGCAACGCTTTCGCCGATTAAGCCATATAATATATAAACTACACACGCACGACTCTCGTTTTTGGCTGTAAAAATGCCCTGCCACCAAGAAGAGGTTCCACCCATCCAATGCCCACTGTACATCTTCTTGGTGGTAGGGGTCACTTTCAAGTACATATATCTATTTACAAATCTATTTATTGCATGTTAAATAACACAAGCCTTTAATATCACTGTGATTACTTGTAAAGACTCGCCATAACACTTAACAGATGATTTTTCTGTTTGAAATGTTGGGTCATGCAAAATGTTCAGCAAGTAATACACAGCTGATATTAAACTGTTTTGCATAATCTGTCCTGTGCATATAATCAATCTACTGTGTGAAGTCAAAGATATTTCAATTACCTTTGTTGATCACACGTAACATGTCTGCATTACTTTATTCCACAGGCCGCTAAGCTGCTGTGAACAGTCCAGGTAGAAAGGTCAGGTGACTATCTAGGGAAGAGAAAGATGTGAGGAACAGGCAATCTCATAAAGGTAAGACATGGACAACACTCAACTGGATTAGGTCAAGGGTCATTGCTAGTACAATGTCCCTTGATGCCGGTTTTCACTTGTGAATGCTGTCACATTACCTTTAATAATGGCAAGGGTCCCCATTTGATAACTATTCTACAGTGTAGGTGATAGCTTAGGATCCCCTATTGAGACAATTGCCCACTCTGTAAAAAAATGAATACATTTATTTATACAGGCCTAGTACCCGACTAACATGAGTAAACTATCAGGGCGTAAGGAACTCTGTGCTGCAGGCATAGTGCCCATCTAATGAGGGGTTCAACACACTGGTGAGCTAGGAGTAATGTTAAAAACTCTTGTGCCCCACTGGAGCCTTACCAGATCTGGACGACCTCGGCTGACACAGAAATAGACAACCGGCATTGGCCCTTGCCTGCAGGGATCAGCGTTGCTCCACTGCTGGGCTTTGTCAACTTGACTCTTGATGACTGCCTCAATCATGAGTTCCTTGTCCTGGAAATCAAGGGATCCATGAAAGTGCTTCCTTGTTATCTCGACATTGACGTCCTTTTTCTTCATTATGTATAAAATACTGTCCCCTTTCCAGCGATGTCCTCTTGCTAGCTGCACCTGTTTTCCACTGGTATACTGTGTACTTTCCTCTGGAGATCTTCTCATGTCCCTCTCCATCAGCAAACGGTGCACGCAACGCTTTCGCCGATTAAGCCATATAATATATAAACTACACACGCAGGACTCTCGTTTTTGGCTGTAAAAATGCCCTGCCACCAAGAAGAGGTTCCACCCATCCAATGCCCACTGTACGTCTTCTTGGTGGTAGGGGTCACTTTCAAGTACATATAATCTATTTACAAATCTATTTATTGCATGTAAAATAACACAAGCCTTTAATATCACTGTGATTACTTGTAAAGACTCGCTATAACACTTAACAGATGATTTTTCTGTTTGAAATGTTGGGTCATGCAAAATGTTTAGCAAGTAATACACAGCTGATATTAAACTGTTTTGCATAATCTGTCCTGTGCATATAATCAATCTACTGTGTGAAGTCAAAGATATTTCAATTACCTTTGTTGATCACACGTAACATGTCTGCATTACTTTATTCCACAGGCCGCTAAGCTGCTGTGAACAGTCCAGGTAGAAAGGTCAGGTGACTATCTAGGGAAGAGAAAGATGTGAGGAACAGGCAATCTCATAAAGGTAAGACATGGACAACACTCAACTGGATTAGGTCAAGGGTCATTGCTAGTACAATGTCCCTTGATGCCAGGTTTTCACTTGTGAATGCTGTCACATTACCTTTAATAATGGCAAGGGTCCCCATTTGATAACTATTCTACAGTGTAGGTGATAGCTTAGGATCCCCTATTGAGACAATTGCCCACTCTGTAAAAAAGTGAATACATTTATTTATACAGGCCTAGTACCTGACTAACATGAGTAAACTATCAGGGCGTAAGGCACTCTGTGCTGCAGGCATAGTGCCCATCTAATGAGGGGTTCAACACACTGGTGGGCTAGGGGTAATTTTAAAAACTCTTGTGCCCCACTGGAGCCTTACCAGATCTGGACGACCTCGGCGGACACAGAAATAGACAACCGGCATTGGCCCTTGCCTGCAGGGATCAGCGTCGCTCCACTGCTGGGCTTTGTCAACTTGACTCTTGATGACTGCCTCAATCATGAGTTCCTTGTCCTGGAAATCAAGGGATCCATGAAAGTGCTTCCTTGTTATCTCGACATTGACGTCCTTTTTTCTTCATTATGTATAAAATACTGTCCCCTTTCCAGCGATGTCCTCTTGCTAGCTGCACCTGTTTTCCACTGGTATACTGTGTACTTTCCTCTGGAGATCTTCTCATGTCCCTCTCCATCAGCAAACGGCGCACGCAACGCTTTCGCCGATGAAGCCATATAATATATAAACTACACACGCACGACTCTCGTTTTTGGCTGTAAAAATGCCCTGCCACCAAGAAGAGGTTCCACCCATCCAATGCCCACTGTATGTCTTCTTAGTGGTAGGGGTCACTTTCAAGTACATATATCTATTTACAAATCTATTTATTGCATGTAAAATAACACAAGCCTTTAATATCACTGTGATTACTTGTAAAGACTCGCCATAACACTTAACAGATGATTTTTCTGTTTGAAATGTTGGGTCATGCAAAATGTTTAGCAAGTAATACATAGCTGATATTAAACTGTTTTGCATAATCTGTCCTGTGCATATAATCAATCTACTGTGTGAAGTCAAAGATATTTCAATTACCTTTGTTGATCACACGTAACATGTCTGCATTACTTTATTCCAAAGGCCGCTAAGCTGCTGTGAACAGTCCAGGTAGAAAGGTCAGGTGACTATCTAGGGAAGAGAATGATGTCAGGAACAGGCAATCTCATAAAGGTAAGACATGGACAACACTCAACTGGATTAGGTCATGGGTCATTGCTAGTACAATGTCCCTTGATGCCGGTTTTCACTTGTGAATGCTGTCACATTACCTTTAATAATGGCAAGGGTCCCCATTTGATAACTATTCTACAGTGTAGGTGATAGCTTAGGATCCCCTATTGGGACAATTGCCCACTCTGTAAAAAAGTGAATACATTTATTTATACAGGCCTAGTACCTGACTAACATAAGTAAACTATCAGGGCTTAAGGCACTCTGTGCTGCAGGCATAGTGCCCATCTAATGAGGGGTTCAACACACTTTTGGACTAGGGGTAATGTTAAAAACTCTTGTGCCCCACTGGAGCCTTACCAGATCTGGACGACCTCGGCGGACACAGAAATAGACAACCGGCATTGGCCCTTGCCTGCAGGGATCAGCGTCGCTCCACTGCTGGGCTTTGTCAACTTGACTCTTGATGACTGCCTCAATCATGAGTTCCTTGTCCTGGAAATCAAGGGATCCATGAAAGTGCTTCCTTGTTATCTCGACATTGACGTCCTTTTTTCTTCATTATGTATAAAATACTGTCCCCTTTCCAGCGATGTCCTCTTGCTAGCTGCACCTGTTTTCCACTGGTATACTGTGTACTTTCCTCTGGAGATCTTCTCATGTCCCTCTCCATCAGCAAACGGTGCACGCAACGCTTTCGCCGATGAAGCCATATAATATATAAACTACACACGCACGACTCTCGTTTTTGGCTGTAAAAATGCCCTGCCACCAAGAAGAGGTTCCACCCATCCAATGCCCACTGTACGTCTTCTTGGTGGTAGGGGTCACTTTCAAGTACATATATCTATTTACAAATCTATTTATTGCATGTAAAATAACACAAGCCTTTAATATCACTGTGATTACTTGTAAAGACTCGCCATAACACTTAACAGATGATTTTTCTGTTTGAAATGTTGGGTCATGCAAAATGTTTAGCAAGTAATACACAGCTGATATTAAACTGTTTTGCATAATCTGTCCTGTGCATATAATTAATCTACTGTGTGAAGTCAAAGATATTTCAATTACCTTTGTTGATCACACGTAACATGTCTGCATTACTTTATTCCACAGGCCGCTAAGCTGCTGTGAACAGTCCAGGTAGAAAGGTCAGGTGACTATCTAGGGAAGAGAAAGATGTGAGGAACAGGCAATCTCATAAAGGTAAGACATGGACAACACTCAACTGGATTAGGTCAAGGGTCATTGCTAGTACAATGTCCCTTGATGCCGGTTTTCACTTGTGAATGCTGTCACATTACCTTTAATAATGGCAAGGGTCCCCATTTGATAACTATTCTACAGTGTAGGTGATAGCTTAGGATCCCCTATTGGGACAATTGCCCACTCTGTAAAAAAGTGAATACATTTATTTATACAGGCCTAGTACCCGACTAACATGTGTAAACTATCAGGGCTTAAGGCACTCTGTGCTGCAGGCATAGTGCCCATCTAATGAGGGGTTCAACACACTTTTGGACTAGGGGTAATGTTAAAAACTCTTCTGCCCCACTGGAGCCTTACCAGATCTGGACGACCTCGGCGGACACAGAAATAGACAACCGGCATTGGCCCTTGCCTGCAGGGATCAGCGTCGCTCCACTGCTCGGCTTTGTCAACTTGACTCTTGATGACTGCCTCAATCATGAGTTCCTTGTCCTGGAAATCAAGGGATCCATGAAAGTGCTTCCTTCTTATCTCGACATTGACGTCCTTTTTCTTCATTATGTATAAAATACTGTCCCCTTTCCAGCGATGTCCTCTTGCTAGCTGCACCTGTTTTCCACTGGTATACTGTGTACTTTCCTCTGGAGATCTTCTCATGTCCCTCTCCATCAGCAAACGGTGCACGCAACGCTTTCGCCGATTAAGCCATATAATATATAAACTACACACGCACGACTCTCGTTTTTGGCTGTAAAATGCCCTGCCACCAAGAAGAGGTTCCACCCATCCAATGCCCACTGTACATCTTCTTGGTGGTAGGGGTCACTTTCAAGTACATATATCTATTTACAAATCTATTTATTGCATGTTAAATAACACAAGCCTTTAATATCACTGTGATTACTTGTAAAGACTCGCCATAACACTTAACAGATGATTTTTCTGTTTGAAATGTTGGGTCATGCAAAATGTTCAGCAAGTAATACACAGCTGATATTAAACTGTTTTGCATAATCTGTCCTGTGCATATAATCAATCTACTGTGTGAAGTCAAAGATATTTCAATTACCTTTGTTGATCACACGTAACATGTCTGCATTACTTTATTCCACAGGCCGCTAAGCTGCTGTGAACAGTCCAGGTAGAAAGGTCAGGTGACTATCTAGGGAAGAGAAAGATGTGAGGAACAGGCAATCTCATAAAGGTAAGACATGGACAACACTCAACTGGATTAGGTCAAGGGTCATTGCTAGTACAATGTCCCTTGATGCCGGTTTTCACTTGTGAATGCTGTCACATTACCTTTAATAATGGCAAGGGTCCCCATTTGATAACTATTCTACAGTGTAGGTGATAGCTTAGGATCCCCTATTGAGACAATTGCCCACTCTGTAAAAAAATGAATACATTTATTTATACAGGCCTAGTACCCGACTAACATGAGTAAACTATCAGGGCGTAAGGAACTCTGTGCTGCAGGCATAGTGCCCATCTAATGAGGGGTTCAACACACTGGTGAGCTAGGAGTAATGTTAAAAACTCTTGTGCCCCACTGGAGCCTTACCAGATCTGGACGACCTCGGCTGACACAGAAATAGACAACCGGCATTGGCCCTTGCCTGCAGGGATCAGCGTCGCTCCACTGCTGGGCTTTGTCAACTTGACTCTTGATGACTGCCTCAATCATGAGTTCCTTGTCCTGGAAATCAAGGGATCCATGAAAGTGCTTCCTTGTTATCTCGACATTGACGTCCTTTTTCTTCATTATGTATAAAATACTGTCCCCTTTCCAGCGATGTCCTCTTGCTAGCTGCACCTGTTTTCCACTGGTATACTGTGTACTTTCCTCTGGAGATCTTCTCATGTCCCTCTCCATCAGCAAACGGCGCACGCAACGCTTTCGCCGATGAAGCCATATAATATATAAACTACACACGCAGGACTCTCGTTTTTGGCTGTAAAAATGCCCTGCCACCAAGAAGAGGTTCCACCCATCCAATGCCCACTGTACGTCTTCTTGGTGGTAGGGGTCACTTTCAAGTACATATAATCTATTTACAAATCTATTTATTGCATGTAAAATAACACAAGCCTTTAATATCACTGTGATTACTTGTAAAGACTCGCTATAACACTTAACAGATAATTTTTCTGTTTGAAATGTTGGGTCATGCAAAATGTTTAGCAAGTAATACACAGCTGATATTAAACTGTTTTGCATAATCTGTCCTGTGCATATAATCAATCTACTGTGTGAAGTCAAAGATATTTCAATTACCTTTGTTGATCACACGTAACATGTCTGCATTACTTTATTCCACAGGCAGCTAAGCTGCTGTGAACAGTCCAGGTAGAAAGGTCAGGTGACTATCTAGGGAAGAGAAAGATGTGAGGAACAGGCAATCTCATAAAGGTAAGACATGGACAACACTCAACTGGATTAGGTCAAGGGTCATTGCTAGTACAATGTCCCTTGATGCCAGGTTTTCACTTGTGAATGCTGTCACATTACCTTTAATAATGGCAAGGGTCCCCATTTGATAACTATTCTACAGTGTAGGTGATAGCTTAGGATCCCCTATTGAGACAAATGCCCACTCTGTAAAAAAGTGAATACATTTATTTATACAGGCCTAGTACCTGACTAACATGAGTAAACTATCAGGGCGTAAGGCACTCTGTGCTGCAGGCATAGTGCCCATCTAATGAGGGGTTCAACACACTGGTGGGCTAGGGGTAATTTTAAAAACTCTTGTGCCCCACTGGAGCCTTACCAGATCTGGACGACCTCGGCGGACACAGAAATAGACAACCGGCATTGGCCCTTGCCTGCAGGGATCAGCGTCGCTCCACTGCTGGGCTTTGTCAACTTGACTCTTGATGACTGCCTCAATCATGAGTTCCTTGTCCTGGAAATCAAGGGATCCATGAAAGTGCTTCCTTGTTATCTCGACATTGACGTCCTTTTTTCTTCATTATGTATAAAATACTGTCCCCTTTCCAGCGATGTCCTCTTGCTAGCTGCACCTGTTTTCCACTGGTATACTGTGTACTTTCCTCTGGAGATCTTCTCATGTCCCTCTCCATCAGCAAACGGCGCACGCAACGCTTTCGCCGATGAAGCCATATAATATATAAACTACACACGCATGACTCTCGTTTTTGGCTGTAAAAATGCCCTGCCACCTAGAAGAGGTTCCACCCATCCAATGCCCACTGTACGTCTTCTTGGTGGTAGGGGTCACTTTCAAGTACATATATCTATTTACAAATCTATTTATTGCATGTAAAATAACACAAGCCTTTAATATCACTGTGATTACTTGTAAAGACTCGCCATAACACTTAACAGATGATTTTTCTGTTTGAAATGTTGGGTCATGCAAAATGTTTAGCAAGTAATACACAGCTGATATTAAACTGTTTTGCATAATCTGTCCTGTGCATATAATCAATCTACTGTGTGAAGTCAAAGATATTTCAATTACCTTTGTTGATCACACGTAACATGTCTGCATTACTTTATTCCACAGGCCGCTAAGCTGCTGTGAACAGTCCAGGTAGAAAGGTCAGGTGACTATCTAGGGAAGAGAAAGATGTGAGGAACAGGCAATCTCATAAAGGTAAGACATGGACAACACTCAACTGGATTAGGTCAAGGGTCATTGCTAGTACAATGTCCCTTGATGCCGGTTTTCACTTGTGAATGCTGTCACATTACCTTTAATAATGGCAAGGGTCCCCATTTGATAACTATTCTACAGTGTAGGTGATAGCTTAGGATCCCCTATTGAGACAATTGCCCACTCTGTAAAAAAGTGAATACATTTATTTATACAGGCCTAGTACCTGACTAACATGAGTAAACTATCAGGGCGTAAGGCACTCTGTGCTGCAGGCATAGTGCCCATCTAATGAGGGGTTCAACACACTGGTGGGCTAGGGGTAATGTTAAAAACTCTTGTGCCCCACTGGAGCCTTACCAGATCTGGACGACCTCGGCGGACACAGAAATAGACAACCTGCATTGGCCCTTGCCTGCAGGGATCAGCGTCGCTCCACTACTGGGCTTTGTCAACTTGACTCTTGATGACTGCCTCAATCATGAGTTCCTTGTCCTGGAAATCAAGGGATCCATGAAAGTGCTTCCTTGTTATCTCGACATTGACGTCCTTTTTCTTTATTATGTATAAAATACTGTCCCCTTTCCAGCGATGTCCTCTTGCTAGCTGCACCTGTTTTCCACTGGTATACTGTGTACTTTCCTCTGGAGATCTTCTCATGTCCCTCTCCATCAGCAAACGGCGCACGCAACGCTTTCGCCGATGAAGCCATATAATATATAAACTACACACGCACGACTCTCGTTTTTGGCTGTAAAAATGCCCTGCCACCAAGAAGAGGTTCCACCCATCCAATGCCCACTGTACGTCTTCTTGGTGGTAGGGGTCACTTTCAAGTACATATATCTATTTACAAATCTATTTATTGCATGTAAAATAACACAAGCCTTTAATATCACTGTGATTACTTGTAAAGACTCGCCATAACACTTAACAGATGATTTTTCTGTTTGAAATGTTGGGTCATGCAAAATGTTTAGCAAGTAATACACAGCTGATATTAAACTGTTTTGCATAATCTGTCGTCCTGTGCATATAATCAATCTACTGTGTGAAGTCAAAGATATTTCAATTACCTTTGTTGATCACACGTAACATGTCTGCATTACTTTATTCCACAGGCCGCTAAGCTGCTGTGAACAGTCCAGGTAGAAAGGTCAGGTGACTATCTAGGGAAGAGAAAGATGTGAGGAACAGGCAATCTCATAAAGGTAAGACATGGACAACACTCAACTGGATTAGGTCAAGGGTCATTGCTAGTACAATGTCCCTTGATGCCGGTTTTCACTTGTGAATGCTGTCACATTACCTTTAATAATGGCAAGGGTCCCCATTTGATAACTATTCTACAGTGTAGGTGATAGCTTAGGATCCCCTATTGGGACAATTGCCCACTCTGTAAAAAAGTGAATACATTTATTTATACAGGCCTAGTACCCGACTAACATGTGTAAACTATCAGGGCTTAAGGCACTCTGTGCTGCAGGCATAGTGCCCATCTAATGAGGGGTTCAACACACTGGTGGGCTAGGGGTAATGTTAAAAACTCTTGTGCCCCACTGGAGCCTTACCAGATCTGGACGACCTCGGTGGACACAGAAATAGACAACCGGCATTGGCCGTTGCCTGCAGGGATCAGCGTCGCTCCACTGCTGGGCTTTGTCAACTTGACTCTTGATGACTGCCTCAATCATGAGTTCCTTGTCCTGGAAATCAAGGGATCCATGAAAGTGCTTCCTTGTTATCTCGACATTGACGTCCTTTTTCTTCATTATGTATAAAATACTGTCCCCTTTCCAGCGATGTCCTCATGCTAGCTGCACCTGTTTTCCACTGGTATACTGTGTACTTTCCTCTGGAGATCTTCTCATGTCCCTCTCCATCAGCAAACGGTGCACGCAACGCTTTCGCCGATAAAGCCATATAATATATAAACTACACAGGCACGACTCTCGTTTTTGGCTGTAAAAATGCCCTGCCACCAAGAAGAGGTTCCACCCATCCAATGCCCACTGTACGTCTTCTTGGTGGTAGGGGTCACTTTCAAGTACATATATCTATTTACAAATCTATTTATTGCATGTAAAATAACACAAGCCTTTAATATCACTGTGATTACTTGTAAAGACTCGCCATAACACTTAACAGATGATTTTTCTGTTTGAAATGATGGGTCATGCAAAATGTTTAGCAAGTAATACACAGCTGATATTAAACTGTTTTGCATAATCTGTCCTGTGCATATATTCAATCTACTGTGTGAAGTCAAAGATATTTCAATTACCTTTGTTGATCACACGTAACATGTCTGCATTACTTTATTCCACAGGCCGCTAAGCTGCTGTGAACAGTCCAGGTAGAAAGGTCAGGTGACTATCTAGGGAAGAGAAAGATGTGAGGAACAGGCAATCTCATAAAGGTAAGACATGGAAAACACTCAACTGGATTAGGTCAAGGGTCATTGCTAGTACAATGTCCCTTGATGCCGGTTTTCACTTGTGAATGCTGTCACATTACCTTTAATAATGGCAAGGGTCCCCATTTGATAACTATTCTACAGTGTAGGTGATTGCTTAGGATCCCCTATTGGGACAATTGCCCACTCCGTAAAAAAGTGAATACATTTATTTAAACAAGCCTAGTACCCGACTAACATGTGTAAACTATCAGGGCTTAAGGCACTCTGTGCTGCAGGCATAGTGCCCATCTAATGAGGGGTTCAACACACTGGTGGGCTAGGGGTAATGTTAAAAACTCTTGTGCCCCACTGGAGCCTTACCAGATCTGGACGACCTCGGCGGACACAGAAATAGACAACCTGCATTGGCCCTTGCCTGCAGGGATCAGCGTCGCTCCACTGCTAGGCTTTGTCAACTTGACTCTTGATGACTGCCTCAATCATGAGTTCCTTGTCCTGGAAATCAAGGGATCCATGAAAGTGCTTCCTTGTTATCTCGACATTGACGTCCTTTTTCTTCATTATGTATAAAATACTGTCCCCTTTCCAGCGATGTCCTCTTGCTAGCTGCACCTGTTTTCCACTGGTATACTGTGTACTTTCCTCTGGAGATCTTCTCATGTCCCTCTCCATCAGCAAACGGCGCACGCAACGCTTTCGCCGATGAAGCCATATAATATATAAACTACACACGCACGACTCTCGTTTTTGGCTGTAAAAATGCCCTGCCACCAAGAAGAGGTTCCACCCATCCAATGCCCACTGTACGTCTTCTTGGTGGTAGGGGTCACTTTCAAGTACATATATCTATTTACAAATCTATTTATTGCATGTAAAATAACACAAGCCTTTAATATCACTGTGATTACTTGTAAAGACTCGCCATAACACTTAACAGATGATTTTTCTGTTTGAAATGTTGGGTCATGCAAAATGTTTAGCAAGTAATACATAGCTGATATTAAACTGTTTTGCATAATCTGTCCTGTGCATATAATCAATCTACTGTGTGAAGTCAAAGATATTTCAATTACCTTTGTTGATCACACGTAACATGTCTGCATTACTTTATTCCACAGGCCGCTAAGCTGCTGTGAACAGTCCAGGTAGAAAGGTCAGGTGACTATCTAGGGAAGAGAAAGATGTCAGGAACAGGCAATCTCATAAAGGTAAGACATGGACAACACTCAACTGGATTAGGTCATGGGTCATTGCTAGTACAATGTCCCTTGATGCCGGTTTTCACTTGTGAATGCTTTCACATTACCTTTAATAATGGCAAGGGTCCCCATTTGATAACTATTCTACAGTGTAGGTGATAGCTTAGGATCCCCTATTGGGACAATTGCCCACTCTGTAAAAAAGTGAATACATTTATTTATACAGGCCTAGTACCCGACTAACATGTGTAAACTATCAGGACTTAAGGCACTCTGTGCTGTAGGCATATTGCCCATCTAATGAGGGGTTCAACACACTGGTGGGCTAGGGGTAATGTTAAAAACTCTTGTGCCCCACTGGAGCCTTACCAGATCTGGACGACCTCGGCGGACACAGAAATAGACAACCTGCATTGGCCCTTGCCTGCAGGGATCAGCGTCGCTCCACTGCTGGGCTTTGTCAACTTGACTCTTGATGACTGCCTCAATCATGAGTTCCTTGTCCTGGAAATCAAGGGATCCATGAAAGTGCTTCCTTGTTATCTCGACATTGACGTCCTTTTTCTTTATTATGTATAAAATACTGTCCCCTTTCCAGCGATGTCCTCTTGCTAGCTGCACCTGTTTTCCACTGGTATACTGTGTACTTTCCTCTGGAGATCTTCTCATGTACCTCTCCATCAGCAAACGGCGCACGCAACGCTTTCGCCGATGAAGCCATATAATATATAAACTACACACGCATGACTCTCGTATTTGGCTGTAAAAATGCCCTGCCACCAAGAAGAGGTTCCACCCATCCAATTCCCACTGTACGTCTTCTTGGTGGTAGGGGTCACTTTCAAGTACATATATCTATTTACAAATCTATTTATTGCATGTAAAATAACACAAGCCTTTAATATCACTGTGATTACTTGTAAAGACTCACCAATGACATTTAACAGATGTTTTTTCTGTTTGAAATGTTGGGTCATGCTAAATGTTTAGCAAGTAATACACAGCTGATATTAAACTGTTTTGCATAATCTGTCCTGTGCATATATTCAATCTACTGTGTGAAGTCAAAGATATTTCAATTACCTTTGTTGATCACACGTAACATGTCTGCATTACTTTATTCCACAGGCCGCTAAGCTGCTGTGAACAGTCCAGGTAGAAAGGTCAGGTGACTATCTAGGGAAGAGAAAGATGTGAGGAACAGGCAATCTCATAAAGGTAAGACATGGACAACACTCAACTGGATTAGGTCAAGGGTCATTGCTAGTACAATGTCCCTTGATGCCGGTTTTCACTTGTGAATGCTGTCACATTACCTTTAATAATGGCAAGGGTCCCCATTTGATAACTATTCTACAGTGTAGGTGATAGCTTAGGATCCCCTATTGGGACAATTGCCCACTCTGTAAAAAAGTGAATACATTCATTTAAACAGGCCTAGTACCTGACTAACATAAGTAAACTATCAGGGCTTAAGGCACTCTGTGCTGCAGGCATAGTGCCCATCTAATGAGGGGTTCAACACACTGGTGGGCTAGGGGTAATGTTAAAAACTCTTGTGCCCCACTGGAGCCTTACCAGATCTGGACGACCTCGGCGGACACAGAAATAGACAACCTGCATTGGCCCTTTCCTGCAGGGATCAGCGTCGCTCCACTGCTGGGCTTTGTCAACTTGACTCTTGATGACTGCCTCAATCATGAGTTCCTTGTCCTGGAAATCAAGGGATCCATGAAAGTGCTTCCTTGTTATCTCGACATTGACGTCCTTTTTCTTTATTATGTATAAAATACTGTCCCCTTTCCAGCGATGTCCTCTTGCTAGCTGCACCTGTTTTCCACTGGTATACTGTGTACTTTCCTCTGGAGATCTTCTCATGTCCCTCTCCATCAGCAAACGGCGCACGCAACGCTTTCGCCGATGAAGCCATATAATATATAAACTACACACTCACGACTCTCGTTTTTGGCTGTAAAACTGCCCTGCCACCAAGAAGAGGTTCCACCCATCCAATGCCCACTGTACGTCTTCTTGGTGGTAGGGGTCACTTTCAAGTTCATATATCTATTTACAAATCTATTTATTGCATGTAAAATAACACAAGCCTTTAATATCACTGTGATTACTTGTAAAGACTCGCCATAACACTTAACAGATGATTTTTCTGTTTGAAATGTTGGGTCATGCAAAATGTTAGCAAGTAATACACAGCTGATATTAAACTGTTTTGCATAATCTGTCCTGTGCATATAATCAATCTACTGTGTGAAGTCAAAGATATATCAATTACCTTTGTTGATTACATGTAACATGTCTGCATTACTTTATTCCACAGGCCGCTAAGCTGCTGTGAACAGTCCAGGTAGAAAGGTCAGGTGACTATCTAGGGAAGAGAAAGATGTGAGGAACAGGCAATCTCATAAAGGTAAGACATGGACAACACTCAACTGGATTAGGTCAAGGGTCATTGCTAGTACAATGTCCCTTGATGCCGGTTTTCACTTGTGAATGCTGTCACATTACCTTTAATAATGGCAAGGGTCCCCATTTGATAACTATTCTACAGTGTAGGTGATAGCTTAGGATCCCTTATTGGGACAATTGCCCACTCTGTAAAAAAGTGAATACATTTATTTATACAGGCCTAGTACCCGACTAACATGTGTAAACTATCAGGGCTTAAGGCACTCTGTGCTGCAGGCATAGTGCCCATCTAATGAGGGGTTTAACACACTGGTGGGCTAGGAGTAATGTTAAAAACTCTTGTGCCCCACTGGAGCCTTACCAGATCTGGACGAACTCGGCGGACACAGAAATAGACAACCGGCATTGGCCCTTGCCTGCAGGGATCAGCGTCGCTCCACTGCTGGGCTTTGTCAACTTGACTCTTGATGACTGCCTCAATCATGAGTTCCTTGTCCTGGAAATCAAGGGATCCATGAAAGTGCTTCCTGGTTATCTCGAGATTGACGTCCTTTTTCTTTATTATGTATAAAATACTGTCCCCTTTCCAGCGATGTCCTCTTGCTAGCTGCACCTGTTTTCCACTGGTATACTGTGTATTTTCCTCTGGAGATCTTCTCATGTCCCTCTCCATCAGCAAACGTTACACGCAACGCTTTCGCCGATAAAGCCATATAATATATAAACTACAAACGCACGACTCTTGTTTTTGGCTGTAAAAATGCCCTGCCACCAAGAAGAGGTTCCACCCATCCAATGCCCACTGTACGTCTTCTTGGTGGTAGGGGTCACTTTCAAGTACATATATCTATTTACAAATCTATTTATTGCATGTAAAATAACACAAGCCTTTAATATCACTGTGATTACTTGTAAAGATTCGCCATAACACTTAACAGATGATTTTTCTGTTTGAAATGTTGGGTCATGCAAAATGTTTAGCAAGTAATACTCAGCTGATATTAAACTATTTTTTATAATCTGTCCTGTGCATATAATCAATCTACTGTGTGAAGTCAAAGATATTTCAATTACCTTTGTTGATCACACGTAACATGTCTGCATTACTTTATTCCACAGGCCGCTAAGCTGCTGTGAACAGTCCAGGTAGAAAGGTCAGGTGACTATCTAGGGAAGAGAAAGATGTGAGGAACAGGCAATCTCATAAAGGTAAGACATGGACAACACTCAACTGGATTAGGTCAAGGGTCATTGCTAGTACAATGTCCCTTGACGCTGATTTTCACTTGTGAGTGCTGTCACATTACCTTTAATAATGCCAAGTGTCCCCATTTGATAACTATTCTACAGTGTAGGTGATAGCTTAGGATCCCCTATTGGGACAATTGCCCACTCTGTAAAAAAGTGAATACATTTATTTATACAGGCCTAGTACCCGACTAACATGTGTAAACTTTCAGGGCTTAAGGCACTCTGTGCTGCAGGCATAGTGCCCATCTAATGAGGGGTTCAACACACTGGTGGACTAGGGGTAATGTTAAAAACTCTTGTGCCCCACTGGAGCCTTACCAGATCTGGACGACCTCGGCGGACACAGAAATAGACAACCTGCATTGGCCCTTGCCTGCAGGGATCAGCGTCGCTCCACTGCTGGGCTTTGTCAACTTGACTCTTGATGACTGCCTCAATCATGAGTTCCTTGTCCTGGAAATCAAGGGATCCATGAAAGTGCTTCCTTGTTATCTCGACATTGACGTCCTTTTTCTTTATTATGTATAAAATACTGTCCCCTTTCCAGCGATGTCCTCTTGCTAGCTGCACCTGTTTTCCACTGGTATACTGTGTACTTTCCTCTGGAGATCTTCTCATGTACCTCTCCATCAGCAAACGGCGCACGCAACGCTTTCGCCGATGAAGCCATATAATATATAAACTACACACGCATGACTCTCGTATTTGGCTGTAAAAATGCCCTGCCACCAAGAAGAGGTTCCACCCATCCAATTCCCACTGTACGTCTTCTTGGTGGTAGGGGTCACTTTCAAGTACATATATCTATTTACAAATCTATTTATTGCATGTAAAATAACACAAGCCTTTAATATCACTGTGATTACTTGTAAAGACTCACCAATGACATTTAACAGATGTTTTTTCTGTTTGAAATGTTGGGTCATGCTAAATGTTTAGCAAGTAATACACAGCTGATATTAAACTGTTTTGCATAATCTGTCCTGTGCATATATTCAATCTACTGTGTGAAGTCAAAGATATTTCAATTACCTTTGTTGATCACACGTAACATGTCTGCATTACTTTATTCCACAGGCCGCTAAGCTGCTGTGAACAGTCCAGGTAGAAAGGTCAGGTGACTATCTAGGGAAGAGAAAGATGTGAGGAACAGGCAATCTCATAAAGGTAAGACATGGACAACACTCAACTGGATTAGGTCAAGGGTCATTGCTAGTACAATGTCCCTTGATGCCGGTTTTCACTTGTGAATGCTGTCACATTACCTTTAATAATGGCAAGGGTCCCCATTTGATAACTATTCTACAGTGTAGGTGATAGCTTAGGATCCCCTATTGGGACAATTGCCCACTCTGTAAAAAAGTGAATACATTCATTTAAACAGGCCTAGTACCTGACTAACATAAGTAAACTATCAGGGCTTAAGGCACTCTGTGCTGCAGGCATAGTGCCCATCTAATGAGGGGTTCAACACACTGGTGGGCTAGGGGTAATGTTAAAAACTCTTGTGCCCCACTGGAGCCTTACCAGATCTGGACGACCTCGGCGGACACAGAAATAGACAACCTGCATTGGCCCTTTCCTGCAGGGATCAGCGTCGCTCCACTGCTGGGCTTTGTCAACTTGACTCTTGATGACTGCCTCAATCATGAGTTCCTTGTCCTGGAAATCAAGGGATCCATGAAAGTGCTTCCTTGTTATCTCGACATTGACGTCCTTTTTCTTTATTATGTATAAAATACTGTCCCCTTTCCAGCGATGTCCTCTTGCTAGCTGCACCTGTTTTCCACTGGTATACTGTGTACTTTCCTCTGGAGATCTTCTCATGTCCCTCTCCATCAGCAAACGGCGCACGCAACGCTTTCGCCGATGAAGCCATATAATATATAAACTACACACTCACGACTCTCGTTTTTGGCTGTAAAACTGCCCTGCCACCAAGAAGAGGTTCCACCCATCCAATGCCCACTGTACGTCTTCTTGGTGGTAGGGGTCACTTTCAAGTTCATATATCTATTTACAAATCTATTTATTGCATGTAAAATAACACAAGCCTTTAATATCACTGTGATTACTTGTAAAGACTCGCCATAACACTTAACAGATGATTTTTCTGTTTGAAATGTTGGGTCATGCAAAATGTTAGCAAGTAATACACAGCTGATATTAAACTGTTTTGCATAATCTGTCCTGTGCATATAATCAATCTACTGTGTGAAGTCAAAGATATATCAATTACCTTTGTTGATTACATGTAACATGTCTGCATTACTTTATTCCACAGGCCGCTAAGCTGCTGTGAACAGTCCAGGTAGAAAGGTCAGGTGACTATCTAGGGAAGAGAAAGATGTGAGGAACAGGCAATCTCATAAAGGTAAGACATGGACAACACTCAACTGGATTAGGTCAAGGGTCATTGCTAGTACAATGTCCCTTGATGCCGGTTTTCACTTGTGAATGCTGTCACATTACCTTTAATAATGGCAAGGGTCCCCATTTGATAACTATTCTACAGTGTAGGTGATAGCTTAGGATCCCTTATTGGGACAATTGCCCACTCTGTAAAAAAGTGAATACATTTATTTATACAGGCCTAGTACCCGACTAACATGTGTAAACTATCAGGGCTTAAGGCACTCTGTGCTGCAGGCATAGTGCCCATCTAATGAGGGGTTTAACACACTGGTGGGCTAGGAGTAATGTTAAAAACTCTTGTGCCCCACTGGAGCCTTACCAGATCTGGACGAACTCGGCGGACACAGAAATAGACAACCGGCATTGGCCCTTGCCTGCAGGGATCAGCGTCGCTCCACTGCTGGGCTTTGTCAACTTGACTCTTGATGACTGCCTCAATCATGAGTTCCTTGTCCTGGAAATCAAGGGATCCATGAAAGTGCTTCCTGGTTATCTCGAGATTGACGTCCTTTTTCTTTATTATGTATAAAATACTGTCCCCTTTCCAGCGATGTCCTCTTGCTAGCTGCACCTGTTTTCCACTGGTATACTGTGTATTTTCCTCTGGAGATCTTCTCATGTCCCTCTCCATCAGCAAACGTTACACGCAACGCTTTCGCCGATAAAGCCATATAATATATAAACTACAAACGCACGACTCTTGTTTTTGGCTGTAAAAATGCCCTGCCACCAAGAAGAGGTTCCACCCATCCAATGCCCACTGTACGTCTTCTTGGTGGTAGGGGTCACTTTCAAGTACATATATCTATTTACAAATCTATTTATTGCATGTAAAATAACACAAGCCTTTAATATCACTGTGATTACTTGTAAAGATTCGCCATAACACTTAACAGATGATTTTTCTGTTTGAAATGTTGGGTCATGCAAAATGTTTAGCAAGTAATACTCAGCTGATATTAAACTATTTTTTATAATCTGTCCTGTGCATATAATCAATCTACTGTGTGAAGTCAAAGATATTTCAATTACCTTTGTTGATCACACGTAACATGTCTGCATTACTTTATTCCACAGGCCGCTAAGCTGCTGTGAACAGTCCAGGTAGAAAGGTCAGGTGACTATCTAGGGAAGAGAAAGATGTGAGGAACAGGCAATCTCATAAAGGTAAGACATGGACAACACTCAACTGGATTAGGTCAAGGGTCATTGCTAGTACAATGTCCCTTGACGCTGATTTTCACTTGTGAGTGCTGTCACATTACCTTTAATAATGCCAAGTGTCCCCATTTGATAACTATTCTACAGTGTAGGTGATAGCTTAGGATCCCCTATTGGGACAATTGCCCACTCTGTAAAAAAGTGAATACATTTATTTATACAGGCCTAGTACCCGACTAACATGTGTAAACTTTCAGGGCTTAAGGCACTCTGTGCTGCAGGCATAGTGCCCATCTAATGAGGGGTTCAACACACTGGTGGACTAGGGGTAATGTTAAAAACTCTTGTGCCCCACTGGAGCCTTACCAGATCTGGACGACCTCGGCGGACACAGAAATAGACAACCGGCATTGGCCCTTGCCTGCAGGGATCAGCGTTGCTCCACTGCTGGGCTTTGTCAACTTGACTCTTGATGACTGCCTCAATCATGAGTTCCTTGTCCTGGAAATCAAGGGATCCATGAAAGTGCTTTCTTGTTATCTCGACATTGACGTCCTTTTTCTTCATTATGTATAAAATACTGTCCCCTTTCCAGCGATGTCCTCTTGCTAGCTGCACCTGTTTTCCACTGGTATACTGTGTACTTTCCTCTGGAGATCTTCTCATGTCCCTCTCCATCAGCAAACGGCGCACGCAACGCTTTCGCCGATGAAGCCATATAATATATAAACTACACACGCACGACTCTTGTTTTTGGCTGTAAAAATGCCCTGCCACCAAGAAGAGGTTCCACCCATCCAATGCCCACTGTACGTCTTCTTGGTGGTAGGGGTCACTTTCAAGTACATATATCTATTTACAAATCTATTTATTGCATGTAAAATAACACAAGCCTTTAATATAACTGTGATTACTTGTAAAGACTCGCCATAACACTTAACAGATGATTTTTCTGTTTGAAATGTTGGGTCATGCAAAATGTTTAGCAAGTAATACACAGCTGATATTAAACTGTTTTGCATAATCTGTCCTGTGCATATAATCAATCTACTGTGTGAAGCCAAAGATATTTCAATTACCTTTGTTGATCACACGTAACATGTCTGCATTACTTTATTCCACAGGCCGCTAAGCTGCTGTGAACAGTCCAGGTAGAAAGGTCAGGTGACTATCTAGGGAAGAGAAAGATGTGAGGAACAGGCAATCTCATAAAGGTAAGACATGGACAAAACTCGACTGGATTAGGTCAAGGGTCATTGCTAGTACAATGTCCCTTGACGCTGGTTTTCACTTGTGAGTGCTGTCACATTACCTTTAATAATGCCAAGTGTCCCCATTTGATAACTATTCTACAGTGTAGGTGATAGCTTAGGATCCCCTATTGGGACAATTGCCCACTCTGTAAAAAAGTGAATACATTTATTTATACAGGCCTAGTACCCGACTAACATGAGTAAACTATCAGGGCTTAATGCGCTCTGTGCTATAGGCATAGTACCCATCTAATAAGGGTACAACACACTGGTGGGCTAGAGGTCATGCTACAACCCCTTGTGCCCCACAGGAGCCTTACCAGAACTGGGCAACCTCAGCAGTTTTACCTTGTAAATGATTGCCACAAAAAAATCAGATATTGGCCGGCATCCTGCACCTCTGTCAAATTCGGAGGCTATGACATAGGCCCCTGTATGTCCATATTAATTAATGTAGGACAGTCAGTCTATGGTTTTCTTCAGGATATTCCAGTTGCAAACTTATCAACAACATCATCATCATCATCATCATCATCATCATGATAAAATTATATATTTTCTGTCAATTAGTTTTCTGGGGGAGATATATCCAACCTTGGAGAGAGAAAAAGTACTGGACAGTCAGCTCCCAACTGTCATGTTACAGCCTGTATTGGCTGACATTTAGGAGCTGAATGGCTGACACTGTATGTCTCTCCAAACCTTGACAAATCTTCTCCTAAATGCTAAAAACCAATAATTTTCAGTTTGGTTGGGACGATGGCTCGTTCCCCAAAATTACAATAAAATAATTTAAGCTTATAGAGACTCTTACTATCTTTGGTGTCTCCCATCTGCTGCCTAAGAAGGCTAAACTGCTAGCCAGGTCCCAGTGTCTGTATAGGGGGCTCTGTCATTGGTACAAGGGGTCAGAAGGAGGGGGATCGCTAACCTGTGCTTTTCCAGTTTTGAGGGTACGTCAGCTGTCCTCTGCTGCTGTGTGTCCTAGCTGGACCAACTGCCAAGCTAACTCACTGTTGCCATATCAACCACTCTGTTCAATCACAGGGCCCACAGTAGGCTGCCCTCTGCAGTGCCCGTCTGAATAAACACCACCGTTGGCATCACAATGGGAAAAGTAGGCAATGGATATCCACAGTGTACCTCACCCACAGAAATGCCCATTCCAAAATCTGGCAAAAAAACCCACTTATTTTTCTCAAGTTAAATGATAATTTGCGTAGATTCCTTAATGTGTCCCTCCCTCATCTTTATGTACTTTATAGTGCCACCTCTGCAGCTACAGCTTATTATTTTCATACATTGTAATCTGAATTATTGCTAAATGATCACAACGTGTAATACTTTACACACAACTAACAGGGTAGGCCATCAAATATGTGTACCTATAACCCATATAGATAAATATACAGTAAATATTTCTAATATCCCAGGCATAGTATTTAGCTCTGCAGTATACAGCGTTTTAGAAGTAATGTATTCATTTACTCTTTTGTGTAATTTTTATATTATTTTAATGTCAAAAGACCCCATAGATCAGCAATCAAAATTTCTTGTTATCCTATTTTTTTAAGCACCATTCTTTAAATGTTCAGCTCCACCAATCAAGAGCATTCTTCTTCTGTATCCTCACACTGCCACCACCATTTGGGATCCACACTATCGTGCCCGCACAGAATCCTGCTCCTATACTAATGGCGCTGCTGCTATGAAAATCACACAGGTACCTGCTCCCTCTGCCACTGCACCCCTACCCTCCTCTCTGTGATGTACAAGCCCTGGCCACAGTATCGGCAATCTTCACCACACATTGCAAAGATAAAGCTCTGATAAATCAGATTTTTTTTAAATACCTGCCCACCAACAATCATCTAGGAGTCCTAGATTATGATGGGTCCCTATTACTAAAGTTGCATACACACGGTGTGATTTGAACTTGGAATAGCTTCCAATTTTGACTAAATAGTAATGTTAAATAGAAAAGTTAGCACAAATTGCACATTATACAATTGCGATCGGCATCACAAGAAAATATAGACTATGCAGGCAAGCCAGTTTCAACTAGTCAAAATTGTCCTTAGTCAATATATTATATATAGATTGTCAAAATCTCAAGAAATATTGTCAAATTGGCATGGTTCTAGGCCCATAGGGAGTACAAGGAAAATCACATAGTCAACATTGTACATAGCCATAATCTTATTGTGTGCACCTTAAGTTTAATTCTGGGACGCAGAACACCACTTATACTCCTTTCTCACACATAAAAGCAAATTGCAGAGTTAAACATTTCTACCCTGTCATTTGCTGATCAACACGAGTATTTTTTTTTTTAATGGGTCAACCTGGGTCGAAATTCCTGGCTCCTTGACTCTGGTAATTTGCTTTTCTGTGGGAAGGGGTGGGTCAGACTGGGGCCCAAATACCAAGTAAAAGCTGGGATTTAGGGATATTCTGCCTGAAAGTGGTATAAGCTAGTGAAGGTCAGCCACCCTGGGAAGCACACTAGTAAGAGGCTAAGGTGATAGTGGGCGTTAATAAGAAAGAGTAGCTACATATTACAATACGATACATAGGTGAAAGGTGTTAAGGTACTCTTTACCTAGAACGGCGCCCGCGATCAGAATCGCGGGCGTCGGGGGTAAAAAATCGCGGTAATCGCGGGCATCGCGGGTAAATCGCGGGTACATCAAAATCGGGTACCCGCGATTACCGCGATTTTCCCATAGGGAACAATGTTAAAAAGTCAGATTGATCGCGATTTTGCATTCAATGCCTCAATGCCCGCGATTTTCCCATAGGAATCAATGTTAAATGGGCTACAGAGCCCAAATAGCCCCAATTAACCCTTAAATGTCCCCCAAATTTTTGTACGCCACCCCACGATCCACGCCAACCCGAAGCGTGGCGAGCGCAGCGAGCCCGCGAGGGGCGGCGGTACGCGTCCTCCGACCTTTTCATGCCCTACTATCCACGTCGGCGTGGAGTTGAGAATAGAATAGTGTGGCGAGCGCAGCGAGCCACCGAGCCCGAAGCGTGGCGAGCGCAGCGAGCCCCGCGAGGGGACGCGGATACCTTCACAGGTAAACGCGTCCCTTCGCGGGCTTCACAGGTGTCGGCGTCGCCACGGACACCTGTGAAGTCCGCGAGGGGACGCGTATAACTGTGAAGGTATCCGCGTCCCCTCGCGGGGCTCGCTGCGCTCGCCACGCTTCGGGCTCGGTGGCTCGCTGCGCTCGCCACACTGTTCTATTCTCAACTCCACGCCGACGTGGATAGTAGGGCATGAAAAGGTCGGAGGACGCGTACCGCCGCCCCTCGCGGGCTCGCTGCGCTCGCCACGCTTCGGGTTGGCGTGGATCGTGGGGTGGCGTACAAAAATTTGGGGGACATTTAAGGGTTAATTGGGGCTATTTGGGCTCTGTAGCCCATTTAACATTGATTCCTATGGGAAAATCGCGGGCATTGAGGCATTGAATGCAAAATCGCGATCAATCTGACTTTTTAACATTGTTCCCTATGGGAAAATCGCGGTGATCGCGGGCATCGCGTCGCGGCCGTTTATGTGCTGCCCGCGATGTCGCGATCACCGCGATGGGCGCCGTTCTAGGTAAAGAGTACCGGTGTTAATTAAAATGTATTAAAAGTGGTTGCTAAAAGTACATTTGAAAGTGTTAGAACTGCTAAATGTAATATTATACAGTAATGTGCCACCCAAAAGTAGGATAAAAATCTGGCGATCCCGTTCACTAGGGTTAGCATATACATCAATTATTTATTGGACAGTCATCTCCAGAATGGAGAATTGCCCCAATTTATTGCAGATGTATGGGGCCCTTAAGAATCACAATTTGATTGCAAAATGCTGTGTTCATAATTCTGTATAGTAAAATGGACTGAAGATAAGATAGGATTTATATCAAATCACTCCAAGAGGTATAAGTGTTGAATTTTCTAAATCCCAAATTTTCATTTTCGTGATACAGATGTAGCTGTGCTCATTAGTTTGGTCGCTCACACTATTGCCGATCAATGTGTTTTTATAAGCCGCATGAGCGAGTCGGACACACGAGCGTGGCTAAGGGACCGCACTTATCTCTACAGATGTCACACGTGGCGATTGGCACAGCTACATCTGTACTTGCAACTCTATTGGTCATTTATGTAACCCATGAGGTCAAGCTGGCTGACCATCACAGTTCTGTCCAGGAGGCATGCCTCTGACAAGCCTCCCTTTTGTGAACCAGCTGTTGTAGCCGCCCCATCCCCAGCCTTACACAGCTGCAGACTGTCATTCACTTGAGATCTGCAGGTGCACTGCATCAGACAGAGCAGCATCTGTACTGCACATCCGCAGTGTGGGCCCAGTGCATGCACAAATTCTCAGCCATTGGTACTTTGCGAGACTCAGTTGCATTGGGAACTGAATCCGGCCGAAATTGACTTGCAATAGTGAGTTATTGCTGTTCCTCAGAGATTCCAATCTCTCCTATTATTACTTTGATGGCTGTTTCTGCCAACTTAGAAAACTATTTATTGAATGTCACAAGTTTATTCCAAAACTCTTTGTTTTTTTTTGCAAAGTTTCAAGATAAATAATTCACTTTTATTACAGCAGACACTGTTACAAGCCCCATACATGGATTGGGCAAATTCCCTGACCTACCAACAACAGAAACAGGGATATTCAGCATGTTCCATTTCCCATATTTACTGGTCCTGACCAAAAAATGCTTGGGATCAGCAAATCAGAGATCTCTAACATGCAGAATTGCTGTGCAGAATCACCATCGGTGGCAGCAGATCTGCAAATCGTATTGGGGTATTGATACCCTGATGTATGGCCGCATTACTGGAATATTGTTTCCATATTAAAGGCCAACAAAATATCCCTGGAAATGATAATCTACTCTTAACTGAAAGAAGCTCTTTATATCAGCTGGGAGTGTTTAACTAGTGTTATTACGCCCAAGATATGCCACAAATGTGCATACAGGTTGAGTAACCCTTATCCGTATATTCCTTATTCAAAATATTCTGAACATCGCGCGTTTTTTTGATTGCCCACCCTTTTGTTTGTTGTGATTGCCTGCCTGATTACCCGAAAACCCTGCCCGCAAGCACCACCCATCTGAATGCTCTGCCCTCAAGCGCCGGCCTCCCCCTTACTTCAGCTCCGCTGCCCCGGTATTTACTGTCAAGCATTGTGTGGATGAAGTGAGGACAATAATTCATTATTTCAAAGCTTGCTGAATTGTAGGCGCCTCATCAGGCCACAAAATAAAATGATTTGGGCCATCTGACCTTAGTTAGATGTTGTCTAGCCTGCAGTATGAGGAACACAACTGTACATACAACACACCAAGCACCAAGAAAGTCTGCATTGTTTAAATTGTAGGATTCATTGTGTGCAAGAAATACAATACTTAGTTACTCAGCACTGTATATAGTTATTACAACTTTAATATCTTTAATATTTAATGTTCATAATTGAAATTTTGTGTTGCATATGTAATAGGGTCTGAGTTTGCCAGATTTTTTTTTATATGACAATCATTTACAACACAAAACCAGATTGGTTTTACCTTGTAAAAGATGAAATATCGGCCGGCATCCTGCACCTCTGGCAAACTCGGAGGCTATTCCATTGACCCCTGTATGTCCATATTAATTCTTGTAGTCAATGGTTTTTTTAAGGATTTTATAGTTGCAAACTCATCAGCAACATCATCATCATCATCATATGATATGTTTTCTGTCAATTAGTTTTCTGGGGGAGATATATCCAACCTTGGAGAGAGAAAAAGTACTGGACAGTCAGCTCCCAACTGTCATGTTACAGCCTGTATTGGCTGACATTTAGGAGCTGATTGGATGACACTGTATGTCTCTCCAAACTTTGGCAAATCTTCTCCTAAATGCTAAAAACCAATAATTTTCAGTTTGGTTGGGACGATGGCTCGTTCCCCAATATTACAATAAAATAACTTATAGAGACTCTTACTATCTTTGGTGTCTCCATCTGCTGCATAAGAAGGCTAAACTGCCAACCAGGTCCCAGTGTCTGTATATGGGGCTCTGTCATTGGTACAAGGGGTCAGAAGGAGGGGGATCGCTAACCTGTGCTTGTCCAGTTTTGAGGGTACGTCAGCTGTCCTCTGCTGCTGTGTGTCCTAGCTGGACCAACTGCCAAGCTAACTCACTGTTGCCATAACAACCACTCTGTTCAATCACAGGGCCCACATTAGACTGCCCTCTGCAGTGCCAGTCTGAATAAACACCACCGTTGGCATCACAATGGGAAAAGTAGGCAATGGATATCCACAGTGTACCTCACCCACAGAAATGCCCATTCCAAAATCTGGCATAAAAAACACTTGTATTTCTCAAGTTAAATGATAATTTGCGTAGATTCCTTAATGTGCCCCTCCCTCATCTTTATGTACTTTATAGTGCCACCTCTGCAGCTACAGCTTATTATTTTCATACATTGTAATCTGAATTATTGCTGAATGATCACAAAGTGTAATACTTTACACACAACTAACAGGGTAGGCCATCAAATATGTGTACATATAACCCATATAGGTAAATATACAGTAAATATTTCTAATATCCCAGGCATAGTATTTAGCTCTGCAGTATACAGCGTTTTAGAAGTAATGTATTCATTTACTCTTTTAAATGTATATTTTTTCTATTATTTTAATGTCAAAAGGCCCCATAGATCAGCAATCAAAATTTCTTGTTATCCTATTTTTTTAAGCACCATTCTTGAAATGTTCAGCTCCACCAATCAAGAGCATTCTTCTTCTGTATCCTCACACTGCCACCACCATTTGGGATCCACACTATCGTGTCCGCACAGAATCCTGCTCCTATACTAATGGCGCTGCTGCTATGAAAATCACACAGGTACCTGCTCCCTCCGCCACTGCACCCCTACCCTCCTCTCTGTGATGTACAAGCCCTGGCCACAGTATCGGCAATCTTCACCACACATTGCAAAGATAAAGCTCTGATAAATCAGATTTTTTTTTAAATACCTGCTCACCAACAATCATCTAGGAGTCCTAGATTATGATGGGTCCCCATTACTAAAGTTGCATACACACGGTGTGATTTGAACTTGCAATAGCTTCCAATTTTGACTAAATAGTAATGTTAAATAGAAAAGTTAGCACAAATTGCACATTATACAATTGCGATCTGCATCACAAGAAAATATAGACTATGCAGGCAGGCCAGTTTCAACTAGTCAAAATTGTCCTTAGTCAATGTATTATATATAGATTGTCAAAATCTCAAGAAATATTGTCAAATTTGCATGGTTCTAGGCAGGGGGAGCAGCCAGTGGTGTCCTGTGCAAGGGGAGAAACCTCCTATACAGGGGAACAGTCTGTGGTGTCTTATGCAGGGGGAGCAGTCTGTCGTGTCCTATGCAGGGGGAGCAGCCTGCATTGTGACCTGTTATTATGCAGGGGGAGCAGCCTGTGGTGTCCTGGTATTATTATACTTGAAAATGTACCAGTAGCTGCTGCATTTCCCACCCTAGGCTTATACTCGAGTCAATAAGTTTTCCCATTTTTTTTTGTGGTAAAATTAGGTGCCTCGGCTTATATTCGAGTCGACTTATACTCGAGTATATACAGTATATCAAATCACTCTGGGCCTTATTTTGGTTCATTCTTTCTGACAAAATCCTTCTTAGATGGGCAAAACCATGTGCACTGCAGGTGGGGCAGGTGTTACTTGTGCAGAGAGAATTAGATTTGGGTGGGGTTTTACTTCAAAGTGAGATCTATATTGCAGTGTAAAAATAAAGCAGTCAGTATTTTCCCTGCACAGAAACAAAATTACTCACCCAAATCTAATTTCTCTGCACATGTTACATCTGCCCCCCTGCAGTGCACATGGTTTTGTCCATCTAAGAAGGATTTTGTCAGAAAGAATGAACCAAAACAAGGCCCTCTAAGAGGTATATTTGCTAAGTGTTGAATTTTCAAAACCCCAAATTTTTATTAGTATGATACATATGTAGCTGTGCTCATTGGTTCGGCCGTTCACACCATTGCCGATCAATGTGTTTTTATAAGCTGCATGAGCGAATTGCACACACGAGCGTGGCTAAGGGACCGCACTAATCTCTACAGATGTCACACGTGGTGATTGGCACGGCTACATCTGTACTTGCAACTCTATTGGTCATTTATGTAACCCATGAGGTCAAGCTGGCTGGCCACCACAGTTCTGTCCAAAAGGCATGCCTCTGACAAGCCTCCCTTTTGTGAACCAGCTTTTGAAGCCGCCCCATCCCCAGCCTTACACAGCTGCAGACTGTCATTCACTTGAGGTCTGCAGGTGCACTGCATCAGACAGAGCAGCATCTGTACTGCACATGCGCAGTGTGGGCCCAGTGCATGCACAAATTCTCAGCCATTGGTACTTTGCAAGACTCAGTTGCATTGGGACCTGAATCCGGCCCACAGTGCAAAATAGCAATAGTGAGTTATTGCCGTTCCTCAGAGATTCCAATCTCTTCTATTATTACTTTGATGGCTGTCTCCGCATATGGCCAGAGGAGAAGGATTTTTTTGAGCTATGAAAACGCCAACTTAGAAAACTATTTAGTGAGTGTCACAAGTTTATTCCAAAACTCTTTGTTTTTTTTGCAAAGTTTCAAGATAAAAATTCACTTTTATTACAGCAGACACTGTTACAAGCCCCATACATTAAAAATGGATTGGGCAAATTCCCTGACCTACCAACAACAGAAACAGGGATATTCATCATGTTCCGTTTCCCATATTTACTGGTCCTGACCAAAAAATGCTTGGGATCAGCAAATCAGAGATCTCTAACATGCAGAATTGCTGTGCAGAATCACCATCGGTGGCAGCAGATCTGCAAATCGTATTGGGGTATTGATACCCTGATGTATGGCCGCATTACTGGAATATTGTTTCCATATTAAAGGCCAACAAAATATCCCTGGAAATGATAATCTACTCTTAACTGAAAGAAGCTCTTTATATCAGCTGGGAGTGTTTAACTAGTGTTATTACGCCCAAGATATGCCACAAATGTGCATACAGGTTGAGTAACCCTTATCCGTATATTCCTTATCCAAAATATTCTGAACATCGCGTGTTTTTTTGATTGCCCACCCTTTTGTTTGTTGTGATTGCCCGCCTGATTGCCCGAAAACCCTGCCCGCAAGCACCACCCATCTGAATGCTCTGCCCTCAAGCGCCGGCCGCCCCCTTACTTCAGCTCCGCTGCCCCGGTATTTACTGTCAAGCATTCTGCGGATGAAATGAGGACAATAATTCATTATTTCAAAGCTTGCTGAATTGTAGGCGCCTCATCAGGCCACAAAATAAGATGATTTGGGCCATCTGACCTTAGTTAGATGTCTAGCCTGCAGTATGAGGAACGCACAACTGTTACATACAACACACCTAGGAAAAAGAAAGTCTGCATTGTTTCAATTTTAGGATTCATTGTGTGCAAGAAATACAATACTTAGTTACTCAGCACTGTATATAGTTATTACAACTTTGATATCTTTAATATTTAATGTTCATAATTGAAATTTTGTGTTGCATATGTAATAGGGTCTGAGGTTGCCAGATGTTTTTTTATACGACAATCATTTACAACACAAAACCAGATTGGTTTTACCTTGTAACTGATGAACTATCGGCCGGCATCCTGCACCTCTGGCAAACTCGGAGGCTATTCCATAGACCCCTGTATGTCCATATTAATTCTTGTAGTCAATGGTTTTCTTAAGGATTTTAAAGTTGCAAACTCATCAGCAACATCATCATCATATGATATGTTTTCTGTCAATTAGTTTTAATTTTCTGGGGGAGATATATCCAACCTTGGAGAGAGAAAAAGTACTGGACAGTCAGCTCCCAACTGTCATGTTACAGCCTGTATTGGCTGACATTTAGGATCTGATTGGATAACACTTTATGTCTCTCCAAACTTTGGCAAATCTTCTCCTAAATGCTAAAAACCAATAATTTTCAGTTTGGTTGGGACGATGGCTCTGTTCCCCAAAATTACAATAAAATAACTTAAGCTTATAGAGACTCTTACTACCTTTGGTGTCTCCCATCTGCTGCCTAAGAAGGCTAAACTGCCAGCCAGGTCCCAGTGTCTGTATATGGGGCTCTGTCATTGTACAAGGGGTCAGAAGGAGGGGGATCCCTAACCGGTGCTTGTCCAGTTTTGAGGGTACGTCAGCTGTCCTCTGCTGCTGTGTGTCCTAGCTGGACCAACTGCCAAGCTAACTCACTGTTGCCATAGCAACCACTCTGTTCAATCACAGGGGCCACAGTAGGCTGCCCTCTGCAGTGCCAGTCTGAATAAACACCAACATTAGCATCGCAAAGGGAAAGCCTTGGCAATGGATATCACCAGTGTACCTCACCCACAGAAATGCCCATTCCAAAATCTGACATAAAACCCACTCAAAAATGCTTGTATTTCTCAAGTTAAATGATCGGATATTCCTTAATGTGCCCCTCCCTTATCTTTATGTACTTTATAGTGCCACCTCTGCAGCTACAGCTTATTATTTTCATACGTTAGGTAATCACTTTCATCTAGTCATCACTACTTATTTCATTGTTTCACTTTTAATAAGAAAAAGCTGATTATTTTAATTGTAATTTGAATTATTGCTGAATGATCACAAAGTGTAATACTTTACACACAACTAACAGGGTAGGCCATCAAATATGTGTACATATAACCCATATACAGCGGCGTAACTATAGCACCGGGCTGCGGTGCTATAGTTAAACCCCCCCCCCAATCCCCCGCAGACTTACCTATAGCGCTGGTCCCGGCGGCTCCATTCTTCTGCTGAGGACCACCACAAAATGGCCGTCCCCATATAGCACACAGTTCTCTGAAACTGTCTGCTGTATGGGGGCAGCCATTTTGTGGTGGTCCTCAGCAGAAGAACGGAGCCGCCGGGACCAGCGCGATAGGTAAGTCTGTGGGGGATTGGGGGGGGGGGGTTTGCATAGGCGGCGAGGCGGCAGGGCAGGGGGGTAGGGGTGCTTGGTGGGGCGGTGCCCAAAACGTAGCTACGCCACTGCCCATATAGATAAATATACAGTAAATATTTCTAATATCCCAAGCATAGTATTTAGCTCTGCAGTATACAGCGTTTTAGAAGTAATTTATTTATTTACTCTTTTAAATGTGTAATTTTTATATTATTTTAATGTCAAAAGGCCCCATAGATCAGCAATCAAAATGTCTTGTGATCCTTTTTTTTAAGCGCCATTCTTGAAAATGTTCAGCTCCACCAATCAAGAGCATTCTTCTTCTGTATCCTCAAACTGGCACCACTGTTTGGGATCCACACTATTGTGCCCGCACAGACTCCTGCACCTCTACTAATGGCGCTGCAGAAATGGAAAGCACACAAGTACCTGCTCCCTCCGCCACTGCACCCTTACCCTCCTCTCAGTGATGTACAAGCCCTGGCAGTGGCCACAGTATCGGCAATCTTCACCACACATTGCAAAGATAAAGCTCTGAAAAATCAGATTTTTTTTTAAATACCGGCCCACCAACAATCATCTAGGAGTCCTAGATTATGATGGGTCCCTAATACTAAATATACATACACACGGTGTGATTTGAGCTGGCAATAGCTTCAAATTTTGAATGTTTAGTCAAAATTGGAAGAAAAGTTAGCACAAATTGCACAGTATACAATTGCGATCGGCATCACACGAAAAAATAGACTATGCAGGCAAGCCAGTTTCAACTAGTCAAAATTGTTCTAAGTCAATATTTTATATAAATATATTGTCAAAATCTCAGTAAATATTGCCAATACGGCATGGTTCTAGACCCTGGGGAGTTCAAGAGAAATCGCATAGTCAGAATTGTACATAACCAAAATCTTACTGTGTGCACCTTAAGTTTAATTCTGGGGCGCAGAACCTCATTTATACCCCGTTCACACACAAAAGCAAATTACAGAGTCAAACATTTCTATCCGCTAATTTGCCTTTCAACACAAGACCTTTTTTTGTTTGAAACGGTCAACCTGGGTTGAAAATGCAGACTCTTTGACCCAGACCCAGAGATTTGAACCCAGGTTGACCTTTTCATACAGAAAAAATAACCGTGTTGATCAGCAAATTACAGGGTAGAAATGCTTGACCTGGTAATTTGCTTTTCTGTGGGAAGAGGTGGGTCAGACTGGGGCCCAAATGCCAAGTAAAAGCTGGGATTTAGGGATATTCTGCCTGAAAGTGGTATAAGCTAGCGAAGGTCAGCCACCCCGGGAAGCACACTAGTAAGAGGCTAAGGTGATAGTGGGCGTTAATAAGAAAGATTAGCTACGTACAGTATTACAATGTGATACATAGGTGAAAGGTGTTAATTAAAATGTATAAAAAGTAGTATTGCTAAAAGTACATTTGAAAGTGTCAAAAACTGCTAAATGTAATATTGTACAGTAGTGTGCCACCCAAAAGCAGGTTAAAAATCTTATTTTTTGGACAGTCATCTCCAGAATGGAGAATTTCCCCAATTTATTTCAGATGTATGGGGCCCTTAAGAATAAGAATTTGATAGCAACATGCTGTGTTCATAATTCTGTATAGTACAATGGACTGAAGATAAGATATGATTTATATCAAATCACTCCAAGAGGTATATTTGCTGTGTTGAATTTTCAAAACCCCAACATGTATTAATTGTGATACTGCTGTAGCTGTGCGCATTGGTGTGGCTGCTCACACCATTGCCAATCAATGCACTTTTGTAAGCCGCATGAGCGAATTGGACACACGAGCATGGCTAAGGGACCGCACTAATCTCTACAGATGTCACACGTGGCGATTGGCACGGCTACATCTGTACTTGCAACTCTATTGGTCATTTATGTAACCCATGAGGTCAAGCTGGTTGGCCACCACAGTTCTGTCCAAGAGGCATGCCTCTGACAAGCCTCCCTTTTGTGAACCAGTTGTTGTAGCCGCCCCATCCCCAGCCTTAAACAACTGCAGATTGTCATTCACTAGAGGTCTTCAGGCGTACTGCATCTGTACTGCACAAGCGCAGTGTGGGCCTGTCGCATGCACAAATTCTTAGCCATTGGTATTTTGTAAGACTCAGTTGCATTGGGACCTGAATCACGTCCACAGCGCAAAATAGCAAGCTGCAGATGACTTGCAATAGTGAGTTATTGCTGTTCCTCAGAGATTCCAATCTCTTCCATTATTCCTTTGATGGCTGTTTCCGCATATGGGCAGAGGAGATGGATTATTTTGAGCTATCATGAAATGCCAGCTTACTGTAGAAAACTGTTTAGTGAGTGTCACAAGTTTATTCCAAAATTCTTTGATTTTTTTTTTTTTGGGGGGGAAATTTCAAGATAATCAATTCACTATTATTACAGCTGACAAGGGGGCATATGTATTAAGCCTTAACAAGAGATAAATTCAAGGGTGATAAGGAGAGATGAACGTCCAGCCAATCACCTGCTAACTGACATGTTACAGGCCTGTGTTTGAAAAAAGTCAGTAAGGAGCTGATTGGCTGGATGTTTATCTCTCGTTATCACCCTTGCATTTATCTCCTGTTAAGGCAGGCTTGTCCAACCTGCGGCCCTCCAGATGTGCTAAAACTACACATCCCAGCATGCCTTGCCACAATTTGGCTATTAGGGAATGCTAGAATGATGGCAATGCATGCTGGGATGTGTAGTTTTAGCACATCTGGAGGGCCACAGGTTGGACATGCCTGTGTTAAGGCTTAATACATCTGCCCTGACCCTTATTTAGATTTTACAAATTTGTTCTCAAAATGGGCAAAACCATGTGCACTGCAGGTGGGGCAGAGAGAGTTAAATTTGGGTGGGGTGTGTTGAAACTGAAATCTAAATTGCAGTGTAAAAATAATGCAGCCAGTATTTACCCTGCACAGAAACAAATGAACTCATACAAATCTAACTCACTCTATAAATGTTACATCTGCCCCACTTGCAATGCACATGGTTTTGCCCATTTTGAGAACAAATTTGTACTGCGATCAGATCTCAATAAGGGCCACTGTTACAAGCCCCATACATCAAAAATGGATTGGGCAAATCCCCTGATCTACCAACAACAGAAACAGGGATATTCAGCATGTTCCATTTCCCATATTTACTGGTCCTGACCAAAAAATGCTTGGGATCAGCAAATCAGTGATCTCTAACATGCAGAATTGCTGTGCAGAATCACCATCGGTGGCAGCAGATCTGCAAATCGTATTGGGGTATTAATACCCTGATGTATGGCGGCATTACTGGAATATTGTTACCATATTAAAGGCCTACAAAATATCCCTGGAAAAAATCATCTACTCTTAACTGAAAGAAGCTCTTTATATCAGCTGGGAGTGCTTAACTAGTGTTATTACGCCCAAGATATGCCACAAATGTGCATACAGGTTGAGTAACCCTTATCCGTATATTCCTTATCCAAAATATTCCGAACATCGTGGTTTTTTTTGATTGCCCACCCTTTTGTTTGTTTTGCTTGCCCGCCTGATTGCCCGAAAACCCTGCCCGCAAGCACCACCCATCTGAATGCTCTGCCCTCAAGCGCCGGCCGCCCCCTTACTTCAGCTCCGCTGCCCCGGTATTTACTGTCAAGCATTCTGCGGATGAAATGAGGACAATAATTCATTATTTCAAAGCTTGCTGAATTGTAGGCGCCTCATCAGGCCACAAAATAAGATGATTTGGGCCATCTGACCTTAGTTAGATGTCTAGCCTGCAGTATGAGGAACGCACAACTGTTACATACAACACACCTAGGAAAAAGAAAGTCTGCATTGTTTCAATTTTAGGATTCATTGTGTGCAAGAAATACAATACTTAGTTACTCAGCACTGTATATAGTTATTACAACTTTGATATCTTTAATATTTAATGTTCATAATTTAAATTTTGTGTTGCATATGTAATAGGGTCTGAGGTTGCCAGATGTTTTTTTATACGACAATCATTTACAACACAAAAACAGATTGGTTTTACCTTGTAAATGATGAAATATCAGCCGGCATCCTGCACCTCTGGCAAAATCGGAGGCTATGACATAGGCCCCTGTATGTCCATATTAATTCTTGTAGTCAATGGTTTTCTTAAGGATTTTACAGTTGTAAACTCATCAGCAACATCATCATCATCATCATCATCATCATATGATATGTTTTCTGTCAATTAGTTTTCTGGGGGAGATATATCCAACCTTGGAGAGAGAAAAAGTACCGGACAGTCAGCTCCCAACTGTCATGTTACAGCCTGTATTGGCTGACATTTAGGAGCTGATTGGCTGACACATTATGTCTCTCCAAACTTTGACAAATCTTCTCCTAAATGCTAAAAACCAATAATTTTCAATTACAATAAAATAACTTATAGAGACTCTTACTACCTTTGGTGTCTCCCATCTGCTGCCTAAGAAGGCTAAACTGCCAGCCAGGTCCCAGTGTCTGTATATGGGGCTCTGTCATTGTACAAGGGGTCAGAAGGAGGGGGATCGCTAACCTGTGCTTGTCAAGTTTTGAGGGTACGTCAGCTGTCCTCTGCTGCTGTGTGTCCTAGCTGGACCAACTGCCAAGCTAACTCACTGTTGCCATAACAACCACTCTGTTCAATCACAGGGCCCACAGTAGGCTGCCCTCTGCAGTGCCAGTCTGAATAAACACCACCGTTGGCATCACAAAGGGAAAAGTAGGCAATGGATATCCACAGTGTACCTCACCCACAGAACTGTCCATTCCAAAAGCTGGCAAAAAAAACCACTTATATTTCTCAAGTTAAATGATCCTTTACATATTTTCCTTAATGTGCCCCTCCCTCATATTTCTGTACTTTATAGTGCCACCTCTGCAGCTACAGTTTATTGTTTTCATACATTAGGTAATCACTTTCATCTAGTCATCACTACTTATTTCATTGTTTCTAGAGATGTGCACCGGACACTTTTTCGCGTTTTGGGTTTTGGGTTCTGATTACCTTCAGGTTTTGGGTTCTAATGGGTTTTGCCAAAACACCCCCTAAAGGTTTTGGGTTTTGGGTTTTGGGTTTTGGGTTCTGATTTTTTTGAAAAAAGCATAAAAATGGTTAACATTGCATAATTTAGGTGTTTTTTTGCTCCTATGCTATTATTAACCCCATCAGCTTTCTTCTCCACTCATTTACAGTCTATTCTGAAGACCTCACACCTCACAATATTGTTTTTAGGCCAAAATGTTGCACCGAGGTAGCTGGATGACTATGATAAGCAAGACAAATGGGCGGCACAAACACGTGGCCCATCTAGGAGTGGCACTGCAGTGGCAGATAGAAAAACTAGGCCCCAAAGAGCACATTATTCAAAAGAAAAAAAGAGGTGCAAGATGGAATTGTCCAAGGGCCCTCCCACCCAAACTAGGCCCCAAAGAGCACATCATTCAAAAGACAAAAAAGAGGTGCAAGATGGAATTGTCCTACGGCACTCCCACCCAAACTAGGCCCCAAAGAGCACATTATTCAAAAGACAAAAAAGAGGTGCAAGATGGAAGTGTCCAAGGGCACTCCCACCCAAACTAGGCCCCAAAGAGCACATTATTCAAAAGACAAAAAAGAGGTGCAAGATGGAAGTGTCCAAGGGCACTCCCACCCAAACTAGGCCCCAAAGAGCACATTATTCAAAAGACAAAAAAGAGGTGCAAGATGGAATTGTCCTACGGCACTCCCACCCAAACTAGGCCCCAAAGAGCACATTATTCAAAAGATAAAAAAGAGGTGCAAGATAGAAGTGTCCAAGGGCACTCCCACCCAAACTAGGCCCCAAAGAGCACATTATTCAAAAGACAAAAAAGAGGTGCAAGATGGAATTGTCCTACGGCACTCCCACCCAAACTAGGCCCCAAAGAGCACATTATTCAAAAGACAAAAAAGAGGTGCAAGATGGAATTGTCCTACGGCACTCCCACCCAACTAGGCCCCAAAGAGCACATTATTCAAAAGACAAAAAAGAGGTGCAAGATGGAAGTGTCCAAGGGCACGCCCACCCAAACTAGGCCCCAAAGAGCACATTATTCAAAAGACAAAAAAGAGGTGCAAGATGGAATTGTCCTACGGCACTCCCACCCAAACTAGGCCCCAAAGAGCGCATTATTCAAAAGACAAAAAAGAGGTGCAAGATGGAATTGTCCTTGGGCCCTCCCACCCACCCTTATGTTGTATAAACAGGACACGCACACTTTAACAAACCAATCATTTCAGCCACAGGGTCTGCCACACGACTGTGGCTGAAATGATTGGTTCGTTTGGGCCCCCACATCACAAGCTGCCATTTAATATGTCCCTGCACAAACTGGCTCTACAGAGGCAAAAGGTCGTCCTCATCCTCATCCAGCGATTCCTCACCACCATCAGTATCTTGTTCTTCCTCACCCTCACAGAGTATTAATTCGTCCCCGCTGGAATCCACCACCACAGGTTCCTGTGTACTTTGTGGACGCTGGTCTTTCTCGTAGAATTGATAATTCATTTTTATGAACATCATCTTCTCCACATTTTTTGGAAGCAACCTCCTACGCTTATTGCTGACAAGGTTCCCAGCTGCACTAAAAACTCTTTCGGAGTACACACTGGAGGAAGGGCAACTGAGGTAATATAGAGCCAGTTTGTACAGGGGCTTCCAAATTTCCTTTTTTTTCTGCCAGTACTGGTAAGGACTCTCTGACATGCCTACTTGGGTGCTGTCACCCATATAATCCTCCACCATTCTGTCAATGGTGATAGCATCATAGGCAGTGGAAGTAGACATGTCAGAAATTGTTGGAAGGTCCTTCAGCCCAGACCAAATGTCCAAACTTGGTCCTTTATCACCACCAGCGGGGGGTTTAGGAAATCGCAGTTGTTTCCTTGCAGAACCAGTTGCTGGAGAAAATGAAGGAGAAGGTGCTGCTGAGTCACTTTCCACTTCAGAAGATGACCGTTTTCTAACCAGCAGTTCTTTGCACTTCTGCAGGCTTGTGTCCGCCGGAAAGAGTGACACCACGTAGGCTTTAAACCGAGGATCGAGCACGGTGGCCAAAATGTACTCCTCTGATTTCAAAATTTGTACCACCCTCGAATCCTGGCAAAGCGTATGAAGGACTTCATCCACAAGTCCCACATGCTTAGAGGACTCGCTCCGTCTCAGCTCCTCCTTCACTTTCTCCAACTGTTTCTGCAAAAGCCTGATGAGGGGAATGACCTGACTCAAGCTGGCAGTGTCTGAACTGACTTCACGTGTGGCAAGTTCGAAGGGTTGGAGAATCTTGCACAACACTGAAATCATTCTCCACTGTGCTTGAGTCAGGTGCATACCCCCTCCTTTGCCTATGTCATAGGTCGATGTATAGGCTTGAATGGCCCTTTGCTGCTCCTCCATCTTCTGAAGCATATAGAGGGTTGAGTTCCACCGCGTTACGACCTCTTGCTTCAGCTGATGGAGGGGCAGGTTCAACAGTGTTTGCTGCCGCTCCAGTCTTTGGCATGCAGCCGCCGAATGACGAAAGTGGCCACAAATTTTTCGGGCCACCGAAAGAGTCCCCTGCACAGCTCTGTTGTCTCTTAGAAAACTCTGGACCACCAAATTTATCGTGTGAGCAAAACAGGGCACATGCTGGAATTTGCCCTGCTTTAATGCCCGCACGATATTGCAGGCATTGTCTGACACCACAAATCCCCAGGAGAGTCTAAGAGGGGTAAGCCATTGCCCAATGATTACCCTCAGTTTCTGTAAGAGGTTATCGGCGGTGTGCCTCTTACGGAAAGCGGTTACACACAACGTAGCCTGCCTAGGAAGGAGCTGGCATTTCCCAGGTCCTACTACTGGTGCTGCTGCTGTTGTTGCTGCTGGACAAGGTGATTCATCTACCCAGTGGGCTGTCACGGTCATGTAATCCCTAGTCTGCCCTTTTCCACTTGTCCACATGTCCGTTGTTAAGTGGACAGTGGGTATGACCGCATTTTTCAGGGCACTGAGAACACTTTTATGCACTTTACTGTACAGCTTCGGTATCGCCTGTCTAGCGAAGTGGAATCTTGACGGTATTTTGTAACGGGGACACACTAAGTCCATCAATCGTCTAAATCCTACTCCAGCAGTTATGGACACCGGAAGCACATCTAATACAATCAGATCTGCTAAGGCCTCAGTTACCCGCTTTGCCATTGGATGACTGCTGTCATACTTCATCTTCATGGCAAAGGACTGTTGGACAGTCAATTGCTTAGTGAAATAAGTGTTCCGACTTCCCCTCCGGGATGATGAATGACTCCCAGCAGCAACAGCAGCAGCGGCAGCAGTAGGAGGCGTAGCAATGCAGGATCCTCCAGAAGAATCCCGGATAGGAGAGGAGTCAGTCAGGCAAGTAACATGGCCTATAGGACTACTCCCAATCCTCATTGAGGAAGAAATTGACGAGGAGGGACTTTGCGGTGTAGTTGGGCACGTGGACACAACAGGACAAAGGGATTTAGTTGTCCCTGGACTGTGTACATTCTTAGCCACAGTTTCTGAACTAAACAGCAACTTATGAACGCTCTTCAAGTGACGTAGAAGGGAGGATGTCCCTAGGTGGGAAACGTCCTTACCCCTGCTTATTTGAGCTTTGCATAAGCTACATATGGCAAAACAATTGTTGGACGGTTTGGGATAAAAATAATTCCAGACCGAAGAGGTGGATTTATTGGTCTTCTGTCCAGGCATGGTGATACCCTTTGGGATCTCACGGACAACAACTGTCTTGCCCGGTGCCTCATTTAAGCAAACCGCATCAGCATCGTCCTCCTCGTCAATTTCTCCCTCAGCACCAGCTTCATCAATATCCTCCTCCTGGTGTACAACACTGACACCTTCATTATCGACATCTGCAACTGCACTGTCTGTGATCCTTCCAGCACATGCAGAGGGTGTGCTGCGAATGCTGAAAGGAGCATCCTCTTCCCGTACAGTGATGGGAAGGTCAGGCATCGCAACCACCAACACCCTTGGACTCTCCACTGGGATTTGTGATACCATGTCTTCTTTGGAAGGCAGAGTTGTTTGCTGGATTTTTGTTGGTGACACCTTAAATCTCTTAAATTTTAAAGTGGGAGAAGGAGGAGGAGGAGGAGGAGGACTTTGATCATCTTGTGAAGCTGAGCCACTAGTCATGAACATAGGCCATGGCCGTAGCCGTTCCTTGCCACTCCGCGTTGTAAATGGCACACTGGCAACTTTAAGTTTCTCCTCCAATGATTTGCTTTTTCTTTTTAAGGGCCTTTTACTCAACTTTGGCTTTTTGGATTTTACATGCCCTCTACTTTGACACTGGGCATCGGCCTTGGCAGACGACGTCGATGGCATTTCATCGCCTATGTCATGATGACTAGTGGCATCAGCTTCAGAAGCACGACGAAGTGCCTCCTCATCTTTTCCTTTTTTTTTATCCTCCATATTTTGGATATCTAACGGTAGGCAGCGGTGTCAGCAAACTGGATACCGAGATATCAGCTGGTTGTTGTCACTATCCAGTGACAACAGCAGCAAGATACAATATTTATTTTGTGGATAGTTACACTGGTAGGTAACACAACAGGTGGCGTCAGCAAACCGGAGTTATTTACTGCGATATATGTAACGGCAGCGGTGGCAGCAAACTGGATACCCAGATATCAGCTGGTTGTCACTAGCCAGTGACAACAGCAGCAAGATACAATATTTATTTTGTGGATAGTTACACTGGTAGGTAACACAACAAGTGGCGTCAGCAAACCGGAGTTATTTACTGCGATATATGTAACGGCAGCAGTGGCAGCAAACTGGATACCCAGATATCAGCTGGTTGTCACTAGCCAGTGACAACAGCAGCAAGATACAATATTTATTTTGTGGATAGTTACACTGGTAGGTAACACAACAAGTGGCGTCAGCAAACCGGAGTTATTTACTGCGATATATGTAACGGCAGCAGTGGCAGCAAACTGGATACCCAGATATCAGCTGGTTGTTGTCACTAGCCAGTGACAACAGCAGCAAGATACAATATTTATTTTGTGGATAGTTACACTGGTAGGTAACACAACAGGTGGCGTCAGCAAACCGGAGTTATTTACTGCGATATATGTAACGGCAGCGGTGGCAGCAAACTGGATACCCAGATATCAGCTGGTTGTCACTAGCCAGTGACAACAGCAGCAAGATACAATATTTATTTTGTGGATAGTTACACTGGTAGGTAACACAACAAGTGGCGTCAGCAAACCGGAGTTATTTACTGCGATATATGTAACGGCAGCAGTGGCAGCAAACTGGATACCCAGATATCAGCTGGTTGTTGTCACTAGCCAGTGACAACAGCAGCAAGATACAATATTTATTTTGTGGATAGTTACACTGGTAGGTAACACAACAGGTGGCGTCAGCAAACCGGAGTTATTTACTGCGATATATGTAACGGCAGCGGTGGCAGCAAACTGGATACCCAGATATCAGCTGGTTGTCACTAGCCAGTGACAACAGCAGCAAGATACAATATTTATTTTGTGGATAGTTACACTGGTAGGTAACACAACAAGTGGCGTCAGCAAACCGGAGTTATTTACTGCGATATATGTAACGGCAGCAGTGGCAGCAAACTGGATACCCAGATATCAGCTGGTTGTTGTCACTAGCCAGTGACAACAGCAGCAAGATACAATATTTATTTTGTGGATAGTTACACTGGTAGGTAACACAACAGGTGGCGTCAGCAAACCGGAGTTATTTACTGCGATATATGTAACGGCAGCGGTGGCAGCAAACTGGATACCCAGATATCAGCTGGTTGTCACTAGCCAGTGACAACAGCAGCAAGATACAATATTTATTTTGTGGATAGTTACACTGGTAGGTAACACAACAAGTGGCGTCAGCAAACCGGAGTTATTTACTGCGATATATGTAACGGCAGCAGTGGCAGCAAACTGGATACCCAGATATCAGCTGGTTGTTGTCACTAGCCAGTGACAACAGCAGCAAGATACAAAAGTGGATACACTGGTAGGTAACACAACAGGTGGCGTCAGCAAACCGGAGTTATTTACTGCGATATATGTAACGGCAGCGGTGGCAGCAAACTGGATACCCAGATATCAGCTGGTTGTCACTAGCCAGTGACAACAGCAGCAAGATACAATATTTATTTTGTGGATAGTTACACTGGTAGGTAACACAACAAGTGGCGTCAGCAAACCGGAGTTATTTACTGCGATATATGTAACGGCAGCAGTGGCAGCAAACTGGATACCCAGATATCAGCTGGTTGTTGTCACTAGCCAGTGACAACAGCAGCAAGATACAAAAGTGGATACACTGGTAGGTAACACAACAAGTGGCGTCAGCAAACCGGAGTTATTTACTGCGATATATGTAACGGCAGCAGTGGCAGCAAACTGGATACCCAGATATCAGCTGGTTGTTGTCACTAGCCAGTGACAACAGCAGCAAGATACAATATTTATTTTGTGGATAGTTACACTGGTAGGTAACACAACAAGTGGCGTCAGAAAACCGGAGTTATTTACTGCGATATATGTAACGGCAGCAGTGGCAGCAAACTGGATACCCAGATATCAGCTGGTTGTTGTCACTAGCCAGTGACAACAGCAGCAAGATACAATATTTATTTTGTGGATACACTGGTAGGTAACACAACAAGTGGCGTCAGCAAACCGGAGTTATTTACTGCGATATATGTAACGGCAGCAGTGGCAGCAAACTGGATACCCAGATATCAGCTGGTTGTTGTCACTAGCCAGTGACAACAGCAGCAAGATACAATATTTATTTTGTGGATAGTTACACTGGTAGGTAACACAACAGGTGGCGTCAGCAAACCGGAGTTATTTACTGCGATATATGTAACGGCAGCGGTGGCAGCAAACTGGATACCCAGATATCAGCTGGTTGTCACTAGCCAGTGACAACAGCAGCAAGATACAATATTTATTTTGTGGATAGTTACACTGGTAGGTAACACAACAAGTGGCGTCAGCAAACCGGAGTTATTTACTGCGATATATGTAACGGCAGCAGTGGCAGCAAACTGGATACCCAGATATCAGCTGGTTGTTGTCACTAGCCAGTGACAACAGCAGCAAGATACAATATTTATTTTGTGGATAGTTACACTGGTAGGTAACACAACAAGTGGCGTCAGCAAACCGGAGTTATTTACTACGATATATGTAACGGCAGCAGTGGCAGCAAACTGGATACCCAGATATCAGCTGGTTGTTGTCACTAGCCAGTGACAACAGCAGCAAGATACAATATTTATTTTGTGGATAGTTACACTGGTAGGTAACACAACAAGTGGCGTCAGCAAACCGGAGTTATTTACTGCGATATATGTAACGGCAGCAGTGGCAGCAAACTGGATACCCAGATATCAGCTGGTTGTTGTCACTAGCCAGTGACAACAGCAGCAAGATACAATATTTATTTTGTGGATAGTTACACTGGTAGGTAACACAACAGGTGGCGTCAGCAAACCGGAGTTATTTACTGCGATATATGTAACGGCAGCGGTGGCAGCAAACTGGATACCCAGATATCAGCTGGTTGTTGTCACTAGCCAGTGACAACAGCAGCAAGATACAATATTTATTTTGTGGATAGTTACACTGGTAGGTAACACAACAGGTGGCGTCAGCAAACCGGAGTTATTTACTGCGATATATGTAACGGCAGCGGTGGCAGCAAACTGGATACCCAGATATCAGCTGGTTGTCACTAGCCAGTGACAACAGCAGCAAGATACAATATTTATTTTGTGGATAGTTACACTGGTAGGTAACACAACAAGTGGCGTCAGCAAACCGGAGTTATTTACTGCGATATATGTAACGGCAGCAGTGGCAGCAAACTGGATACCCAGATATCAGCTGGTTGTTGTCACTAGCCAGTGACAACAGCAGCAAGATACAATATTTATTTTGTGGATAGTTACACTGGTAGGTAACACAACAAGTGGCGTCAGCAAACCGGAGTTATTTACTGCGATATATGTAACGGCAGCAGTGGCAGCAAACTGGATACCCAGATATCAGCTGGTTGTTGTCACTAGCCAGTGACAACAGCAGCAAGATACAATATTTATTTTGTGGATAGTTACACTGGTAGGTAACACAACAAGTGGCGTCAGCAAACCGGAGTTATTTACTGCGATATATGTAACGGCAGCGGTGGCAGCAAACTGGATACCCAGATATCAGCTGGTTGTCACTAGCCAGTGACAACAGCAGCAAGATACAATATTTATTTTGTGGATAGTTACACTGGTAGGTAACACAACAAGTGGCGTCAGCAAACCGGAGTTATTTACTGCGATATATGTAACGGCAGCGGTGGCAGCAAACTGGATACCCAGATATCAGCTGGTTGTCACTAGCCAGTGACAACAGCAGCAAGATACAATATTTATTTTGTGGATACACTGGTAGGTAACACAACAAGTGGCGTCAGCAAACCGGAGTTATTTACTGCGATATATGTAACGGCAGCGGTGGCAGCAAACTGGATACCCAGATATCAGCTGGTTGTTGTCACTAGCCAGTGACAACAGCAGCAAGATACAAAAGTGGATACACTGGTAGGTAACACAACAAGTGGCGTCAGCAAACCACAGTTAAAAATTTAATTACTGAGTCTGCGATATCTAACGGCAGCCAGTGGTGTCAGCAACAACAACAACTTAATTATTTTTTTTAATATTTTTATATATTTTTAATTTTTTTTTTATTTTTTTTTATATACTCTGAGAGGTAGGTACAAGGTAGTGGCACTGGCAACAACAGAGGTGACTGCCTGGTAGGTGTTTACAACCATATAACAGGTAGCCAGGCAGCACAAAAACCCTCTCTGGCAGCACAATAAAAATTATTAAACCCCCCTCTGTCTGTAGTATTCTGTAGCAGGCTAGCAGCAGCAGTGACACAATTAGAGATGAGCAGGCTATAGCAATATAGAAAGAAAACCCCCTCTGCGGCAGTACAATAAACCCCCCTCTGTCTGTAGTATTCTGTAGCAGCAGCAGTGACACAAATTACAGATGAGCAGGCTACAGCAATATAGAAAAAAAAATCACTCTCCAGCAGCACAATAAAAATGATTAAACCCCCTCTGTACTTGCAGCTCTTTAGCAGCAAGCAGCACAGTGACACACACAACGCTCCAGCAAACCCCCCTCACGGAGCAATAAATAAAACCCCCCTCTCTGGCAGCACTGCTGCCTGCTCTGCGTCGCCCCACAGAATGAAGATGGCGGCGGCGGGTCCCGGCTTTTATGTAATCCGGATCTCGCGAGAATCCGACGTCACCAATGTGACGTCGGGCCTCGATTTCGGCTCCGGGCCTGCGCGGGAGTCCGCGGACGTCCTGGATCCGGATTCGGATTCAGGACGTCCGTGCGGATCCGGATCTCGGAGATCCGGACCCGCTCATCACTAATTGTTTCATTTTTAATTAGAAAAAGCTGATTATTTTAATTGGAATCTGAATTATTGCTGAAAGATCACAAAGTGTAATACTTTACACACAACTAACAGGGTAGGCCATCAAATTTGTGTAAGTAATTTATTTATTTACTCTTTTAAATGTGTAATTTTTATATTATTTTAATGTCAAAAGGCCCCATAGATCAGCAATCAAAATGTCTTGTGATCCTTTTTTTTTAAGCGCCATTCTTGAAAATGTTCAGCTCCACCAATCAAGAGCATTCTTCTTTTGTATCCTCAAACTGGCACCACTGTTTGGGATCTATTGTGCCCGCACAGACTCCTGCACCTCTACTAATGGCGCTGCAGAAATGGAAAGCACACAAGTACCTGCTCCCTCCGCCACTGCACCCCTACCCTCCTCTCAGTGATGTACAAGCCCTGGCAGTGGCCACAGTATCGGCAATCTTTACCACACATTGCAAAGATAAAGCTCTGAAAAATCAGATTTTTTTTTAAATACCGGCCCACCAACAATCATCTATGAGTCCTAGATTATGATGGGTCCCTATTACTAAATGTACATACACACGGTGTGATTTGAGCTGGCAATAGCTTCAAATTTTGACTGTTTAGTCAAAATTGGAAGAAAAGTTAGCACAAATTGCACAGTATACAATTGCGATCGGCATCACATGAAAAAATAGACTATGCAGGCAAGCCAGTTTTGACTAGTCAAAATTGTTCTAAGTCAATATTTTATATATATATTGTCAAAATCTCAGTAAATATTGCCAATACGGCATGGTTCTAGGCCCTGGGGAGTACAAGGGAAATAGCATAGTCATAATTGTACATAGCCAAAATCTCACTGTGTGCACCTTAAGTTTAATTCTTGTGCACAGAACCCCATTTATACCCCCTTCACACATAAAAGGTGCACAGAACCCCATTTATACCCCCTTCACACATAAAAGAAAGTTACAGAGTCAAACATTTATACCCGCTAATTTTCCGTTCAACGCAAGACCTTTTTTTTGTTTGAAAGGGTCAACCTAGGTCAAAAATCCCGGCTCTTTGACCAAGACCCAGGGATTTTAACCCAGGTTGACCCTTAAATACAGAAAAAATACCCGTGTTGATCAGCAAATTACAGGGTAGAAATGCTTGACCTGGTAATTTGCTTTTCTGTGGAAAGGGGTGGGTCAGACTGGGGCCCAAATGCCAAGTAAAAGCTGGGATTTAGGGATATTCTGCCTGAAAGTGGTATAAGCTAGCAAAGGTCAGCCACCCCGGGAAGCACACTAGTAAGAAGCTAAGGTGATAGTGAGTGTTAATAAGAAAGATTAGCTATTTATTACAATATGATACATAGTTGAAAGGTGTTAATTAAAATGCATAAAAAGTGGTATTGCTAAAAATACATTTGCAAGTGTTAAAAACTGCTAAATGTAATATTATAGCGTGCCACCCAAAAGCAGGTTAAAAATCTGGCGATCACGATTACTTGTTGATCGGGATGAAAAATAGGGTTAGCACATACATCAACTACAGTATTTATTGGACAGTCATCTCCAGAATGGAGAATTGCCCCAATTTATTGCAGATGTATGGGGCCCTTAAGAATAAGAATTTGATAGCAGCGTGCTGTGTTCATAATTATCTATAGTAAAATGGACTGAAGATAAGATAGGATTTATATCAAATCACTCCAAGAGGTATATTTGCTTAGTGTTGAATTTTCAAAACCCCAATTTTTTTTTGGCGTGATACAGCTGTAGCTGTGCTCATTGGTTCAGCTGTTCACACCATTGCCGATCAATGCACTTTTATAAGCCGCATGAGCCATTGGTACTTTGCGAGACTCAGTTGCATTGGGACCTGAATCCGGCCCACAGTGCAAAATAGCAAGCTGAAGATTGAATTGCAATAGTGAGTGGTTGCTGTTCCTCAGATTCCAATCTCTTCTATTATTCCTTTGATGGCTGTTTCCGCATATGGGCAGAGGAGAACGATTATTTTGAACTGTCATGAAACGCCAAGTTAGAAAACTATTTAGTGAGTGTCACAACTTTATTCCAAAACTCTTTGATTTTTTTGGGGACGTTTTAAGATAATCAATTCACTTTCATTACAGCAGACACTGGCCCTTATTCAGATCTGATTTTAGTACAAATTTGGGTACTTGTTTCCTAGCAGGGTGCCTAGTACGCTGTAAACGTACAGGGCTATTCTCCATAGCAAAATCGTATTGTATTGCATCTCATGGGCCATTATAGTGGCATGCCATGCGATGCAATTTTTTTATGTACTTTATTCACTGCTCTGTTGGCCCTAGGTGATTGCATTGCATCTCCTGAAAAATTGCATGAGATTTTATAGGGTGCAATGCCATGCCATTAGCTATACACTTGTATGACATACAATGCGGTTTCACTGACCCCCCCACCCCGAAGCGTGGCGAGCGCAGCAAACCCCCGCGAGGGGACATGGATTACTTTACATGTATTCCACGTCCCCTCGCGGGGCTCGGTGGCTCGCTGCACTCGCCACACTATATAAAATCAACTCCACGCCGATGTGGATAGTGGGGGTATGAAATGGTCGGGAGGATGCGTTCCGCCGCCACTCGCAGGGCTCGCTACGCTCGCCGCGCTTCAGGGTGGCGTGGATAGTGGGGGGGGGGGGGGGGGGGCAGTGAAACCTCATTGTATGTCATACAAGTGTATAGCTAGTGGCATGGCATCCCACCCTATAAAATGTCATGCAATTTTTCAGGAGGTGCAATGCAAGGAAATGCAATCCCATAGGGCCAACAGAGCAGTGAATAAATTACATAAAAAAATCGCATCGCATAGCACTATAGTGGCCCATGAGGTGCAATGCAATGCGATTTTGCTACGGTAGCGTACGTAAGAAAACTGGGCGCCCTGCTAGGAAACAAGTACCCAAATTTCTTCTCAAAATGGGCAAAACCATGTGCACTGCAGGTGGGGCAGATGTAACGTGCAGAGAGAGTTAAATTTGGGTGGGGGTGTGTTGAAACTGAAATCTAAATTGCAGTGTAAAAATAATGCAGCCAGTATTTACCTTGCACAGAAACAAAATAACTCACACAAATCTAACTCGCTCTATAAATGTTACATCTGCCCCACCTGCAATGCACATGGTTTTGCCCATTTTGAGAACAAATTTGTCCTGCGATCAGATCTCAATAGGGGCCACTGTTACAAGCCCCATACATCAAAAATGTATTGAGCAAATTCCCTGATCTACCAACAACAGAAACAGGGATATTCAGCATGTTCCATTTCCCATACTTACTGGTCCTGATCAAAAAATGCTTGGGATCAGCAAATCAGAGATCTCTAACATGCAGAATTGCTGTGCAGAATCACCATCGGTGGCAGCAGATCTGCAAATCGTATTGGGGTATTAATACCCTGATGTATGGCCGCATTACTGGAATATTGTTTCCATATTAAAGGCCAACAAAATATCCCTGGAAATTATCATCTACTCTTATCTGAAAGAAGCTCTTTATATCAGCTGGGAGTGTTTAGTGTTATTACGCCCAAGATATGGCACAAATGTGCATACAGGTTGAGTAACCCTTATCCGTATATTCCTTATCCAAAATATTCCGAACATCGTGGTTTTTTTTTTGATTGCCCACCCTTTTTTTTTAGTTCTGTTGCCCGCCTGATTGCCCGAAAATCCCACCCGCAAGCACCACCCACCAGAATGCTCTGCCCTCAAGCATTTATTTACTGTCAAGCCTTGTGCGGATGAAGTGAGGACAATAATTCATTATTTCAAAGCTTGCTGAATTGTAGGCGCCTCATCAGGCCACAAAATAAGATGATTTGGGCCATCTGACCTTAGTTAGATGTTGTCTAGCCTGCAGTATGAGGAACACAACTGTACATACAACACACATAGGAAAAAGAAAGTCTGCATTGTTTCAATTTTAGGATTCATTGTGCGCAAGAAATACAATACTTAGGGGGTTATTCTAGTCCATTCTTTCTGACAAAATCCTTCTTAGATGGACAAAACCATGTGCACTGCAGGTGGGGCAGATGTAACTTGTGCAGAGAGAATTAGATTTGGGTGGGGTTTTTCTTCAAAGTGAGATCTATATTGAAGTGTAAAATCATGCAGTCAGTATTTTCCCTGAACAGAAACAAAATAACTCACCCAAATCTAATTCTCTCTGCACATGTTACATCTGCCCCCCTGCAGTGCACATGGTTTTGTCCATCTTAGAAGGATTTTGTCAGAAAGAATGAACTAGAATAAACCCCTTAGTTACTCAGCACTGTATATAGTTATTACAACTTTGATATATTTAATATTTAATGTTCATAATTGAAATTTTGTATTGCATATGTAATAGGGTCTGAGTTTACCAGATGTTTTTTTTATACGACAATCATTTACAACACAAAACCTGATTGGTTTTACCTTGTAACTGATGAACTATCGGCCGGCATCCTGCACCTCTGGCAAACTCGGAGGCTATTCCATAGGCCCCTGTATGTCCATATTAATTCTTGTAGTCAATGGTTTTCTTCAGGATTTTACAGTTTGAAACTCATCAACAACATTATTGTCATCATCATATGATATGTTTTCTGTTAGTTCATTTTCTGGGGGAGATATATCCAACCTTTTAGAGAGAAGAGGTACCAGGCATTCAGCTCCCAACTTCCATGTTACCACCTGTGTTTGAAAAATTACATTTGGGAGCTGATTGGCTGGTACTTTCTCTCTCTCTCTCTCTCTAAGCTTTGACAAATCTCCTAAATGCTAAAAACCAATCATTTTCAGTTTGGTTGAGTAGATGGTTCTATCATCAAATTGACAATAAGGTAACTGTTGTGCTTATGGAGACTCTTACAACTTTAGGTCTCTCCTATCTGCTGCTTTAGAGGGTGAAACTGCTAGCCAGGTCCCAGTGTCTGTATAGGGGGCTCTGTGATTGCTACAAGGGGTCAGAAGGAGGGGGATCGCTAACCTGTGCTTGTCCAGTTTAGAGGGCACGTCAGCTGTCCTCTGCTGCTGTGTGTCCAAGCTGGACCATCTGCCAAGCTAACTCACTGTTGCCATAACAACCACTCTGTTCAATCACAGGGCCCAAAGTTGGCTGCCCTCTGCAGTGCCAGTCTGAATAAACACCACCATTAGAATTGCAAAGGGAAAACTTGGCAATGGATATCACCAGTGTACCTTACCCACAGAAATGCCCATTCCAAAATCTGACATAAAAAACATCCAAATACATTTATATTTCTCAAGTTAAATGATCCTTTACGTATATTCTTTACTGTGCTCCTCCCTTGTTGGGTGTTTTCAGGGTATTAGCCTCAAATAGCCATAGGGTGCCCATGCATACAGTTTGGGAACCCCTGGTCATACTGTAGCTTTTCATTTCATCAACAAAGTACATCACTTGGAACTCCATTATTGTGATGAGAATTGGGCATACAACAGCATCAGAAGGAAAAAAACAAATGAGCTTTAGGTGGACGATTGGGTGGAGCTGGTGGTAAAATATATCTGTGAGCTTTTTTCATGAATTGTAACCAGTATTATAAATGGTGACTATAAGGTTCATATTATGGAGAAAGATGGAAAGTTATTGAAGTGGCCTACCAATAAAGATAAAATATTCTATATGAAAGACAAGATAATCAGATAAATGAATCCTCCAAGTGTAGTGAATTCCTGATTTTACTTTCATTTTGGTGATGAAAAGTGATTATGAACTGTGAGTTACTGTACATAAGTGTTTCTTTTTTATAGTTGGTTTATATAACCACAAAAACTAAAAGGGTATACACACAGGGAGATGTGCTTAGCAATGCTAGATCACTCAGAACGCTCAGCAAGATCGCTCAGCACACAGTGATGTATTAGTGATCTGTCAGGGCCAGTGTTCTCCGGTGTGAACACTGGCCCTGACAGGCGCTTAGATAGATTTATCTAGCATGCTGGATATTAATCGCCGGGCGATAGCGCCGCACAGGACACCGCTAACGCCTCTACACACTGAGCGATGTATGGGGCATTTTAAACGCTATATCACTAGATCGCCTAGAAAACATTTTTTATAGCATGACATTGTTATATTTTCAGTAAATAAAGTTAATTTCACATAAACTCCTTTTACTGTTGACTGCCAATTTTTACTATGGAATGACCCATGCAGTACACACATAAGTATCAGCAGCGTAACCAGAACTTTGTGAGCCCCATACCAACATATAAAAGGAGCCCCTGTCTCAGTGCTGACACTTCCCGCAGCAGTTATTCATTTTATGCACTGTAATAATGCCCTTTTATTTTGGTTTTCGTCAAGGTTTTTTCTTGGTGTTCAATTCTTTTATTATAACTTTTCTTAGTTGAGCTTCTATTTTTCAGGGCTGCATAAATCACTGGTATAAACATAATATAATCTTGTATTTGTGCTTTTATAGACAGTTTTATTACTTTCCTGACCTTAAAAAAGTATTTTTTCTCTTGGCTTTCTTTTTACTGCTTTAATAAGAATATAAATGTCCTCTCTCCTTGTTAGAGCTACAGTACTCTCGCTGAATCTAAATTCAACAGTAGTGATCTCGTACAGCGATTGTTCAAACTGATAAAAGTGTATAGTGTGCCATGTTTGTATGATTTTGCCATTAGTTTGCCATTACCAGGGCTTGACAATTTTTTTTTAAATCTAGGAGCCAGGACAAAAGTGTAGGAGCCAGACAAACTTAAGGGTGCCCCTACACGGTGCGATGTGGGGGATGTGACAGGGTGGGGAAGAGGTGAGAGAGAGGGATGAGAGGGGGGTGAGGTGACAGTGCAAGAGGGGATGAGGTGAACCAGGGTGAGGTGAGTAAGGTCATGGAGGGAGAGGGGACAGGGGGTTACTTGAGAGGGGGGTGAGGCAACAGGGGGCGGTAGAGAGGGTGAGGTTCTGGAGGGGCGGTGATAAGGTGCAAGAGGGAGGGGGATGATGGGGGTGAAGTGACACGGGAAGAGTGAGTGAATGGATGGGGAGGTGAGGTAAGTCTCACCAGGATCAGCAGGTCCCCAGCACTAGCCGCTGCTCGGCTACTTGGCCGTTGGTTGGTAGAGGAGTCGGGTAATGCTGCCCGCGCTGCTCTGTCTGTTGGGAGAGGGAGGGGTCGGGCAATGCTGCCCTCGCTGCTCTGTCTGTTGGGAGAAGCAGGGAGAGGGGTCGGGCAACGCTGCCCACGCTGCTCTGTCTGTTGGGAGAAGGATCAGGCAACACTCGCTATGGTGCACTGCCGCTGCTCTCTTGGGGGGGGGGGGGGGGACAGTGATGTGCTGCTGTCACTGTCTGTTAGGAGAGGCAGGGTAGGGGAGGTCGGGCAATGCTGGCCGTGGCTTGCTGCTGCTGCTCTGTTATGAGAGAGGGGGGGGGGGTTTGGGCTGCTGGTGTTGCTACTGCTCAGCTCTATTAGGAGGGGGGGAGGGGGCGGCAACTCTGGCCCACGACCAGATTCTGCTACCTACCTGATCTGGTTGCCAGAAAGCAGAATCTGGTCGCCCTGGCGACCGGGATTTGTTGAACCCTGCTATTACTGTGCCATATCTGTATGAATAACTTCAACCTTTATATTAATTTTAAATGCTGATTAGATGAATTCACTAGCCAAGTTTAACGAACAGGCTCCTCTTAGTGCAGGGTCTAAATCTTCAGTAGTAGATTGCTTTAGTTTTAAAAGTGGCTATATGGGAGGTGATGCAAGTGTGATTGGATTTGCTATCACACAGCAGTAATAGCGCTGTATGATAAAGCACATGAGACGTCTATTACAAGGAGACGCCACGGAGATCCCTGGCCACTTCCCACCATCCAAACAGCAGCGATACGACTCAGTTTTCTGAAACAGACCCCATCGCCACCCCCTCCCCATCCTCAAAAAGCATCAGACTGTCAATCCATTACAGTCTAATGAGAAGCTGCATCCTATGCCACATGACCCATTGGAGCTTGCTCAGAGCGGGTCCTGCACATTTGCAAAGTATAAATAATCCGCACTTTCCTCTAAAATGAGCGCCGTTCGGTAATTCCCTCCAAGCTCGGCATAGAACGAGGCAAAATGTCATCATCCCGGCATCGGATTCTCACGCAATCCAAACTCTATTTAAGTCCGCCGCAGCCGCCTCAATCTTCACTCCAGCATTGGAGAGGGATGAGGAAGGTTGTGTCTCTCTGGGAAGCTGGCATGGGGTGGCGACCTGGTCTCAGTGGTGGAGTCCAGTGGGGATACGGTCATTGGGTCACCAGCATGATGGTCGACATGCATTTAGGTCAACATGACTTAAGGTCGACATGCATGAATGTCGACATGACTTAAGGTTGACATGGTTAGGTCGACAGGGTCATTAGATCGACATGTTTTTTTTTATGTTTCTTGAGCCAAAAGGGCATCACGAATGGTGGAATGGTTAGCGTTACTGCCTCACAGCGCTGAGGTCATGGGTTGAATACCCACCATGGCCCTAACTGTGCGGAGTTTGTATATTCTCCCCGTGTTTACGTGGTTTACTCCGGGTACTCCGGTTTCTTCCCACAATCCAAAATATACTGGTAGGTCAATTGGCTTCCAACAAAAATTAACCCTAGAATGTCTGTGTGCACGTGTACATGTGGTAGGGAATATAGATTGTAAGCTCCACTGGGGCAGGGACAGATGTGAATGTTCAACTATACTCTGTAAAGTGCTGCGTAATATGTGTGCGCTATATAAGAAATGGTTAATAAATAAATAATAAAATGTGCCGATAGGCGGTATTTCATGCCCTACCATCCACTAGGGCTTGGTGGGAGAATAAAATAGTGTTCCCGAAGCATGACGAACGTAGCAAGCCATGCAAGGGAATACGGTGGTACGTTTCCATGTCCATGTCGTCACGACATGTGCCGACAGGTGGTATTTCATGACCTTCCATCCACTAGAGTGTGTTGGGAGAATAAAATATTGTGCCGAGCGTAGCGAAGCAGCGTGCCCGAATGCTCGCCAGGCGAGGGGATGTAATGCTTGTCGACCATAATGCTGGTGACCCAATGATCCATATCCGTCCTGTGCAGTCCAGTCCTGTGGTGCTGTGCTGTTTGCTGTCGGTGCCGGTGTCCCGTGCTTCTGTATAAGTCCAATGCAGTGGTGCTCTGTTGTCTAGGGGTGCCTTTAACTCCAGTGGTACTGCTGTTAAGTCTAGTGATACTGCTAGTCCAGTGGTACTGCCGTTAGGTCCAGTGGTACTGCTGTATAAGTCCAGTGATAGTCCAGTATACACTCTAAAGAAAATAAAAGGGTTATATTAATCCATCTAATTTTTTCAGGCTTTGCCATGTGTGTTTGTGTGGTACCCGCATATAATATACCCGCATATAATATATAATGCCAAAATAAAAGCGGTATTTTAATCCCGCTAATTTTTTTCAGGGTCCTATCTACATATAGAGATATATATATCTCTATATCCCGTATATAAAATGTTTGCAATACATTTATTTTATGACACATAAATGTAAATGTTTCCTGACATGTGGGTGTAGATAGAATTAATGCATATACATAACAGCGCCATCTAGTGAACATTTGCTAGCATTACAATTATCATCTACCACATTTACTGTATTTATTATATATTTATTTACAGTTTGTTATATAGCGCAGCATGTTCCGCTGCGCTTTACCACATCTTCAATAAACAAACTTTTCTCAGCAGTGATTAAAATATAAAATATATTCTATACTAAAGTATAATCATAATCATCATACATGTTAGACACTACTACATACTGCAGCACAAGGCAGTCAGAATTACAAATCATTAAAACTACAAATACCACATAAAACAAAATATTACATATGAAGTTGTCAAAGGAGGTGCGGACATGATGCAGAGGGTATATAGGACCCTGGTTATGAGTTTGAGATTCTGAGTCATTAGGAGCTAGTAGTACTTGGAATGAATGTGGTACTGTAGCTCTTAGACCGAGTATGGATCATTAGGATGACCAAATTAAGGTCGACATACATTGGATTGACCACTGAAGGTATAAGGTTGACAGCATCAACGGGTCAACACAAGCATTAGGTTGACGTTGGGAAGGTCGACAGTCAAAAAGTTGACATGGGTTTTTCACATTTTTTTTGTCCCGAATGTCAACACAGTTGACATGGACACAAAAAAGGGCACTACATCTCCTCACATGGCTTGCTGCTCGCCATGCTTCAAGCACTGTGCCTCACTATGCTCAGCACTCTATTATATTCTCCCTGCATGCTCTAGTGAATGCAGGGCCGGTGCAAGGCGCCGGAGCGCCCCGGCGCTCACCCACTCTGGGGGGGGGGAGGGTGTGTGGCGTGGCTCAGGGGGGGGAGCCGGGAGTGTTGCGGCGCGGCTCGCGCGCGGGGAGGGTGCCGGGCGATGCAACGCTTACCTCCATGCCACATCCAGGACTTAGGCTGCTGCTAAAGGGTCGCTCCACACGGCAGGACACGGGCGGGTGTGTGCGTGCACTGTCTGCAGAAGGACAGGGCACGCAGTGTGTGGTGAGCAGGTGTCACCCCAGCCTGTCACTCCATGGGTGGCATGGAAAGGATGGGCGATGCGGAGGTGGCCATACCATCCGGGGGGGGACACCTGCTCCATCTCCGCCCTCCAGTGGCCGGCACCCTAGGCAAATGCCTAAAGCTGCCTAGTGGTGGCGCCGGCCCTGAGTGGATGATAGGGCATGAAATACCACCTGTCGACACATGTTGGCTCAAAAAACCCCTGAAAAACCCACGTCGACCTTTTGCCTGTCTCCCTTCCCAATATCGACGTCATGCTTGTGTCAACCTTTTTACCCTGTGGACCTTAGGCATGTCTACCTTTTTCATGCATTGACCTAAAGCCTGCCAACTTCAGTTGTCGACCCTAGAGGGTAGCCAGGTTGGAGGTCCTGGGGCCATACAGCAGCCAGTTGGGTGGTATCCCACTTCATTGCATCATTGCGGATCTGCCCCATTGCCATACAACAACACAATTCTATAATTTTGTGCAGTATGGTTGGTATAATCGTCAGCTGTAATGTCTCACAGCACTGAATACTTGGGTTTGACTTGTTTCTCTGTTCTCTATGTGTTTGTGTGGGTTTCTTCCAAGTACTTTGCCTTTCTCCAATAATTCATAAAAATGCTGGTTGGATAATTGGTTTCTGAGGAAAAAAAAAAACCTATTGTGTGCGTACATTTGGTAGTGAATATAGATTGTAAGCTTCACTCTTGGAGGACTTATGTGAATTATCAAATATTATATATGAAACACTAAGGAATATCTGTGCATTATATAAATAATTGCTAATATATAAACTAAATTAACTTTAAGGCAAAGGCGGACACAAAATGGCCACAGTGATGCAATTCAGCTCAGTTTGGGTAAGGAAGACTGTTCACAATACTCGGAAAATGGGCGCTGTATGGCTACTTTACTGGATGTCTGGGAGAACCACATCACATTCTGGAGTCTCCCCGATGTTCCTGGAGAAAAGGCATGTACTGTATAATATGTTAGGATAGGTTATAGTGATATGGGGTTACAGAGAGTTTTGGGTTGGGGAGAGTCTGGTTAGACAGGATTGGAAGAGAGTAGAAGAGTAGGAAATGCTATGTCAGCGGAATATCCAAGAGGGTGAACTTTACATTTATTTTTTACAGGAACCTTGGAAACCTTGATGAGAAATCTGGTGTGCTTTGGTATCATTCCCAAAAGCAAATATGGGAAGAAAATTTCACATCAACTGTAGGCACTGTAAATGAGTGATTTCTATGGCGTTTATTAAAAAGTATCTGCTGTGTTTGATGGTCTATTGTAGACTAAAGACGATTTTCAGTTGGTTTTGGCATTAGTAAATATGATAATTCCAAAATCGACTGGAGAAAATACTGAAAACCAACTGAAAATTAAAATAATCTGTTATTAAATATATATATATATATATATATAATATATATGCAAGGTGTAATCAAACTGCGGCACTCTGAGGACTTGCAGCTCACTCCAAGTATTTCCCAAGACTCACGGGAACAAGTAGAAATCTGTCAGAATAAAACAAAAGAGGAGCGCTCCATAGTCTAAACTGACAATTTTAATACAGCACAATAAAAATGCTCCCCCTCTGACGATGTTGCCTACAAAACGCGTTAGTCAGGGCTTGGTGACGTGAGCTCTCTCTGTGCCGGGCTCCCCCTGCCGCATCTGTTCCTGACAGGACCGATACGCCATGTCCCTCTCAGTGTGTCCATCGAGGAATCGTGTGTGTCTGCAGTGCCCCGGATGGTGGTAGGAGGTTTGCCTGGCTTGTAAACATTACACCTTGTAGTAACCAGCCCACACCTATTTTATCTACGGTAGGAGTACTGATTGACTGTACCGGAGCATTTTTATTGTCAGTTTACACTATGGAGCGCTCCTCTTTTGTTTTATTCTGACATATATATATATATATATATATATATATATATGTGTGTGTGTGTATAAAATCATCACTACTGGTGTAATTTGAATAATGGAGACTACTGTGCTGCGTAATATCAATTGGTACTATTTTGTGACCACATCCCTTCCCCTATGACATGCGTGTATTATATTCTCTTTTTGGTACAGTGCACCAAAATTTGTAGTTATGGTTCTATCCCCTCTCCCTGACACTGTCTTTCTCCCTCCCTCTCTAACACACACTGCAATATATGCAAATATATGCAAAATGTGCTTATTAGTTAAACATCACTATAATGCCCCTTAGTGAGAGAGAGAGAAAGAGAGTCTCTCGCCCTCTTACTGTCATAATTTATCTCCCTCCCTTACACACTTTCCCCCATCTTTGCCTGACACTGTCACTCCCTCTTGCTCCCCTTTCTCTTGCACTCCTCTCTCTCTCTTTCTGACACCTTCTCTCCTCAATGCCTCCTCTCTCATCTATTTATCTCTTTCCTCTCTCTTCTCTCTCTTTCTCATTCCCTCTTTTTTAATAAACCCCTCTCTTTCTCTCTCACTAATGGGCATTGCAGTGGCAACGGTGACAGAGTTCTTTGACTTTAACTACTCACAAGCAAGTTTAGCGTATATTGTTTTCTTGTCTCACCTTACATAGCCCCATCACGTTGTCTCTTATGGTTTCAAACACTTCTGCAATCTCCTACCACACAGAATAGGACAACTCGTTAGTCAGTTTACTTAAACTACAACAGGGCAATGTAAAAAATGTCCTTGTACAGAGATCCATTATACAGTATTTACTTAATGTCACTAATGGGTTTTTTACATTCAGATTTAAATGATTGAACAGACATATAAAGAAATGTTTTAAGTACAACTTTTTTTAACATATGTTCCAAAAGAAAATGCCTTCATGGACCTATCCTTTTCTACAAGAAGGGTTCTCTACACCATTACTCTTACTCAACTGAAATAATGTTTTGAGTATAAGGCCTCATTCATGTTTGTAAGTAAATTTAAAAAAAAAAGCAAGCAACTGGGCAAACTATACAGCACTGTAGATGGGGCAGATGTAATATGTGCAGAGAGATTTTGATTTTGGTGTGCTGCATCTTTTCTGTGCAGGGTAAATAATGGTTTCTTTTGTATGTAGTTCACAAATGTTAGCTTTATTTTTCCACAGCAATTTAGATTTAATTTTGAACTCTCACCATCCGGGTATTACATCTTACTTGCAGGCGTGAATCAGGCCCTTGTTCTATGTGCAAATTCTGCGCATGGATTACAGACTAGACCACTACTGTCTTTTCTGGTACTTAAACTCTCTATACTGTATTTTGTATCTTATACAGTATGTGTGAACTATTTCTTATTACTGAGAGAGTAAAAAGAGTATAGAGGGATCTGTACATCTTTGTTTCCATGTATATAGATCAGGAGTGGCCAAATTGTGGCCCTCCAGCTGTTGTGAAACTAAACATTCCAGCATGCCTTGCTGTAGTTTTAGCATTCCCTAGTAGCAAAACTGTAGCAAAGCATGATGGGACTCGTAGTTTCACAACAGCTGGAGGCCATAGTTTGTACATGCCTGATTTAGAGTATTGTACAAAAAGGTCGGCTGTCTGAGTTTGTTCTAAGTAAATTGTGACCACTAGGTGGGGGAATAATCCATCCATAAAATACCAGATGAATGTATTCTAACACACATAAATGTCCAAAGATATGCACTATACATACATCGCATACAGTAGATTCAGATTGGCATTACTTTTTGAAGTTCTAGTAAATGAGACCATATACTGTAATAGGAAATTGTGACATTTTGTTCACATTTAAAATCCAATATCACTTTACCAGTACTGTAAGTGATATTATAACTGAAATGTTTAGTTAAAACACCTTTTTAATGATTTTTTTTATATATTACAATCATTAGCAATTTAATAGAATTTCACAATAATCCATATTGCCCAGTAAATAGGCTGCTACCCACATATGAATATGATAAGTGTGCATATATTCCAGTCACATTGGTAAAACAATATAATGGCTTACTTAGATTTCATAACACCAGATAAAATGAGATTTAAATTTGTCTTATGGACAGGATACACCATTGTGTAGGTGAGTATTGGGTGAGAAGAGTAGCTTTACGACAGAGGGAGCTTTACACTCATGTTTGACCTATGAGGAGGTGTAGGTTGGATTGTGAGTATAGGAAAGAATGGAGAACGTGCTAATAATGGAGAAGTTACCTGTCAAGATATAAACCCCATGTACTGTGAGGTACAGTATTGCAGGTTTAGTAAGTAAGTTTTATTCATCTACTGTACAGTATAGCGCACTTTCTCCAACAGGATATAAGGAAAGCCCACCAAAAGTACTTTCCTACCCTCCTGGAATGGCAGGGAGGCTCCAGAGAATCAGGTTTTACTCCCAGCCCCCCAGAAAAGCGGGCAAGTCTCCCACATCCCATTTGCACCTTTTCCGCACCCTCACCTTTATACGCTAACCCCCTTGCTCCCCGGCACGATTCACGATAATATCATTAGATCTAGTACTTACAGTGAAATGGATTGGGCAGCCCAAAGATCAGTAAGTGAATGTGTAACGTATGTGTAAGTATGCTTGTTGTGCATGCAGAAATGCATGGGTCCAAGTTCTATGAGTCGCTTAGTTAAGTTTTTTAGCAGAGACTGTATAATAATTGTATGAAAAATAGTTTATCTTTGTTAAGCATTGCAGACAGGGCATAACAATATATTTGTAGGAGCTAGGGGTGAGCAGATTCGGTTTTACTCGGATTTACATGGATTTACTTGGTTCTTTTCACCAAAATATCGCAATTTCAGATTTTTCTGATTGGCTATCAGCTGTCATGTGTTTTGTATAGTCAATAAGATCCCGTTTTGAGATCGGAGTAAAACTGAACTTGCTCACCCCTAGTAGGAGCCATAGCAAAAGTCTGTTAGGGCCCCTTTGTACCAATTAATGGCAATAAATATATGTAGCACATATAACTTATATAGCAGCAGACCCCCTTGAACCTATGGTAGTTACGCTGTTGATTGCAGAATATTAGCAGTGATTTTTATGACATCATTTGTAAATGGAAATATTTTTATTAACCCCTTCAGTGGTGTTTTTTTTTTTTAGGGAGTGCTCCCCACTGGACGAGTTTTTTCTGGGGAACACTCCCGAAAAAAAACACCACTGCAACCCCCGGGTCCAAGCAGCGCAGCTGAACAGTCCATCAGCCGCTGTCCGGCCCTGCCCCTGGCAACCCAGCTGTGTGCGGCATGACGTTACAAGGTCACGCCACACACAGCCGGGGGAAGGAGGCAGGGCTGGACAGCAGAAGGGAGTGCAGGCAGTGGCACTCCCAAGAAATTCTCGGGAGTGCCACTGAAGGGGATAAATCATGGGCTATCATCGATGGTAGCCTCCGACGCCAGAGATCTGCTCACTGCTACGTGATGATGATGATAACATGAATGAAAACATACTTTATTATTTTTATAATCAATTTTATTAAATGGTAAAAAGTTATAAAATATTTCTTAATTATTTGATATTTTTCGTCTATATAAAGTCGCTCTCTCTCTCTCTCACAGATCTGTGGCCCAGCCTCCATTGCAGATATCAACAGTGGCCTGGCAATTTGTAAGTTCCCCCTTTCCTCTCCTGGACAGTATTGCAGACAAATTGTACTCTAACTACCTATTTCTTACAGGCTGTTACATTTAGGAGCTGATTGGCGGGTACTTTATCTCCATTCCCTTTATCTATCTCCAAAGCTTAGTAAATAGACCCAAAATCTGCTACAGTAACTCTCTAGTTTGAATGAAGCATAATATGTTAGATGTTCGATAATTATTAAATATTTCTCCTCAGGAAAGTTGTCTCTAATGTTTAAAGTGACTTGCTATATGAATCTCTATTAACTTTTTTATTCTAAATTTACACTTTGATGGAAAAAAAAAACTTGCTATTATTCCTAGAGCATTTATTATTTTAGCCCGGGTCTGTTTTTTTTTTTTTTATAAAACAGTAACGTCTTCAAGCATTAATGTCCATGTTTCATGAAAAAACATACATTACAGTACAGTATGTACGGCATGTAAATCTTAATGACACAAAACGATCCTGTTAAACTCATGCTATAGCTGGCTGTAATTTACACAAAACTTAAAACAAATACAAATCCCAATGATGGAATCTCCTGCAACTGTAAATCCACTGCTGAGCTGTCAGTGTGATATAAGTTGCTTAACTTGCCAACTTTTTGTCCGGTCTTTAGTGGGATTCCCCAGCCTCCCTGTCCTTGCTGTAGCACCTGTTGAGTCGCCAGGTGGCAGTCTGCCTTCACTGGAACTTTAGGAAAGTGAGATGGAAAGGAGAGGGGGAAGGAAAGAGAAGGAGAGGGGAGTCAAGTACTTTCATCAGCTCTAAACTCTTTTCCATTTGTTGCAGCTAGGAGCAAACTTTAAACAGACACCCACATTAAGCTCTCAGACTCCCAGCTAAGGAAATTGTTTCCTTTTCACTCCTGAGTTTTTGAGAGGCACAAGAATCCCACCAGCTAAGCAAGCGAACCCCTGAGTGACCTGAAGCCCTATTAAGCACTGGAGGATCACCCTGCTGACTGGAACCTGCTGCCAGGAGGAGAACTCCCTGGCTCCATTACTTCCATGCTGTTGGGTCACTGCTCTGATCTGGAAAACAGTGTGAGGAAGTTTGGTACGAAGCCAAAAAAAAGTAAGGTAAATAATCAGCCTAGCCGTGGAACACAGACTTTGATACTGCCTTAAAAAGGAACTGCCGGTGAGAAAAAAAAGGGAGGTGTACAGAGACACGTTTTTATCCCACAGTGTCCTAAGGGGACACGTTTGCTGACTATGAGATTGTTTTCCCACAGGGTGTCAAGCTTCAGATTCACATTTTTACAGCTCTGGGTGAAGGCTTGTAGTTCTAATGCTAATTTCTTCACTCTTTGCTGATTTTTTGTTTTTACAAGGGTAAACTTTCCTTTCAGGAGGAGGATTACTTTTATGTACATTCTTGCAACTTTTCTTTTTAAATATTTGCTTTTACTCCGAGGCTGACAGGTGTTCTTAAATAACTTTTCTAAAGAAAAAAAAATGCCCTATCCGTCTAACTTTTTTAACTCTATCCTTAGCTGGATTTAAAACTGCGGCACGTCATCTTCGGGGGGATTAAACCCGCTGATTCTATTCTGATTTACCAAACTGGAGACAGAAAAGAAAAACAGAATCGGAAAAGTGTTGTCTTTACATGGGATTATGAGGGATCTACCCAGTGATTATCTGCCACCAATGTCACCGAGACAGGCTCAGTGCTTTCTCCTGAAGGGTGCAGTTATCATGCTCTGCTGAGACGGACTGTGAACTTGCCAATCTCAAGTGCATTTAGTGTTGTGCTCACCTCCTATTCATCCAAATGATCCTTTTATTGTTACTTCTCAGAGTCCTACTGTGTACCCTGGACTTTCAGCTACATGGAGTACAAGCTGAACCCAATCTAAGCAACAAATTTCAGTTTGAAAGTGCTAAAGAGCAGAATGGTAAGACAATATTTGCTTTTTTACCTCACAATTTACAGTCTTGCAAGGTCATTCGCTTCTACCAGAAGCACATTAAGGTTTCAGAGTTGATTTGGTGGAAGCATCGCGGTGCAGGTCTGAGGTTTTGAACTTAGCACAAAAAAACATGGCACCGGGGCTAAAGAGACGGAAAAATAAACCTTAGTCCTACTTTTCATTTATATTTATGTTTGCGCCTGCAGACCTAGATCCGTCTGTGGTTTTGAAATGGTGAATGACTTCTTTTCCTTTCTGTCCTGGAAACGAGCTAATCCCACATAGGAAATGAGAATTACTTTCAGCTTTCAAGTGTACCTGAAATGTTTAGAGAACCCTTAAATGAAAGTTCCCATGGGCTAGAACTTGGTGAGTCTAATGAAAGGAGTCTTTCATGCTAAAGGGCAGTTTTAGGGTGTGTAATTTACCTAGCCTTTGAACTCCATAGGTCTGACATTATTCCGATTTTGAAACACTTTGTTGTTGATTTTAGATGATAAAGTCCGTTTTGTTCGTGTTATATTGCAAGAAGAAACTAGTTGCTTGCATGGAATGGGAAGTCAAAAAAAAAAAAGAAATTGGTCGTTTGCTTTGAACGTTAAAAAAAGCATGTATAAATAGTTCTCCGTCTATCCATGACTTGTGGTGCCTGCGGTAATATTTTGGCATTAAAACACTGGCCATGTGAATTTCCTCACGTTTATGTCAGCTGAAAATTGTAAATCAAGCTGACTTTTACATTCATTTTATTTCCAGTAATGAATGGGCTTTATTGTCGCTCTGCTTTCTTCACCTCTGGTTGTGATTTTTCTCTTTCTTCTTGTACTGCAGAACAAAAATGTAAAAGGGGTTAAAAGCCAGCAGAGATCAGGAGCAGGACACATCCCCTTACCACATGCAGTAGTGTTGTGTGAGAGAGCTGATATTGTTGGTGCATGCTGCTTGCTAATGTGTTGACATATGGCACCTGCAGACTGCCAGAGAGCCTGATCAAAGAGCAGCACAGAGATCAGACTTCACTATGAAAGACGAAAGAAAAAATGATCAAACAACTAGGGAACCCTGTTATATTGTGACGGGAATTGATCAAGATGACCTTTGTCTATTCTTTGCAGTACTGAAAAATGTTGTGCTCTTTTAAAGAAATCAAGTACGGTGTATTGAAAATGATTTCTTCTTTCTCTTAGTGCAGCCATAGGAAACCATAGGCTGCTTGTTAATTGTGGAACTGCAAATGTTTTGCTAGCCTGCACAGCTATTTGTGGCCAAAGCCTTATATACAGTGTTATAAGGGTTAATGCCTTTGCATAAGATGAGCGTGTGTGTGTGTGTGTGTGTGTGTGTGTGTGTGTTTTAAAATGTCTACGGTGAGTGGATGATGTATAGGATGTGTATTTTTTTTATTAAATGTACCATAAAACACAATAAAATGTCAAGAAGATAAATCAATCTTTAACACTCAATGAAATTAGTTCTGTTTTACTTGTCATTTAGTATCTGTAACTTTGGTTTTGTTGAGCTTTTGTGCTGGATAGAATCTGCATACGATGGACCAATTTTGCCTCCTACAGTAGCTATATGCTAATGAGCAAGCCATGGGGGAAGAGGCCAAGAAAACCTACATGTTGTCTTGTTGGGGCATATAAATGGGAAACCCTAGAAACAGTGACCATGTATATGTTTCAAAACTACAGCACCAACAGTTTTTTAATCAGCGATGTGCACAGGTAGACAAAGGGACTTGACCTAGGAACTGACACTCGTACTTGAAACAGGTTCAGGTCCAGCAAGTCTCTGTGTCCTTGGAAGCCCATGCATTAAACATTTGGGTTGCTTGCCTGCATTTCAAAATGATTTATTTTCCAACACTTTGCTTTGGAACTGGTCCATGTATTCACACCATGCATAGGATCATTTAAGTGGACCTATGTGCTCTACAATCCTACTTGTGAATTTACGGTACAAATGTTATATATAAACAATTCCAGGTATTACAAGGTGGCGTACTGGAAAACTGTACTTCCTCAGTACTTAATGTTGTAGGTACAAAGCTTTCAAAACTGGAACTGGAGTTAGCAATTGTGTTTGTGCCTTCCGTTACCTTCTCACTGATGTGGATCAACGGTATCACTTGAAATCTGTTTGTAAAGAAGTTGCAGATCTAGCAAATGCCTATTCATTTAGTATTAAGCATGTTAATTCGGTGCAGTCATGCCACTTACATGAAGAAAATAACAATGATTGACCAAACTGATTTGTAGAGAATAATGCAGGTCAAAGTCCATTCATTGTATAATTGACTAAGTAGGTAAGCTACGGAAACTACTAGCATTGAAAGTAAACCTTCATTTAAACAGTCCCAGCTTATCTCATGCCTCCTGATTAAGTCTTGTCATACTCAGATACGTCCAGTTGTGAGTGGTCACCACTGTCCTACGCAATGTGAGGAGAAGCCACCATCTTTCACAGGCTGGTACGTTTCATAGTGTAGCTCTTGTCCTTAAATGTTCTCAGTCTTACCTCAGCCACACCACGCAGCAGGATACATTGACTGCCATTGTCCCAGCTCTCCTCATTCTGTGAGTTTATAATGGAAGTAAGAAATAGCATTTACTGTAACCCTCAGGGACTGCAGCAATACAGATTATACGGAGCTATAGAGTAGATAATACAGGGCCACTTGGCTCCTGTTTTGAAGGCATGTTGAGGCCAAGGTTTACATCTTCCAAATACACAGTAGTGAGGCAGATAGTGTCCATCCCTGAATCAGGCTCTGTGTGCGGCATTCGCTCCCCCTCACTTCATATCCTGGATACATGACTGGTCAGCACTACATTATATTATCTGAAAATAAGACAAAGCATTGTGTCCTTGTCACCAGATACAGTCCATCATTACATTTTTATCACCAAATAGGCTTAGCATTGTATTATATTATCATCAGATATGGCTCAGTATTTTATCCTTCTCACCATATAAGGCTCAGCATTGCATTATATTATCAACAGATTTGGCTTAGCGTTTTATTCTTGTCACTAGATAACGGCTCAGCATTGTATTCTATTAAAATAATCGTTTTTTTATTAGTTAAAGAAAAAAACTATAAAAAAGGAGACATGAAAGAAAATGAACACAGGGTCAGGGTTTGAGAGCCAAACAATACAATCATAAACACATAAGTACAACGGGTATGGGACATTGGGTCGACCCAAATTAGGTCGACACATGAAATAGGTTGACATGGCTAAGGTCAACAATTTTGGAAGGTCAACAAAATCATTACGTTGACAATCGGAAGGTCTACAGCAGGGGTGTCCAAACTTTTTGTGACGAGGGCCAGATTTGGTGAAGTGTAAATGTGTGGGGGCATTCAGCCTGACATTATTTGAATCATTAAATCACATCAGAATTGTCCCCCACTCTGCCCCCATTCACTCTATGTCCCCCATCCTGCCCCTTCACTGTATTTCCCCCAGCCTGCCCCCATTCACTGTATGTCCCCCAGCCTGCCCCTCCTTCACTGTATGTCCCCCATTCACTGTATGTTCCCCACTCTGCACCCAATCACTCTGTCCCCTCTTCTCTTAATGTCCATCAGTGCCTCCATTCATTGTATGTCCCCAAGCCTAACCCTCCTTCACTGTATGACTCCCATTCACTCTATGACCCCCATTCACTATGTACCCCACTCGGCCCCCATTCACTGTATGCCCCCCAGCCTGCCCCTGCTCTCCCTTCTCTGAATGGCCATCACTGCCTCCATTCACTGTATGTCCCCCAGCCTGACCCCCATTCACTGTATGTCCCCCAGCCTGACCCTCCTTCACTGTATGTCCCCCACTCTTCCCCCTCCCTTCTCTGTATGTTTCCCAGCCCCTTGTGTGAGCCAGAGGAAGGAGAGGCAAAGCAGGCACTGCAAGGACAGGAGATGCTTGGGCTCCCGCTGCTGCCCTCCTCCACTCTGCATGTTACGGGAGCAAGCTTCCCCCTTGCTGCACCCCCTCCCCAAACACTGATGTCTCTGTGATTGTGGAGTAGGGTGATATATGATTGCAGCAGCAGGGGTAGGACACCAAACATCTGACTGTGTCGGCCGGCACCTCTTCACTGCAGCAAACAGCAAGGTAAAGGCGCGCTCACCGGGGCCCCACCTTTAGTGTCCTGTGCTATGCTTCCCACATCTGATTCTCTGCCCGCTTCCAGCTGGAGGCTGCGGGCCGCTTAAAATGACAGCATGGGCCGCAATTGGCCCCCGGGCCTGACTTTGGACATGCCTGGTCTTCAGTCAAAAGGTTGACTTGAGTTTTTCACATTTTTGGTTTCAAATGTCGACATAGTTGACATGGACACCATAAAAGTGTACCACATCCACTCGCATGGCTTTGGGCACGGTGCCACACTGTGCTCGGCACACCATTTTATTCTCCCTCCATGCCGTAGTGGATGGTAGGGTATGAAATACATCCTTTCAGCACAAGTCGGCTGAGTAGTCACTTAGATATGCGTGCACGTTCCACATCATTCGATGGTCGGCGACTATCTAATGATGTGGGTGATCACCCACAGGCTGCGAATGGATGTTTATGTTAAACATCCATTCGCAGGCCCTGCGTGCTCATACCCGCTGCAAGTAGGGGGCGGGCGTACCGGCATTTGCTGGGCAGATTCTGGTTGACTCACAAGGGAGCAAATTCGCATCCGAGCGAGTCAACCATAATAACCTCCTATATCTCTTTCTCACACATGCACAAACACCGCAGAGGTAGCAGACTAGCTTTCAAATATTTTGCTTCGAGCAGGCTTACTAGTAATGTATATAAAGTCAATATGCACAAATTTGACACGTGTGACTGGAGAGGTGGACAGGACAGGGAAGGAGTGGTCTAATGTAGGTCAAGTACAACTTACAGTATATGTTTGGATAAGTCTATGATCTATTCAAATTTGCCTTGCCTGCACAGTCAATCTGTGCTAAGCAATCTCTGCAGGAGAAATTTGCCTTGCCTGCACAGTCAATTGACTAAGCAGGAGAAACAATGGGAGATTTTGGCTAACCTTTTAGGAGATTTTGGGGGGTATTCAATGTGCCGCTGCTATTTCCGACGGGGAAATAGCGGCGGCTCCCTATTTAATGCTGTCTTTAGGGACAACATTGAAGCGGGATCACGGCAGAATGGACCCAACTTTAGAAGCTGTCGGGCTCATTCTGCCGATAACGTCCGTGGATTGTCGTGATCCATTTTCGCAGCCACGCCCCCTTTGCACTGATCGGCAAATGGGCCAGGATCACGGCTATCGGCAGGGATCGACAGCCGTGATCTTAGATTGAATACCCCCCTTTGACTATAGTATATAGTCAAAATCTCCTGCCAAAATATCACCGTGTGTACACCCCTTTACACTGTATACATACGGTATATGATTTGGTCCTGGAACACCAACCAGTGGCACCCCTTTAAGTGCCGCAGTGTCATAGCACCCCAGTAAGGAACCAATGAGTTACAGCATTAGTTTTCCTTTGAGAACAGTGTCCATGTGTGTTGTATAGAGATGTTTTTGTACTTGTATTGTCTTCTAAGATGAATCTACACGAGTACAACTAAAACTTCTCCATCACAATACTCGGGATCACTGATGAGTGCTTATAATGCAGCATATGTGTGTTTCCACATGAATGAAGAGCAATTCTGTGTAACTGCTGTTACACGAGGATAATGTGTCCTCAGGCTTTTTGTACAATCTTTTAACTATGCCCTTCCCTATTCATTTCCACACCCAGGACGGGATTTTCTTGAATCTGCTAGAAGATTATTTTAGCAAAATATACTTGTTTTCTATTGTTGTCTTCACAGCAGGCTTACTTCGGGTCTTGCATGCTGGTATCGGTTGTCCAACAAGATCAAGCGGAGCCACAGTTTAAATTGGAAGACACATATGCAGGATTTCAGCTCTGAGTTATAATTGCCAGTCTTTCAAGCCACCACTTTGCAGAATGATATGCTTTATAGTCTCTAAACCAACATTACTGCTTTCAATTGAAAGAAAACAAGGCAAATAAAACGTTTCAGGCATGTCACTGCTTCAGGGCTGGAAGCATGCTATTAAAGAGCAATCCTTGCAGTAAACTTGGGAATGAACTTGGCCCGAAAACTGTTTATTAGGACAAAAGTCACATTTCATTTATTTACTGCATCAATAATTGATTATGACTTCAAGAGCAGTATATATTTACTCTTTCCTCAACATCATTAATGACTTAAATACGATGGTGAGAGACTTCAAATCCAAGGTTAAGATATACAAAAGCAATTACAACAATATTCTAAGTCGTAGTGTAATTAATTAATCGGTCATGGATGTATTTAGGCTAAGCTGTTGAAAATATGCTTGCAGTTATTTCTCTAAAGGCCATTTATTCAATTGCAGACATATTTATTTAGGTACTGTATATATATACATGCAGTGATGTTTATAGCTGTTAGCCACGTCTAAATGGTTAGATGATGTGGGACTTCCGATCTACAATACAGCAGAAGTAATGCAACATGTCAGAATTTTAAACATTTTAGAGCTACTTAGTCTGTAACAAGTAACAGCAGAAACCTGTGAGTCCGCACTATCCTATAGTAAAGTGTTTATGCAGGTGTAATATTACCCACTATCCTAAGGGCTTTTGAACTTGTGTAAGCCATGTCCATGATGCATTCATGTACAATGTCAGTAATCATTACAAAATAGTACTGCATACCGTTCTCTGCATAGAGCTCTGAGGGGTACATTTACTAAGATGGGATTTCTATTAAAGATGGGCTGTAGATTTTACTTATTTATTTAGCACCTTCTAGAAGATAATAGATACAATCTAATTGGTTGTTATCTGCAACATTCCATCTTCAATAGAACTCCCATCTTAGTACCCTAACGGGTTATGCAATTGTGTTTATTTGCTTCAAAGGGGGGTTATTCAATTATCCCTGATAAGCCAATGCGAGCAATGGTTTATTAGGGCTGTTTCTCATGAAAACACGCAGGTAGAAACCATTGATGTTGCTAAACTGTAAGTCTATGTCCAATGTTAAATACTTTCCCATTCGTTATGGAAAACCAGATGATTTTCTGTAATCGATAGAAGCTGTGGGCCCAATATTTTTTTTTGTACTGCCCGCGCATCGCACGCAAAACGCATGCATTGCGATGCGATCCAGCTGATAACACATCGCATTGCATGCTGCTATTGCAGCGTGTATGGGGGCCTTTATCGAAATGTATTTAAATGTACAAATAAAACAACTAATTCTGTTATCTGTTATCAAGTGTGTAAAATAGAACACTGTTCTACACTCAGTATTGCTGAACTGTAGGGTTGATTTTCCAAGTAGGGAAAGGAGTGGAGAAGAGGGGTGACGGACGGGGTCCCGACAGGCATTCACTCAACGTCGGGATCCCGACTGTCAAAACACAGACAGCCGGGTTCCCGACGGCCACCCGCTGTTTTTCCTTGTGAGTGTCCACGACCCCCATAGAGGGAGAATAGAATAGGTGGCTCGCGTAGCGAGCCACTGAGCCCGCAGTGTGGCGAGCGCAGCGAGCCCGCAAGGGGCTTTGTTGTGCTCGCCATGCTGTCTGGGTCCGGCCAGTCAGGATCCCGACACCGGGATAATGACTGTCGGGATCCCGACTGTCGGACCCCTATACCACACCTGGAGAAGAGAACCAGTGGACAAGTTGCCCATAGCAATCAATCAGCTTTGAGGTAACATTTATTAAGTAAAATATTAGGTAGAAGCTGATTGACTGATATGGAAAACTCCACCGGTCCACTTTTCACTGCTTGTTACATCTACCTCTGTTACTGAACCTTAGGCTATGTTACAGCTGCATTCCCCTGTAGGCTGAAGAAAAGTACAGCCATTTTGCCCCAGTGCCCCATTTGTGGCCATTTTACAGCAGCGATTGATTGTACCACCAATGGATAACTAGGAATGTGGTGATAAAATTTCAGCCTCACCTTAAAAGATCATTCGTAGTCAGCCACAGACTCTTTTGTCTATACCTAGCTGTACACGTGTTATCTTTGCTGGAGGTTACTAATGTGCTCCTCTACTCACATGACCTAACATACTTCCCCTTTATTGTAACTAATGGTAAATTAGTACAAGGAATTGTCAACATTTGATTAAATGAGTTGAAGAAAAGAGATGTCTGTACAGTATGTGTATGGCTGCATAGTGTTGTAGAATAGAATGTACAAGAGATAAAAGCCTTTTAAGCATTTAGTTTGTTCTCAGAATTGCTGTATAAACATTAGGGTTCAGTTTATTACTTTAGGGCTTAAGAACGCATTTGTCACCGCTAGGAAATTCTTACTGCGGCTAGAAAGACAGAGGATTGCCTTTTAGAAACTCTTTATGAAGACCTGGGGGATGAGCTAAAGTCATGTATTTTCTTTTCAATTAAATATTATATAATGCTAATATACAATCTGTGTATGTAAGCAGTAAACACTGATGGATATCTCTCATAAATATAATATTAATAGACTATTAATATTTAAGATTCAGTGGTGAATATTTGACATACCAACACATATAGTGAGTCAATACGAAGATGTATTCAGGATCTGAGATCAAAGGTAACTTTTTCACAGGGCCTGAGGCTTCTGTACTAGGGACGTGGCGAATTATGTGTAGGTGTGAATTGAAGGAGGCAAATGTCTTGCAAGTGTGGCAGCGCTTTCTTGGCAGCCTAGACCCAGGTACTTTATACCGGTTTCCCCTTTCTTTGTGCACCAGCTCAAGGAACTTATTAATATGTACATTTAAGGGGCACACACACATGGCGATTTTTGACTATGGAAAGCCGTCCATTCCCTCGCTCATCTGCTGGTAATACCAGAGAGATGAGTGGTTGGACCAGCGATGATGAGGGAGCACACGTCAGCGCTCATCACTGCCTCGTAAACACGTAGGGCGGCTTTCAAGCTGTTCAAAATAAAATCACTGTTGGACCACCAAGAACCTTTGTGTTGACTTTCCAATCATGTTGTCATTTCATCCGTGTTGATATAATGAAAGTCAGAACACATGCTGCATGTCGACATTATTAACTTGTTGACATGATTGTCAAAGAAATATCCCCGGCACCATAGCAGAGATGTGGCCGGCTCTGGCTATAGTTAAACATGATCTATTTGAATATATTTATTGTCTATGTTTGGACTTCATTCAACTCAAATATAATGCAACTGAATTGTTTTATCTAAAAGGATAATTTAACGACAAGTAGCAATCTAATAAAATATGTAATAGAGCTAATATTTGCCTAATAAATGTGTATTTGTTTTAATTTTACTTTTGTGATACCTCTAATTGATAACTGCAGTGAATCTCTATAGCAGTTTTCTGGATATACTACTGTGGGAAGGACATACTACAGTTTTCTGGATATACTACTGTGGGAAGGACATACTACAGTTTTCTGGGTATACTACCGTGGGAAGGACATACTACAGTTTTCTGGATATACTACTGTGGGAAGGACATACTACAGTTTTCTGGATATACTACTGTAGGAAGGACATACTACAGTTTTCTGGATATTCTACTGTAGGAAGGACATACTACAGTTTTCTGGATATACTACTGTAGGAAGGACATACTACAGTTTTCTGGATATACTACTGTGGGAAGGACATACTACAGTTTTCTGGATATACTACTGTAGGAAGGACATACTACAGTTTTCTGGATATACTACTGTAGGAAGGACATACTACAGTTTTCTGGATATTCTACTGTAGGAAGGACATACTACAGTTTTCTGGATATACTACTGTAGGAAGGACATACTACAGTTTTCTGGATATACTACTGTGGGAAGGACATACTACAGTTTTCTGGATATACTACTGTAGGAAGGACATACTACAGTTTTCTGGATATATTACTGTAGGAAGGACATACTACAGTTTTCTGGATATACTACTGTAGGAAGGACATACTACAGTTTTCTGGATATACTACTGTGAGAAGGACATACTATGTTCAATGACTGAAGCAATAAACTATAACAATAACACTACAGGCATGTACTGTGTCTATAGTGGGGGCCAAGAGTTTGACATTTTAGATATGCTTACTGCTTAAAATACGGGCAAAGAGAAGATTTCCATAGGGTGGCAAGAATACAACTTTACTCTTTGTATACAGGGCACCCCAGTCATCCATAGAATCAGGGGTTAAAGTGAGGGGAAACGGGGTGGAACTGTCCCACCACCTCTAATGGTGAGTTGGAACATTTTAGCCTCCACATTGGCCCTGCACAGTAATCCTCACAGAAAAGCACTTTAGCTTGCATGGGAATTCCCAAAACCCTACCACTGGCCCTGTCTCTGTCTAACGGGGGGGGGGGGGGGGTACTGGTAAAGGAATCACCAGAATAAGGTGGCATTATGTGCTATAAAGGAGGGAGATATTGACCAGTAATATAACTTTTATTGTTATAGTATCCAGTGGCAATGATCAATGTTTTCAGCTATATCCTGATAAGAAAACAGTATGCTGACCGCTTTCTTCTCACTTCCAGATTTCCCTTCAACTCAGCCACCAGTGCCTGGAGCACCTGCTCCAAGTGCTCCACTGTCTCCAGTACTGAAAGGTGGCTTGTAGGTCTGAGGAGACCTGCCTCTGGAAGGTAAATGTGTGCCTGTGACAAAACCTTCCAGGGTGCAGGCTCTTGCTGACTGGTTGATAGTGGCTGACATCATGGCCACCCCTGGTCTACTGTATAACCTTGGCATGCATCTGTAACATAGGTCGGCATGACCAATATGGTAGACTGACGAGAGCACTGCTGCAGTCAGTGACAGTGAGTCATACTGTATCCTGCTGCTTGCCCTGGACACTGACTTCTCTGACAAGCCCACAGCTGAGCCATTGTATAAAGGAGACTCCCCCTCTGCCAGGGAACAGGGATTCAGACAGCGAAGATTATGGTGATGAGACATAAAATGATAGGAAGTTATATGCCTCTGCATGGCTGCAATCCCAAACCCTTTACCCCACTCCCCTGTACAATGTGTGTGTGACAGCATGACCCTGGTTCCTGTCTAATTTGTGTCTGACATTGTACCCACATACCATCTGTTTGTGTGTCAGTGTACTCCTGGTCCCTATATATCTGTCTCCTGGTCCCTATGTATGTATGTATGTATGTATGTATGTATGTGTGTTTTAGTTTTGCCCTGGGACCTATACAAACTGTGTGTGTCAGTGTACCCCCATATAAAATCTACAGTATGTATGTGTGTCATAGTTTATCTAGAGCCCTGACTGAATAATATTAATAAACCAACTGCTAAGCAATTTTATTACATTCCAGTCAGTGGTGGTTCTAGAGGTGGGCAAAATGTTGTTAAGGTTTTCTACTGTGGCATAAAATGTATACGTGGCTTTACTGTGCTGTAACGGGCATAAGTAATACTACTGTGTAGTGTTATTTGTATAAGCTGCAGTATTGCATTGTGTAACATGTATAAGCTGCTCTACTGTGGTGTAATACTCATAAGGGATACTACTGTGGAGGGTTACTTGTGTAATCAGCTCTATTGTGGTGTAACGTGTATAAGGAACTCTATTTTGTAGAGTAATGTATGCTCTACTCTGTGGTGTAACATGTATAAGCACTCTACTGTGTGGTATAATTTTTATAAGCGTCTCTACTGTGTGATGTAACATGTATAAGCGATGTTGTGTCTGGTATAATGTATATAAAGTTCTCTAATGTGTTGTGTAATGTGTATAAGGTACTCTACTGTGGTGTAATGTGTACAAGGGTAAAAGTGATACTAACACTAAAAGGATATCCTTAGTTCTGTGCACCCATTGGCTGCTTACTTGAATACACACCTAAGAGGGGTTTCCTGTTCCCTCTGTTACAAAATACAAGAAAAAAGATGGTGTGATGCTAGGAGCGCCTTCCATGTACCAATCACAAGACATAGTATATTTTGATAGTCACTCTTCAATAGAAACCAACAAAGATGACTCCAATTTCATATACATCGAAGTCAGTGGAGTTACATATAGAACAGCAAAACTATTATAGTGAAGACTGTTTTAATATAATAAAAACAAAATGCAATACTCCAAGAAATATCAACATAATCTAAGGTACTGTATGGTGTCAAATGAGCACAGTGTGAAACAGTTCGAAAAGCGTGTTATAAAATAGTCACCAAACTACGTCCCGGGTTTACGAGCTGGATCCTACAATGAGCAGTAAATATGTCCCAAAGTCCACCAGTTCTCCTCTGGATATATCAAAGTGCCACCAGAGTAATGTGTACAAGGGGCTCATCTGCGTGGTGTACAGATGAAGCGCCTGTCATTCGGGCAGGGGCTGGCGGTAGATTTGCCAGCCTCCAGCCCCATCGAAGGGGACGTGCGCATGCGTCCCTTACAATGGAGCTCCCTCTGGGTCCCCGTCGCCTTGTCGCCAGTCCCCAACGGGGTCCCCCACCTCCCCAACCATGCCTGTCTCCCTGAAGCGGAGACGGGCAGGGTTCCCTTCCTATGCCAACAGGAAACTGGGTCGCGCGTGTGTGTGTGTCCGAGTCAGATGCCTGTGTAATGTGAGTTTGTACTATTCTATGGCCATGCTCCTTCCCCATGAAGCAACACCCTTATATATTCCACTAAGGGACACCAAAATGTGTAAAGCATGCATGCACTAAGAATGCCTACAGTATGTCATTCACCTGCATTGCTGAATGCTGTTTCATAGAGGTGCCAGTGAGGTACCAATTGGTCATAACATTTTTTAAATAAAAGACATCTGTCCTAAGGCTATAATAAGAGGCATGTTTTTATAAAGGCATACAGTCTTTCAATTCAGATTTTTTTTCTGTGTTAAGTGCAGGATTTATATTAAACTAATATCTAAATATATGAGTATTGCAAGTAAAAATAGCTCCTTTAATCGCATTAACCAAAAGCTATTACGTTAGTTTGTGGTGATGAGTAGACCAATTAAAAAATTAGTCTGAACAGTGATTATTGTAAGAATGCTTTAAACAAGATTGAGATCAGCACGTAGGCAAATTTTTTGAATTCATTGTTCAGACCTGTTTTGATGGTTGTCAATGAATGAGCCAAGTAGCTTTAAATAAATAATCTGTTTTATATCATTGGTTGGTAAATCTTTCTGCAGGAAATCTTTACCCTGGATTTGTAAGGGTATTAGTTATTATTTTAGCTGCTTAAGCTGCTGAATATTCTTAATATATATGGTGGGCACCATTTAAAATATATTCAATATATAATTTTGCTGAATTGTTCACCATCTGGGATATGCACAGTGAGCATCAAATCTTAGTTTGTGGCAGTTGAACCTGCTCAATGGTCCACTAATGCCACACACAGTGGCAGCATTACTCTCCTCCAATGCTTAGAGTAGCTAACAACGTGGCATATGAGAGCTCTGTAATACTAGTATATATTGTCTAAAGCAGCAGTTCTCAAACTGTGGGTCCTGACCCCAAAGTGGGTCCCGAGCTTCTTAGCATGGGGTCGTGACTCTGTGTTGCTGACTATCAGGCTGATGACTTTTCTAATCTCAGTCAGGAATTCAAGGAGCCTGAAAAATCTGTTGAATTGTCTGTTAGTTTAGACTCCTCCCATCACTCTGTTCCTTCCTGTTAACCAACCAGCCCTATAACACCCATTCCCTACTCCTTTTCAGGGCCGGCAACAGAAATCTTGGGGCCCGGAACACTGATATCTCTGGGGCTCCCCCAACACCGAACACAGATTGTTATTACATTGCATAATCAATGTATTTTTTTTATTATTAGATATAAATGGATAATGAATATTTACAATGCAATATAATAGGGCAGGGCAGATGGGAGAGCTTTGTGTGGTTTGGTGTGTTACGTGACGTCACTAAACTCATTAGTATGGGTAGCCAAACAGGTGAATAGGCAGCCATGCTTACAGACCCTGGGTCCCTCGAAGCCTTGGAGCCCCTTAACTGGTCGGGGTTCGGCACGAGTATCCCCTTTGACCCCCCCTGTCACCTGCCCTACTCCTTTCACATCCTACCTGTAAAGCTGCCCACACATGATAGGATTATTTAAATGCTATGTTCATTTTTGACCAATTGGAACGACCAATCGTTTAAAAACTTTCTGTGTGTGGTATGATAACGAGCCAATGCACCTACCAAACGGTTGTTCATCTAGCTTGCCGATCCATTCAACATGAAGGAATATAAATGACCTGTCCTGCATGATTTGGAACACATCGTTCTGTGGCCCTTATTCTGACGGCCGATGCATGGTGTTTGCGCATGCGCAGAGGTGTATCTGCGCATGTGCGAACGCCTCACACGTACGAACACGGCGTGAGGTCTGTGCAGAAAATGATCGTATGGAACAACCCAAGCAGAGGGTGGAGAGGGGCATGAAGGGCTGTTTGGGCTCATTACCATATGCGTACGCCCCGTGTTTCATGGGCGTTCCCCACTGGACGTACGTTAGGCAATCCGGCCGTGACGCACGTGTGGGGGGCGGACAGCTGACATAGCCGGATGTCAGCTGCCCACCCATATCCCTGCTTTCACACTGAAAAATGTCTGAGTGGTCTGGAGCACTCGGTGTTGACTGACCGCTCGGTCCATCAGTCGATGGTCTGCTACCATCGGAGGGTGGGGGAGGTTCCCACAGATGAGGGAGGTGTTCACATGAAACATCCACTCGCAGTCCGTTCACTCTGCGTCTTACTGCATTCGGACGGTGTGAGCGATCCGTCCTATTCAACTAGAATAAGGGCCAGTGTGTGGTCGTGATGAACGATGTGTATATGATTTGCAGTTAAACGACTTATATAGTATAATCCTTTGAACATTAACTTAATCGTTCTTTGTGTGTGCGTGATATCGTTTGGCCAGAAGTGCTCTGGATTTCAAGGGAAATTGGGTAAGAGATTGGATTGTTCATAAAATCTAACTGTGTGAGTGGGCACCTTAAAATGGTGAATTGTTTTCATGATTGACTTAAGGTACCCATACACTGAGGCGATTTGGTCCGATCTCGGCCGATTGCGACCAATCGGGCCGTTAAATCGGACCAAATCGCCTCTCTCTGACATGCAGTCGGGTCCGATGCGCGGTCCCGTGCGCATCGGACTCGACTCGGTGGTCTGACCGGCTGGCCGTCCGACCACCCGTTCTGGGGCGGGCGGGAAGCAGGGATGCATGCGATCCATCACAACAGATCGCATGTGTCCCTGCCGCCGTGAAGGTCCCGGCGGCTTGCAGGGGTATCGGGTGTCTGAACACTGCTGCGAGACATCGCAGCAAAGTATGGGCACCTTTACTCAATTTCAAAGCCCTTCATGACCAAGGTGCTTGAAGCAGCTTCTGATCCCTTACTGTCCTACTCAATTAATGTGATCTGTTGATGAAGGACTATTAACAGGACATATAGGGCCAAATGTAATCGTGTGTGAGAATCAGAAAGATTTTGGGAGTGTTTTCCGATTTGTTTTTTAAAGTGGATTACAAAACAGTCTTGTAATCAGCAGGATCTGACATCAGAAATGATTTATTATTATTGTTATTTATATAATGCACACAAATAGAGAATATTTATCAATTCACATTAGTCCCTGTCCCAGTGGAGCTTACAGTCTATTTATTCTAACACATGCACACACACACACACACACACACATTGACTCTAGTGTTATGTATTTTATTTGTTGGCAGACAATTACCCCACCAGGAAATCAACGCAAGCACAGGCAGAACTCCACACAGTTAGAGCCATGGCGGGAATCAAACGCAAAACCTCTGCTGTACGGCAGGAATGCTAAGAATTGCACCATATGTGCTGCCCATAAATAATAATATAAGGCTAACACTGCTCCTCGCATTTCTGGGGGAATTCAAGTGTGTGCTTTGGAGGCCACTAGATGAAGCACAACAGAGCAATTCTAGCATTCATCCATACAGGTGTACACAGTCACCAGCGCTGTCATTACTATTATATTGTTCTGTCATTTTCATGGGCTGGTAACTAGTAGTATTGAAAAAAAATGTTTTGGTATTTTACACTGCTCAAAAGAATTCTAAGACTGCAGTGATAACCTTATCAATCATATTAAACGGGGATACTGTATAATTGCTAGAGTGACGGTGACATTACATCTGGTAAAGAAATGGTACATTCTTGTTTCAGGTTAGAGACATCCATATTCATGGCCCCCAGAAATACTCACTATAAGCATTGACTTTCACAAGTTCTGCAGCCTTCATCACTTCCTGAGGGCTGTAATACCAGACCTCAGGTCAGAGGTCATGCAGTCAAGACTTAGAGCAAAATGTTCCCATGGCAATTATTTGCAGTGATGAACTATTCTCAGACAGAATACAATAAAATAAAAGTTCATTTGACTGTCAGTATGACAGGTCTTTCACAGATCATGTGACAGTATTTGGAGACGTTAAACTAGGGCTAATTTTCAGGGTCCTCATGAAGAATTAGCAAGACTGCACAAAAATAATGATCTGAGGAACACACACAATAAAATCAGGCTTCTCATAGAACGGGTTAAACTGAGAAGTGCTAAAATAATCCTCCTCTTCTTTTCTGTTGCAGTTTAGTGGAACCACTACACTGTTGTTCCTGTGTAATTAAAGCTTTTTTGATAATCAAGGACTAAAGTAGAACACATCATCTTTTGATATAATGTACCAATTTTAAAGTTAATTATTGTTTGGAGTGAAAGAAAACATCTGCTGTCAGCAACACATCACATCATATGGAATCATGGGAGCAGTTACAGGCAGGGGCATAGCGAAAACTTTTTTGGCTGCATGGGAACAATTTTAAGAGACCCGGGTCCCAGTGCTTCTAGAAAGACACCTTTCTGCAGAAGTTATTAATGTTACGCCCCATAATAGTGCCCTAGTTTAAGTTATGTTACATTGTAGCGCCGCCAGTACACATTTTGCAAAACTCTACCCCCAATTCATATTATGTCATACAGTACAGTGCCCCCAGTTTGTAATATGCCAAATTGCAGTGCCTGCAGTTATTTATTTACAGTTTCTTCTATAGCGCAGCAGATTCCATTGCGCTGTACTTTAGGGACATAGGAGGGAAACACAAGGCACCAGTAATAGCATAGCTTGTAGGTCCAGAAGGGAAGCTATATAATACATAAGTGCCTCAGAGGGTTATGCGTGTGGTACTTAAATAGACTTGCCTGAAGAGGTGAGTTTTCAGGGAACGCTTGAAAGTTTGGAGGCTAGTGGGGAGTCTTATTGTGCGTGGAAGGGCATTCCATAGGGTGGGAGCAGCCCAATGAAAGTCCTGTAATCGTGAATGGGAGCTGGTGATCCGTGCAAAAGAGAGACGCAGATCTTGTGCAGAGCGGAGTGGTCGATATATTGTATATTGAAGAACTCAAGGCAAATATTGGTAAGGGCCCCTATATACAACCCATTAAAAGAAAATTGTATATAAAATATGTCACTTTGGCAGGGAATTTGAGCCCCTCTCAGCCCTCGGTCCCATAGCAGCTATACTCCCTGCACCTATGTTCATGAATGTGGATCCTGACATTAATTAGAATGCTTGTGCCAGAAGCCCAACTGCAAGGATACCGAAGGTTAGTCTACTGGGGAGCGCCAGCATCAGGCCAAGGAAGGGGAGATTAGGTTTAGGCACTGGGTGGGGTTAGGATTAGCCTTCTAGGGGCGAGGTTATAGTTTGGCACTTAGAAGGGGGGTTTGGCTGTAGGGTGGGAGATTAGGTTTAAGCACTGAGTGGGGTTATTAGATATTAGTGGAGAGGGTTATAAATCATCACTAATAACACCATGGCAACCAGGCTTCTGGTACAGCCTACAGAAAAATACATTGTTTCCCCCAGCACACTGAGTGCTATCAGTAACCAGATTTAAACAATACTGTATATGGTAATAATTCAGAGATCTTGGTTACATATATTTGCGCAAATGTATGAATAAGCCCCCAAGCCATAATCAAGGCTTCTCTGGGTATTGGGGGTCCCTAGCACTATATCTAGGTACAGGGTGCAGCACCCCAAAAAATCAGCACAAGCCACGAAGCCCAGAGCAGCACACCAGTGAAAAGACTAAAGTGTTAATGCATATTAGTGTCAAGAAGCCAGCGCTATATATACAGAAAAGAGATACAAAAATAATGAATGTACTGTAATTAGAATATTAAAGAAAGTGTTAGGGAAAAGGTTAGTGTTACATAGAATGTAATAATGTAGCATCACAGAGCCATCCATCCAGACCAATACAGGGGCACCATGCATATACTAGCTATTGTCTGAAAACTGCCATAAATATTTGGTTCTAAAATGCTGCTTTTAAATTATTCTCATGATCCCAATTTGGCCCAACCCCAGTTATCAGGCCGGAACCGATGGTGCAGGATATTGGACTGGAATTGATGGCGCAGGATATTGCACTAGAACCAATAATCCAGGATTTCTGGATGGAAGTTACGATACAGGATTTTAGGATGGAATCAGAGGTGTAACTCTGGGAGGCAATGAAGTCATCTGCCGCCGGGCTCCTGCTCCCAGGGAGGCATTTCTTCTCCCCTGCAAATTTTAATCTGTATTATACATACACACATATACATTCACACATGTGTATTTTTCATATTCACATGAGGTGGTGTGAGTTTGTGTGTGTATGGCACCAATATTTATTTTGCCTCTGGGCAACTAGGACCAATTTACACCACTGGATGGAATGGATGATGAACCCAGGAGTGTAGTGAGATGGGAATGACCAATTATGCAGCTAGGCTGTGGACAAGATCTTCTGTCTACCATGGAAATCACTTTTATACCCCGGGCTGATCAGATATTGCTTGTGGGCATCATGCAACTGCAGCCTCGTCTCTGGTTGGTGCTTGAACACTCACTTGACTCAGACTATCGTGGTAATGTCCAACAGATGGAAGCCAGTGGCACATAAGTGGAGATTACTGATAGTAGGCTTTCTTTAGCATGTAAGCTCTTACGAGCAGGGCCCTCTTCCCTCATGTGTTTTTCCTTCTCTCACTTAAACCATCTATGGCATCTCCTGCCACCCTGATACTTATTTTAGTATACAGCTATGTTTATGTACCATGTACTTGTCCTCTATTGTATTCAACTTTAAGTCACGGTTTCCTGTTTTGCTTATTCGTTTATGTACTCTGTAATTGGGCACTGCGGATCCATTTTGACACTATATAATAACAAAAAAATAGGCCTGTAACTGGACGTCCCTACCAAAGCTCTGTATCTCAACCCACCCATCATTCCCAGACAGGACAAATCACACAGAGCTGTATTACTCCGCCCATCTCTTCACCAGTAGGTCCAATCTGTCAATATTATAGTTTATTTAAGAGCTTATACAACTGTGTTTGCAGTGCATTATTCTGTGTTATTCTGAATACACCCTACGGGTTTTAAAGTAGCTTTTCTATATTAATATGTTGCATACGTTGTACTTAAGATCTTATCTACTTAGATTTATTCTCTTTTAAAACCAATGCCTGACTTACCTAAGGCTTACAAGTGTCCCAGTTCTTCTGAGACTGTGATAGATAGATAGATAGATAGATAGATAGATAGATAGATAGATAGATAGATAGATAGATTGTATATAGTTTAAGAAATCATAACTTTTCAGTGCATATTTTCTGAAGATTAAAATGCCTTCTGCATCTACCATTAATAGCGCATGTGGGATTACTCTAACCGTTTTATTTTGTCACACAGCCGGAAGCTTGTGAAGACGATTATAGGCTGAGTAAATGTCTCATGAGTGTACCGGTTTTCTCTTTCAAATTCCCCCTGGTATAACCTAAAGTGGAACTAAAAAATGCAAACACCTGTTTTTAAATTCCACATATTTTTATACATAGCATTATACAGTACAGTTCATGTGAAAGTGATACACAGATATATATAAAAAAAATGCTTACATCACATATTAGGTGCTGACTTTTTGTTTTTGCAGAACTGAGACAAACATGATCATGTCCAATAGAAAGACAGAATAATATTATATTTTTTCTTTAATGTAGCAGTTCTCAAAGTATTGCTCGGGGACCACCTGTGATACATACATAGATTATTTACAGGATCCACAATGAGTCATCGCCTCACAGTGCTCCTACAGAAATGATCATATAACAGCTAATTACTAACATTAAAACAGACCTTATGTTACTCACAGGATCAATTAACAAATGCTCCATGCACAGGGCCGGTGCCACCACTAGGTAGGTCTAGGCATTTGCCTAGGGCGCTGGCCACTGGAGGGCGGCAGTTCGCCCCTCGCCCCCCGTGCAAAGGGGGTCCATCCGGGCTTCTGACAGAAGCCTGCAGTGGTGTCCTTGTCGCGCGGGTACCTCCTGCGGGTACCTCCTGAATCTCAGCCAATCAGCGTGCACCGTGCGGCCAGTGTTTTCAAAACAGAAGCGCTTCCCGCGCTGCCGCATAGCGCTAGTTATTTCTTATTCACTGAAGGGACCCCCCCCCCACCGCCGCCAGCTTTATACTCAGCGCCGCAGGAGGTACCCGCGCGGCAAGGACACCCCTGCAGGGCTGGCTCCTGTCAGGCGCCAGCCTGGACCCCCCTGCCCGCTCCCCAGATGGCGCAACAGGTACCCCGGCACCGGGGCGCCCCTACCCCGACTCGCCTGGGGCGCTCCGGTGCCTTGCACCGGCCCTGTCCATGCATCTGACATATCCCCATGCCTCTTACAAGGTATCGGACATCCACACATACTGTACATCTTAAGATGGGGATCATTTTAAACCAATAATCTCATGTGCTGTTTAATATCTTTAGATGCTGACATCCTGATAGAATAGAAGCATACCTCACAGCATCAGTGATACTCAACCTGGGAGTCCCCCATGGCCGGTGTAAAAGTGGTTGTGGCTTCATGGTTATTAAGTGACCATGAGCCAATCCTGTCATTTTCAGCACACTGGTGGCATGTCTAGCACTCTGGTAGCTGTTGTTCATGACCCCAACCCCTCTGTTTGCCAGCATCTATTCACAGCAGGTCAGCTAGTACCCTCTCAACATACCCCCTCTCATGAGTGACACTGCAGCCCAAAACAATGGACTGTCCGGTGAACATTGCTATGTAGAAGTCCATATATAATAAAAATACGGGTACTTATGTAATATCTGGGCTCCCGTTTTTCTTATGAGAACGCGTCCCCTCGTGGGGCTCGCTGCACTCGCCACGCTTCGGGCACGGTGGCTCGCTGCGCTCGCCACACTAAGGGCACTATTCAATGAGAAAAGTTCTCCGTGTTTTGTGGAGAATTTGTGCTTTTTTCGCCTTGGACGGAGCATTTTGCTCTCCAAAAGCGAGCAACCCTATTCAATGTGAAATGTTCTCCGTCTTTCTAAGTGATTTTCGCCGTCTCTCTCCGTGTAGAAATTCTCCATCTTTTGATGGAGAGCTGGAATGTGAACTTTTAATCTAAAAGGGTTTTGTATTTAATTTTGGTGTCAAAAAATTAGGTTTTTTTTTCTGTGAAGGGGCATGTTATTTTTATTCATGTGCTTATAGCACATGAATATATATTTAATAAAAAAAAATATAATTTTTTTTTATTTTTTTTTTACACAGTGCAGCCAGCAGGGGGCCGGAGCGCTCGAGCCGCTCATTAGATATTCATATATTCACTGCACCCGTATGCACGTTCGGGTGCAGTGAATACTGGGTCCCCCGCTGGCTATAGGGGGGGGGCAGCCTGTGCTGCCTGGGTCCCAGGGGGGCCCCCTACCCTCACATATGTTCTGGGGCATACAGGGAGACTTTAATCTCCCTGGATGCCATGTCCCACGGCTCCCTGTCAGCTCCCTGCCGCGGACGCTCGTCCGCTGCAGGGGTTAAGACTCGCCGCGAGTGGCGGCGAGTCTTAAATACGTTGAATAGTGGGAGCAGGAGTGGCAGCGAGCCCTCCGGAACACGGAGAGTGCATGGAGAGCAAAATAAAACGCTCTCCATGCACGGAGAACTCCGTCATTGAATACTGCCCTATATAAGATCAACTCCATGCGTAGTTGGATAGTAGGGGTATGAAAAAATGGGGTGCATTTAACATGGGAGCCCAGATAATACATAAGTACCAAAATACGATATCCCATTGGTCAGGATGCTTCCACTATCTGGGACTGAGACAGGCTGGAAGTGGTCAGCTCCAATGTGAGCTGCTCCATCTGTACACATAGAGGAATTTTGAGCCGAAAATAGCTCAAAACACTACATTCTTCTCAAAATCCACCTGTGTGTATGGGCCTTAACTCTCTGTGCACATGTTACATCTCCCCTGTTGTGCACATGGTTTTGCCCATATGAGAAAGATTTAGCATTTGCAATCAGGCCTAAATCATGCCCATTAGCTGCATACCAATTCTCAGGTGCAAATGTATTAGCGTGGAACTGTGAATCAGGTTCCATGTTCATTCCAAGTGGAATCAATTGTGGGAACTTCAGAGGGTTATGAGAAAGTCTCTAATGGGGAGTGCAATTTGCCTGATCAAAGTGAAATCATCCCTCGCTTTTTGCTGCTGCGGATTGTATAGTACGCCACTTAGATAGCCCTGGAAAATGTTTGAGAGTTTGTATGGTGCCTCTAGACTACAATGTTCTGATTATTATGGTTTCTTTTCTTGCCCCCCAGCAGCGGATTATATGAGGCTGCTGCCTTGTGAGGTAAGAGCTTACCTCACTTGTGGTCCTGGGGTTGGTGCAAGTACTCCAAAGCAAAATAAATGGAATTGCAGTAATAACCTCTTTATATAGAAAACCATAAAAAGCTACATTGTTGTGTAAACAAATTAAGTCACTTTTTTAGGGGTTTTTCTTTTTCTCAGTGATGGATTTGCAGTCCACAAGTGAGGGTGTGGGCTATATTTTATGGGCTCCCCGTCAAAATATTACACTCAATATGAAGTTCTATGTCAAAACAGCTGTTTTTGGCTGAATCTATATTATTCTGCGGCTTCTGACTGGAATAAAGTACTTTTTCTGCTTAAAGCATTTTACCCTCCAGAGAAAAGCTAAAACCTACCAGATTCATAAAAAATATCTTTAAGCATCTTTGGAGAAAATATTGCAGTCTTTTATGGAAAAATAACATTCTTATGTCACCACAGTAATTACATCATAATGTGATACTACCAGTGAGGACTGTTCCATGAAATAAAGTTATAATTAACCTGTCAGTATCACACCTACGCTTTAGAAATTATACAGTATTTGCGCTGATTTAAGGTACTCAATAATAAATTTCCATGAATGTTTATAAACTGGGGGCTTTGAAACTACAAATAGCTCCTTGGACTTGGATTTCACCGGCATTTGCTAGGGGAGAACTCCTCATTAGCTTTGGATGTCACTGGTCATGTGACACAAACAAGAGGTTACATTGACTTACGTAGCTGTTTGTATAATAAATGATATTTGCTGCTTGTAAATGACACAGAAAATGCTGCTTGGAGAACGCAGGTGTGACACCAGCCTTTCTGAATTTCCCTTCTGGGCTGATACATGTCTGGGCAAGTCTTGAAATAATCCTTCCACAGTTTACTTGACTGTACTGTATATATGGGTGACTGCCAGGACATAACATAACAGCAAAATAGCTAACAGAAAGACTCATGTTTTACTTGACAAGGACTAGATAATCCAAGCATTATATTGTGCTATGTGAAACTCCTCTTTTCACTCTATCTTACAACCCCCCCATGGCTAGCCAGACAACGTAGGTTTCCTCAGATGATCTGGCCAACATTACAATACTAAAGGTGACCATACACGCACCAATTCTGCCGTGCGTTTTGTGCTAAAATAGCATTGCATTGCATCGCATTGCATGCGTTGTGCATGCGATGTGCTTGCGATGCGATAAAAAGACAGTACAAAAAGTATGTGCAGCAAATACTTTTTGTACTGTGCGATGAGATGCCATCGGCAGAATCGGTGCGTGTATGGGCACCTTAAGGGTTATGAAGGAAATCCAAGCATTAAACAATGTATTGTAACTTTGTACAGTACACTGACATCTGACAGATCGAACATATTTGAAAATTAAAAGCAGTGATCAGGATAATTGTTGAGAACTAGGGTACATCTGTGGATTGGCTGAAAAATCTTTCAGTGTATGATAGCTTTAATCTGCAGACTCTGTCCTTTTCTACTCTGTTTTGTAAACACATACACCCTGTACCACGTAATCTTGTGAAAGCAGGGCCTACTTCAGTGTCTGCTCCATATATATGTTACTTGTTTGTATAAGTCTGTACGGTACTTATGTAATATCTGGGCTCCCGTTTTTCTTATGAGACCGCGTCCGCTCGCCACGCTTTGGGCACGGTGGCTCGCTGCGCTCGCCACACTATATAAAATCATCTCCATGCGTAGTTGGATAGTAGGGGTATGAAAAAATGGGGTGCATTTAACATGGGAGTCCAGATAATACATAAGTACCGTCTGTACTTGTCTAATGCGGCTTTTAGATGGTTTTGCCGGGTCAGACGCAGGATATCGATCCCGGGTCTGACTCGGCTCAGGGTCTGGCACTTTCACATTTAACCTGGGCTTCCCATTATACTCAGGGCAACCCAGGTTTAACCATATTTGCCTACCCTCCTGGAACAGCCTGGAGGCTCCCGAAAATTGGGTCCCCCTCATAGACCCCAGAAGGGTGGGCAATCCTCCTGCAATCCCCTGCCCCCCCCCCATTTCCCCAGGCCTCCTCCTACCCTACCGGTTAAATAACGGTATTCGTGGGTGTACGTGGAGGGGGCTTGGCTAAAATATGCAAATAGCGTGATTTTAGCTCTGTTTAGCCCTGCCACCTCCACGCACACCCACAAATTTCGAAAGTTCTAGGGGATATGGGGGAGGGGGGGGCGCTAAAAATGGGGGGGACTCGGTAATAACCCAGTTTTGAGGTGCAGTCTGACTTACTTACTGTGTTCAACACTCTGGAACTCTTCAGGAGCCTTTTAAATAAATTATAATATTTAACAATATTGATATGGAAGTTTCTAATAAGTGATTTGCAGTGAGATCAGAGTGGTACTTCTTATAGATAGATGCAGCACGGTGTAGTTATCATATGTTTACTATGACAGTGACAGAGAGGGCTCTTGATATGGTTACCTGGTGCACCTTCAGTTCAGCCTCAGCCACTGAGCTCTGTAGCTCCTTCTAAATGATTGTTGGCCTCCATTGTTCCTCTCTCCAAGGGACAGTGTTGGCAACCGAAAAGTAGGCATGACTTCGTGGGTAGGGGCGTGGCCTCACAGTAGTCGCCATTTGCATCACAATGGGGGGTAATGCATTACTCTGGGGGCATGACCAACATCATCGCAGATGCTGGGCTGCCACCAGAGACTAGTGTTTGCACTGCCGGTTCCTTTTCAGTGATACAAACTGGATAATGTAACACTGCGGCTCAAGCAGCCGACATTTTGGTGACACCCAGGTGCAGCTTGCACCTCGATATAACACCTCTGTTGAGGGAAAACTTTTTCTAGGTCTTCATTTTCAAAGTTTACTTTTATCTGTAAAAATGTTACCCTTTACCCCTTTTACTTTCAACGCCAACCCGAAGCGTGGTGAGCGCAGCGAGCCCGCGAGGGGCAGCGGTACGCGTCCTCCTACCTTTTCATACCCCCACTATCCACGTCGGTGTGAATTTGACTTTAGATAGTGTGGCGAGCTCAGCGAGCCACCGAGCCCGAAGCGTAGCGAGCGCACATGAATTTCGTTACATGTATTCTGCGTCCCCTTGCGGGGCAAGCTGCGCTCGCCACGCTTCGGGCTCGGTGGCTCGCTGCGCTCGCCACACTATCTAAAATCATCTCCACGCCGATGTGGATGGTGGGGGTATGAAAAGGACGGAGGACGCGTACCACCGCCCCTCGCGGGCTTGCTGTGCTCGCCACGCTTCAGATTGGCGTTGATAGTGGGGGTGGCGTTCACAATGGGAATGCATTTAACATTGTAAGCACCCATCAGGGTGCTTGTACAATAAAAAATCGCATCACATGCCATTTGCTGGCATGCAATGCTATACGATATTTCATTGTACAAGCACTCCTGTTAATTTAACGGGAATATCGCACCGCACGCATCGCACACCACTAGGTACAGTATGCGATGGGCACCATGTTAGGAAACAAGTACCAGAAATGATATAAGCATGGATAGTCACCCAAAGTCCCGGAGGGGTGGTGTCCAGTGTCCGTTCCTATATTGCTTCCTTTTGATGTGTCCCAAATCCAAATGCTGTAACAGGGACTAGGTAAATGTGGATCTCCTGTTGGTGTGGGGTACTACCTGGTGTGAGGGAAAGTGGTGGAGTCCCGATAGTTTTGCAGTTGCTGGGATAGTTACGGAAGCTGGACCGGGCACAAATAATGGAGCCAAATTTGTAATCCAAGGGGTGGGTGTGTCCTTTTGCTTAGATAAACCAACGCGTTTCGCTTAGCAGCTTTTTCAAGGTGAGGCCAACCACTCACAAGTTCCGCCACTAAGTATAATTGTGTAATGATCACCAAATAATGGAAAACCATTGTTTTCTGGATGTAGGTCTGAGTGGTTGTGTATTGTTCCAACAGACCTGCCAATGCAGCCAGTCATATTTTCCATGTCCAGTCCATTAGTGTTGTAATGTAATGGTTATAACTGGATTGCTTCCAGCTGAAAACTGACCTTTTTGCTAGTCACCTTAATTGTTGTACTATATGTACTATACAGCATGCGTCTCCGATTTGTCTGAGGGTATCTGTGTAAAGTGTTTTAAGTTTCTGTACCCAGCACCACATCAATAGTTATTTTTAGGAATGTAGCAAATTGTATTAAATATTGGCCAGCTGCCTCTTGTTTTATTGTCCTTTTGTTCTAATGTACTGTTGTAAAATAGTGTTGGCTGTGTTTATAACCTTTAATTACTCTTGAGATTACAAATGTCCTTTAGGGCATAGTTGGACTTTGAGTTTCATACCCTCAATGAAATTTACAGTCAACAAGTGGGCAAAACCTATTAAACTACAAACGTACTATCTGCTATGTATACACTGTAATTCAGGCATGTCCAAACTATGGCCCCCCAGCTGTTGTGAAACTACAAGTCCCATCATGCCTTGCCACAGTTTTGCTATTAGGGAATGCTAAAACTATGGAAAGGCATGATAGGACTTTTAGTTTCACAACAGCTGGGGGCCATAGTTTGGCCATGCCTGCTGTAATGTGTTTAGAGTGTTCATATTGGTTCATTTTTTATTTGATATTAAAACTTTCTGTGAAGCTAAAAACAAAAAAATAATAATAAACACATGGGTCATTATGTAATGTAACATTTATAAATTGGTCACTGTTTCTGTACATATAATGAAATGGACATTAGAGCAACTGAAAATGTGCAAGTGATGATATGACAGTAATGCCAAGTTTACTTTAACTGCTTTCTGTCTGGCCGTGAATACCAGCCATAATTGACCAAGCTACAAGATTGGTAGTTCCTCCCAGGGTGTAGTGACTGCTAGAAACGCTTGCTTGTGTGGGTGATTCAGAGGTGGAAGCGTTTGCAGTATTGTTTGCATCTTTATATTAATGCAACGGCTGAAGGGCTTTCTGTGGAGATGCCCATGGTCTTTGTAAACATGACATTGTACGTGCCTATGATGATGGCCGCCAGTGTCTTTGGAACTGCTTCTTTAGACGCAGTCGTTGACACAGACTGCCTGTTGACACACCGTTGCCTGAAAGCCGACCCCCCAGTTGCCACCTAGATATGCCCATTGAAGTAGACTGGAAGTTCATGCAATTTTGATCTGCATCACCCAGGGGTAATCAACGTGATACATGCACAGTGCATCTCCAGAGCATGTGCAGAGGAAAAACAGAAAAGTACCCTTTATGTGTTCACAGTTTTTTTTTGTAGATACTGTATACATTTTTTGTATACTTTTCCAGTACCAGCCTGCTTGTGAAAGCAAAGAACTAAAGTCAAGTGAGTGTACAGAACACCAGATAATGCTAACATTCCTTTCATAAAACTGGTCTCGGCTTGAGAGTTGAAAATTTTCTGGGTAAAATGTTCAAACTGGAGGATGCATTGTTGCTTCCTATAATATGATTGGGACTACAGTCAGTGCCTCAGATCTTAAAGTGGTTAAAACCTCTCCATCCATCTTAGTGGTTTACTTGCAGAAACATTGCAGTCCCTTGCCAGTGTGTGAGAATATGTAAGCGCCTTGAGTCCTGTTGGATAAAGTGCACTATATAAATAAAACTTACTTACACTGGAAGGGACTGGAGAGTGAAGCTTCTGTGTTTTGCACTGCGCATTCTTTGAGGCCGTGCACAAGCAAGTATAAATTATGTAGCGTTGTATGCATTTTGAGAGCATCTACAGTTTCATCTGGAGAAACATAACTAAACAGTAATAGATCTTTGTTATACCCCTTTTACACCTCATCTTGTACTCCAGGTTGTCCCCTTTAACACCGGACCACTTGTAATGGTAGGGGGGACTGAGTTCCACCACAGCCCTGGACAGTAATTCCAACAAAAATACTGGTCCTTCTTTTTCTGGCATGGCATACAGTATGTGTTGTCATGCCGTCACTGCCGCTGAAGTGAAGAAGAGCCAATAAGAGGAGCAGACTCTGTGCATGCTGAAGATAGGGTGAGAGGGGGATGGAAGGACAGCACTACTCTGGACGTTATGGGCCTGATTCTGGGTCACTCTCTAATGAACAAATTTTAAATGGAGTTACAGAAGGATCCACCTTCATTCAGCGGGGGTCTGGCGGCCGGATCGCCAGCCGCCGGAAGGTGACGCATTCGCATGAGACAATCGCGCATCCCCTTGTGATGGAGCTCCCTGCCGCCTCCCCGTCGTTCCCTGTCGATCACTGCCGCCATCCCGTACCCCCCCAACCCCAGAATTCATGTCCCCCACCGCCCAGAAACTAGGATGTGCGTTAGAGACGCGTCCCAGTTAGATGGAGTGCCGGCTCGCCAGCGGGGGCATTCTGGCGAGTCCCGGCGCCGGCTGAGAGGTGCTCCGTCTGTTCTTTTGTGTGACTACACCCCTTCCTTGTGGGACCACTATGCCTTTATGGAAGGTAAGGCACAAATTATTGTTTGCGGGGGGTGCCAAAATCCCTGGCACTGTCCAGGGCTCTGCCTAATGAAAAGGGGAGTGGGGACTTAGGTGTCAGGGCACATGAGTTCCACCACCTCTCTAGGACCACTGAGAATAGGTCACAAAGATTCAACTGAATAAAGGCCCAATGTTTACAAGCCAGAGGGGAAGACTCATAGAAAAAAGTGCTCCCGTTACCCTAGTAATGACGTTAACTACACTTATTTGTACAGTATCTTGTTATAGCGAAGCGTAATGTACTGTATTTATATATAAAAGCATACAAATACATGGTAGTAGCAAGTGCAGAATACCCTATGCCTACTTACTTGGTGTCTGTTTCAGGGAATATATTGGATATGGGAAAATAAGGTGTGGATAGATCCTACTTAGAAGCCCCAGTAGTAGTGTACTGTATGTATAGTGTAGAGTTGTTTGCTTTTAACGTGAAAGCAAGTGTGATATAACATAAGTCAGATTTCTATTGTGCAGCTTTTCAAATCGTTGTCTGTGTTTTGTATGCTTTTCAGGTTTAAGAAACAAAAGACTCTAAATCCAGCTTTGACAGGCGTACATTTTATGTAATGTTTTTACATTTTTACCATTGTCAACAAATTTGCTGAGACTTTGGGTGGTGAGTTAACTCTTATCCTTTTTTTTTTTCTTTGCCAAATAATAGAAATCCTTCTGAATGACTCTTGTGTGCAGTGCACTAGCTGACAGAGTGCTCTGCTTTGGAGGAACTGCACTTCTCAGCGCTGGCATCTGGACAAAACAGAAGCCTATTCCACTGGGAGCGCGCTAGAGACATGAATAAGCACATGTGCAATGTGTTAGATTCTACTATGTATAGTGCTGCACAGAGATTAAAACCATAACTTTTGTATTTATTTATATACTGCCTAACCTAAGTGTGCCCAGCACTTTGACATTTACAGCCTGGTAAGTTTAACAAGCAGAATTTATGTTTTCTTTCTATTTACGAACTAGTCATGTGCTTTTTTTGATTTGGAACCAAAGCTTTATAGTTTGTTTGTTTTAATTAAAAGTATAATAGATGAGTAACAATGTAATATGAGGTGCTTTGGAGGTTACTGAGAGGTAACCCCTCTCACCTTACATTATCGTACACACAGTATGTGAAATTAAGTGACAGAATTGCATACGGAGTCTAAAGCAAGCATAGTTCAGGCTAAGATGGCAAAATAGGGACCTTAATCCATCAAGACATCCAAACCTTATGCTCACTTTCTTTTTCTAGAGTTTTCAGTGGCAGTTTTTACCTATGGGCTGCTGGACTGCGGATGCTGGACGACAATCGGGATTCCGACATCAGTATACCGACATTGGAATCCCGACTGCCGGTGTTCCGACAGGGAGGATCCTGACTTACAGGGGCTATTCTCCCTTGTGGGGGTCAAGCGCAGTGAGCTGGCAATGGGCTTCTTTGCGCTCACCCCCCTATCGGAGCTCCGGAAGTCGGGATTCCAATGTTGGTATACTGACTGTCGGGATCCCGATTGTCGAGCAGTCATACCACACCTGCTGGACTGCAGCCCCCACTAGGTAAAATCCGCTACTGCCTAAAATAGCCAGGTGCAGTCCTTAAGACTGCACTGACTTCACTGTGACTGGAATAACTTTCTATTGGACATCCGACCTGCCAGTCACCCGCATTAAGGTGGTCCCACCAGGCTGCTATAGGCAGAGAGCTGGATTCCAGGAAGAAGCCTGTATCTGCAGCCCAATTTGGCTTGTATAGCCTGCAGCCGATGCAGCCCATAGAAGCTGGGAGTATGTGCATGCACAGTACTATTGTCGATACTGCACATGCAGCGGTCCCTGTGCCTGTAATCTGCACTCTACATGCACCAGCATGTAGAGTGCCAGCAACGTTGTGGTGGGCAGCAGCAGAAGCCCCTTACTTCATTGAGAAAGGAGCTGCCGCTGTTAGTTTCCCATTCTGTATTGAAAAATAGATTTAATTTAAAATATGTGTTTATGTTTCTGCCATAGTTATTAAAACACAGTATTCATCCTTAGTCATGTTGATAAAAAGTAATCATAAAATCATCTTTAAAATTATAGTAATACATAATGTATCTCAATAATGGAAATAAATATTACAAAAGAAACAAAACTATAAAAACATTCCATAGAATAACTAAGCTGTAAGATGGCGCAGTCAAAAACAGAATACTGCATGAGCTTGCAGGTTTATTGTGCAGGGTACAGTATGTCTGCTTCATAACCACAGATGGGCTGTATTTATTAACATATTTAGATGGACTAAACCATATCAACCAATGGAATGAGTTCAAAATCCTGGCAGTTGAAAGACTGACAGCACTATCCCAACAGACAGGGGGCCTGATTCAGACCTGATCGCTGGGCTGCAAATCCGTGGAGCTCAGCGACCAGGTAAACACCGCCCACACACAATAATTCCCGCCTTTTTGCATGTCTGCAAATTTCTTTGCAGCCATGTAAACAAGGAGAGATCCAATTACCATAGAATGTAAGCCAGGAATTACTCCGCGCTGCTATGGCCGTGGTGAGAAGGATGCTGCGGATGACATCCTCACCCTTACTTCCCAACGGCCAGAACGGAGAAATTTCTAAATATATATTAAATCAAGTAAGTTAAATCTATATGTCATCCTTAAGTTGAATTACTGTATGTGATGAGGGACATGATTTGCTCCTGTTTCTCAACATACTGTATATTATGATTGAAAGCCAACAGTCCCCAGTTTTGTCCCTAGAATAATTTTAACCTCAATAACATTAATTTCCAGTCCTTTCCAGACAATTTTGACCCCTTTACAGCTCACAATGTTGTTTTCATTCAATTTAAGCCAAGGTCTGCAGCAAGCTGGCTGGTTCTTAACACACAGAACTTCTGACAGTATAGTATGGGTGCAGTACACACAAACAATAATGAGAATTTTTTTTTAAAATTTACTGTTATCTTTTTGTAATGTGTAGCTTGTATAATGCTGCATGGAGGCAGAACAATCACACACGGAACTTATGGTGTATACTATTGAACAGCAACATTTATTTTTATATTGTATTTTTTTTTTGAACGGGGCTTGTATAACACTGCGTGGCCGTGGAGGCAGAACAATCACACATGGAACTTGTTCTGACAGTGGTATATGGTGTATTGGATTGCAGCGCAGCGCAGCACACCACACACCACACACCACAATGAAAAAATAAAATAAAAATGAAATGCTGACTGACAGCCTGCCTGTGCTGTACCCCACTACTCTGACTGACAGCCTGCCTAACACATGACAAACCCCTCTGCACTGCACTGCACAACACCCCTCTGCACTGCACAACACCCTTCTGCACAGCACAAACCTCTCTTCACTGCACCCCTCTGCACAACACCCCTCTGCACAATGCCTAGACCCCTGAATTGCAGAGCTGTGCGCAGCTTGTGGAAGCGTGACTGTGAAATGGTGCAGAATTCTCAGGTGTATTCTAACCAAGCCTTTATAGACTAGGCATCTAACGAGAATCCATGCACTCTCTGTTCCCTGTCTAGCAGCCTTCAATCCAGGTACAAATTTTTTCCTTGGTCCGAAATCCTCCATTTTTTGGACCAGTCTCTTATGAGACACAGTGTCGAAGGCCTTTGCATTACCATGTAGATCACATCTACTGGATTTCCCTTATCAAGGTTCAGGATACAGTCACTAGGTCGCCAAGCATTAGGTCGACCACTGAAGTTCGACATGCATGAAGGTCGAAATTACTGAAGGTCAACATGGGTTAGGTCGACGCTCATTAGGTCGACATGGGGAAGGTTGACAGTCAAAAGGTTGACATGGGTTTTTTCTAAATTTTTTGAGCCGACAGGCGGTATTTCATGCCCTACCATCCACTAGGGCATGGTGAGAGAATAAAACAGTGCCTGAAGCATGGCGAGCACAGCAATGGGACGCGGTGCACTTTTTTCATTTCCAATCTTGACTGTATTGACTTTCGGGACAAAAAGGGGAAAAACACCACATCGACCTAATGAGCTGTCGACCTAACCAATGTCGACAATGGGTCAAGTTTACCTTAATGCATGTTGACCTTCAGGGGTTGACCTAATACTTGGAGACCTAATGGATGTCTATCCAAAGATCCCATTCCCAAGGTTCATGCTAACTTCCTCATAGAAATGAATTAGGTTTGTTTGGCACAAACGGTCCTTTACAAACCCATGCAGATTTTTGTTTGTATTCATCACTAAAAATGAATACTACATTATACAAGTGGAATCGACTCCCATCAGAGCTGGTAGAGGCTAATACAGTAGAGCAATGTAAACAGGCATGGGACAGCCTCACAAGGAACTAACAATTCAAGATAATCTGAGGGGTAACAATAAAAAGAAAAAAGGGTCAGATTTGATTAGACAAGTAGTTCTTATCTGTTGTCAAATTTGGAGGACCTGGCATTATGGGTTAAGGACCTGAAAGCATGGGTTATGGACCCAAAAGCATGGGTTATGGACCTGAAAGTATGGGTTAAGGACCTGAAAGCATGGGCTAGGGGCCTGAAAGCATGGGTTAAGGACCTGACATCATGGGTTAAGGTTAGACAAAAGAAAGAAGAAAAAGACTCTCTGTTTTTCGGGGCACTCTTTAGTAATTGATAGCGCAGGACAATCCCTGCGTATCCGGAATGGTCAAAATTTTTTTTTATATAGGATGGGAAAGGGTTACACTAGGTTTAACCTGTTGGGTACATAGATGGAGAAACAATGTCTCTGGTAGTAGAATAACCGTGAATAATTGATCTAGTTTACACAATGTACAGGAGGCTGGGGGAGTTCATGAGGAATTCCCCTCATTCTCCTAGTGAAAATGGGTTTCTTAAAATATAACTTTTAATAATGTATTACTTAAAAAAGATTACTAGACAAACATGTAACTTGAACTAGACACACATACATAAATAACATAAAAAAGGAAGAAGAAGAGCGGTGCACGATACGGTATTTAACAATTTCCGTCGTGAGATACTTAGTGATTGCCACAGAGGGCAGATACGTACACCGTTTGTCAATCCTTATACAAATATAAATATAAATATCCCGTCAGTAGTGAAGTTTCGCCAAATACAGATCTGGGATATCAGTTTAATCGATACTATAAGGGTGCTTCTTTATGTTCACCCAAATTCTGGTATCCGCTAATCTGTTGGTGTCCCACTAGTGCAGCCCGTAAGCTGGATTCTGGTGGATCTCAGCCTAGGATGGCCAACTAATTGTAAGCTATCCCTAGGAATCTAAGAGGTAGGGTTCTGATGAAGAAAGAAAGATGCAAGAATAAGTGGGTGATCTGAGGATTCCTGTGGGGGTGATGTGAGGTGTTCCCAAACCGACTTTATATACCTTCAACAGACAGGTAGTGGGATCTGGTCAGTTCACAGAAGGTCACCCTTCCTGACTGGCAGGTCCCTCGAATCCTGTGGTCAGCTGCCACCAATATAGATCGTGTGGGCTTTATAGGTATTGTGGGGGAGCACCTCCCCTCCAGGTCTCGAAAAAGTGGTGATTGGCTCTGTATGGGCCCTTGCGTGACAGGCGGCTGCTGCCCAGCTTTATATACCTTATAACCAGACTGGAAATTAATACATGTTATCCGAGGAGGTCTCCCTTCCTCAGAAAATGTTTTCGAAAATGCCTGGCAGGCTGCCACCAGTTTAAATTAGGTGGGCCCTTTAGGGTATTGCAATACCCTAAAGGGCCCACCTAATTTAAACTGGTGGCAGCCTGCCAGGCATGTTCGAAAACATTTTCTGAGGAAGGGAGACCTCCTCGGATAACATGTATTAATTTCCAGTCTGGTTATAAGGTATATAAAGCTGGGCAGCAGCCGCCTGTCACGCAAGGGCCCATACAGAGCCAATCACCACTTTTTCGAGACCTGGAGGGGAGGTGCTCCCCCACAATACCTATAAAGCCCACACGATCTATATTGGTGGCAGCTGACCACAGGATTCGAGGGACCTGCCAGTCAGGAAGGGTGACCTTCTGTGAACTGACCAGATCCCACTACCTGTCTGTTGAAGGTATATAAAGTCGGTTTGGGAACACCTCACATCACCCCCACAGGAATCCTCAGATCACCCACTTATTCTTGCATCTTTCTTTCTTCATCAGAACCCTACCTCTTAGATTCCTAGGGATAGCTTACAATTAGTTGGCCATCCTAGGCTGAGATCCACCAGAATCCAGCTTACGGGCTGCACTAGTGGGACACCAACAGATTAGCGGATACCAGAATTTGGGTGAACATAAAGAAGCACCCTTATAGTATCGATTAAACTGATATCCCAGATCTGTATTTGGCGAAACTTCACTACTGACGGGATATTTATATTTATATTTGTATAAGGATTGACAAACGGTGTACGTATCTGCCCTCTGTGGCAATCACTAAGTATCTCACGACGGAAATTGTTAAATACCGTATCGTGCACCCCTCTTCTTCTTCCTTTTTTATGTTATTTATGTATGTGTGTCTAGTTCAAGTTACATGTTTGTCTAGTAATCTTTTTTAAGTAATACATTATTAAAAGTTATATTTTAAGAAACCCATTTTCACTAGGAGAATGAGGGGAATTCCTCATGAACTCCCCCAGCCTCCTGTACATTGTGTAAACTAGATCAATTATTCACGGTTATTCTACTACCAGAGACATTGTTTCTCCATCTATGTACCCAACAGGTTAAACCTAGTGTAACCCTTTCCCATCCTATATAAAAAAAAATTTTGACCATTCCGGATACGCAGGGATTGTCCTGCGCTATCAATTACTAAAGAGTGCCCCGAAAAACAGAGAGTCTTTTTCTTCTTTCTTTTGTCTAACTATAACCACTCTCTTGGGTGCACCTCCACGTCTCCAAATTAAAGGAAAACGTTGTTTCCGACAACACATCCTCTATTGTGGAACATCTATCTACCTTAAGGTCAAGGTATATACCTAGTTACTAAACCTTACTGTAAATCCCAACCTGTGCACCGGTCGCCATTTCCACTTCCCCTTTTCCCTTCTAAAAGCGATCATGGGTTAAGGACCTGACATCATGGGTTAAGGACCTGAAAGCATGGGTTATGGACCCAAAAGCATGGGTTAAGGACCTGAAATCATGAGTTAAGGACCTGAAAGCATGGGTTGGAAACACCTCTATACCAAGTATGTTTATAACACAGTATTTACTAATTTATTTAAATTACTACATGATATCTTTACTCCCTTCAGCTATACATATGATTATGCAATGCCAACTACTGAGAGATATATATTTGCTGATAACAAATTAATTGACATGGCAATTTATCATTAAAATCATGCTGGGACAGCGCTCCTGATAGGAAGCTGTTCTAGCAATGACTTATCTTCATGGTGGAGGAGGAATGTGTACTTCCACTCGCCAGTCTATTTCCACATGATTTGGCTTACTAAATGCATCCTATTGTCATTATAAACTCTGCCATTGTACCTGCCTTCCTCTACATATCACTTCAGCCTGGTGCATTATACCTGCACTGGAGTACTACATGTTTCTGTCCACTTCTGTGAATATCCTCAGTTCCCACTTGCTCTGATTCCAGTATCAGAGCATTACAGACTTTGTCCTGAATCTGCCACTCAGTGACTACAGATTTCTTATTATACTGTTCCCTGTGTTCCCTATTGTTTCCATGTTCTTTCTAACTCATATTGTATATTCCAACTCATCAATTTCATCCCAGTGCAATAGAGTCAGTCCGGCTCTACAGTAGTGTTTCTGAGTTTTGCCTGTTATATGCCAATTTCAGATTCAGTCTAGCACTAGTGCTTTCAAGTTCTGTCTGGTACATGTCAAGTTCATGATTCCAGCCCAGACTACTGGTTCCAGTCTGGCCCTAGTGCTTCCCGGCTGGCTGATATTATCCAACTCTCTAGTTGAAGTCCGGTCCACCCGTTCTAGTTCAGTTCTAGTTCATCCAAACTCATATCCAGCAAATAGCAAGTATCAGTTACAATCCCAGTATCTGTCCAACTCGCTATCCAGCATCGGTACTAACTCATGCTCAAAACTTACATACAGCCACCCAGATTCTGGTATACAGCTTCTACCACTGAGCCCCGAGCATCATCCTCAAAGATGCAATTAATCCAGGCTTCACAATGCATACCTCACTTTTTTTTTTACATTACTCTATAAAATACAATTGAATCAAATTAGAAAAAAATCATTAATCACATAGTATACATTATGCTGCAGGGATGTTTTGTATTGCTTTAGCAAAAGGTAAATTTTTAACTACAGTTGTTTTTTTGCAGCTAAAAATGTGTGTGTGTGTGTATGTGGGTCACGTGTCTCCTGACATACCTCTAGATATACTGCATATAACTTATATATAACTTATATCATATATATATATCTGACTGCAAAGTTATCTTATTGTAAACGTTTTTCCATATGATAATAGGATTAAACAAACTTTAAACAATGATTAAGGCACAATCAATTGATAAAGTCCAACCAGGAAGAGAAGGCTTCACTCCTGGCCTGCGGAGTGTTTTCAAGACTGCAGCTTCTTAAATTTACAGACATTTGGTAAATGTTTCATTTCATGATTATGGGACAGATCAAGCTTCAAAAAATGATAAAGTGGAGAGTGATAAACAACCAGCCAATCATCTCATACCTGCCATTTTCCAAACCCAGCCTGTAACATGACAGGTAAGAGCTGATTGGCTGGTTGCATATCACTCTCCACTTTTTCACTTTTTGAAGCGTCAAACATCTGTCCCATATGAGAGTACAGGTATGTGTGTGTGTATATATATATATATATATATATATATATATATATATATATATATAGAGGAAAAAACTTGTTTAGTAGTGCTTGTTTCTGGACTAAGAACGTGACTCACACAGTAGTGGACTTTACTTAGCAAGACAGTATAATCCCTCCCCAGTTGGACTTCTGCCAATCCCGAGTAGAGGTGTTTTCTCCTGCTGGCACTTCCGGTGCAGACCACGATTAGCATAGAGTGAGCCTCACCAGCTTCTAGGGCTGCAGATAATGTAGCCCCTAAAAGCTGACATTTGTGCCCAGAGATGCATTGCGCATGTGCAGTACACCTGGATGGGGAACCACCCCTCACATTAAAGAGTAAGAGCTGCCACTTGACTCACATATCCACTAAGAACTCACATCCTCTATGTGGATGTCTTGTCAAAAGCTTGTTTCAAGTCTTGTGACCAAGAACTCACACATGTGCACGCATATTCATTCATTCTTTCTTGTTTGATATTAAATAGTATTTGTCCTGGCACCATCTAAATAAATGTAACACAAAGCTAGCATAAGTGACATTTATCTTAACTAATACCCCTTTCACACCGCACTTGTTAAACGGTATATAGCTGTTTTTTTCCATTTTAAAACATTTACGGCTGCAGTGGGAAAGCACCAGAGTTCATTTACCGGTTAAAGATAACCGGTATTTCAAAACGTTTAAAAAGCAGAGTCCTACACGGTTCAGAGCCATTTTTTATGCAGTGAGGTTGCCGTACATCAGTGAGGTTGCCGTAAGCCTCATCTGTGCACTGTATTTCTCCCAGATCACTAGCTCGGTAAAAGTTACATGGGCATAAGAATGCAAGTGAAAAATTAGACCAAATGTAAAAAAAAAAGAAAAGGTCAAAGAGTTAACAGCCATCTGCAGGAAAATGCTCTGATGTTATCAATCACATGTCCTTTTTGTTATAAAAGTCAAAGGGAAGCGAAGTTTCCCTAAACTGATCTGATTTCTAATTTCATACTTTCTTGGAAAGATTCGGCTTATTTGAAAAACAGTTAAGGTCCATACACACTGGCTGGGCGTTTTTGCCCATCATGTCTGGATAACGATGATGGGAAAATCGCTGGGCAGAAAATCGCTCAGTGCATACACACTGAGCATTTTCAGCCATTTTAGCGATTTTCCCCAGGGTGGACAACTTTCCATAGCAGGACGCTATGGAAAGCCGTCCACACCATTGCTTATCTGCTAGTAATACCAGAGGTTGGGTGACCAAACCAGCGATGATGCGGGAGCACGCATCAGCGTTCAATGCTCGTTGCTGCCACGTACACACTGGGCTTAAAGCCGCTCAAAGGGTGGCTTTCAGCTCAAAGTCACCCAGTGTGTATGGGCCTTGACTTAAATAAATAAATACAGAGCAGTCATTTTTTCCTATTCTATGCATTGTGCATGTAATGTGCTCTGTGGTGCACTCAGGGGGAGGGGGGGGGGGGGGCTCTGAGTACGTAGAATCCCAACCTGACACCAGATTTTTTTTCTCTATTTAAATGCAGCCCTTGCTGCTGCCCACATGTAAGCCCCGCCCCTCATATGTTGGCCCCTCCCCCCATTCAAACACACGCAAATCGCGAGTAATGCTGAAAACAAGAATATTGTCCATGTTTCCTTGCTGTGTCCCCACAGCTGCTGCTGTGTTTCTTCCTGGCTCTGTCCCTCCAAACATTGCTGCTGCTGCTGCCTGTGCAGGTAAAGCATTCAGCATAAATTTAATCTTATCTTAAACACATAACATATGTGTGTGTGTTTGTATATGTGCATATATATATGTGATATGGGCGCTAGTGCACACTTGGTGCAGCAAATCACACCCGTGACTTGGATACGCTACGCTGTGTACCAGCAATGAGCGTCTGCCTGACATTTTCTTCGAGTATCAGGGAAATCGCAGGCAATCCCAAGCGATTCAGGGGAGGGTGTGTTACATCCGCTCCAGCCTCAATCAGGCTGATACATTCGCTGGTACAGAGTAAGTCCAGAGTGTGCGCATTTGATGATGAGCAGCTTGTGGATGGATATGCAGCTAATTCCGGACTGCAACATATTCCCTACCCATTTGCAGGCTTGCAAAGGGCGGGATTACACTGTAGGGAAGGGGGGGGGTGGCGGCTAACTTCACACAGTGATTGCATGGCACTGCTAATTCATTCAGAAGGAAGAAACGGATGCTAATTAGACAATTTAGCTACTGTTTCCGACAATTCAAATTCGGCTTTTCGGTCCCGCCAACTACTTCTGGATGCTGGCTGCTCTCTCCCGGCGATGTCAGCCTAAAAGTCAGTACCCCGAATTAGGAACTTGCAATTATTCACAGCTTGAGCTTCTAAACAAGTTTGTGTGGATCATAGTAATACAAATGCTTGTTACTGTCCCATAGTCAATTGGTCTGCAGCTGTTGAACTGTTTCGCTTTGAACTTGCCATTAATGCTGGGGCAACACAATCCTGAGATATATGCTTTCACCCTCTGTTATGCTTTGCCGAAAAACTATTTCTCCCAGAGCTCTGTGCTGACAGCTTTCTAAATACAATTACTTCTGAAGTATCAGCAGGTTCAGATGTTTTCGAAGCTCCCGACAAATGTGGCCTAACAATCAGTATTCTTTCATAGTCATTTCTCTTGCATGCATGCTAGATGTAGTACAGCTAGGATTGTGCCACATTTCCATACTGTAGATACTGTACTTCCATAACTATCATCACTGAGGCACTTAATGAATTTGGGGGATAGAAAACTCTTCTGTAGACTGTAGATGTGATAACATTGAATAGGGACCGCTGTCTGCTGTAAAAGTGCTACTGTATATCAGAGAAGCAGAACTTCCCATTTACTCTACTTTATTGCCCTTAAAACAGCATTGTTTTCTAGATGGAAAGCTGTAGCCTTCTAGAACACCTACTGTTGCATTATTTGTTGCTGTGTGACTAGTATACGGTACAGAGAAGTCACTCCCTGTAAATATCTCATTCTTTGCTTCATTTACAATTTGAAATTAAATGCCAGGCATCCACTGGTCTTCCTTAGGTTTCCAGTTCATCTCTAAATTCTCATTGCAGCTCTGTTTAACAATAACAATTTATAACATTACGACAAGTTACAACTCCTTTGAAACAGTGCCTATCAATCTTAACTCTTCAATACTGTTTTATAGAATCCTATTAGTTGGCTCATTATTGATTAGCTTACAAGATCTTTTTTTCCCCTAGCACCAGCTTTTATAAACTGAACTCAATGGGCACTGAATCTTATATAATAGCCTACAAGATGCAGGTGTAGGTGGAATTCAAAATAATTAACCCATATTCATAAAATGGAAGCAATTTAAAAGTCCAAACCAACCAGACTTTTTTGAATGAAACAAATGTGGATTTTCCAATTCATAGCCGTTTTTCACCAATCTACGGCCAATTTCGCCAATCCTCGGACTTTTCGACACTCAACAGCCGGAATATTCAATTCTGGCTGTCGAGGTGCAGTCTAAATAAATGATTGAATACCGCCCTACTGTATATCTTATTTTGGTGTCATGAACTGACTGGTGGTGTGTTTGGATAACGATAGTGGTGAACATATACAGTAATTGCCAATGTTTCTAATATCAAGGGATGTCCTTGGTTTAAAATATTTGTGACTTGGAATTTTTTTTTCTGGACCTGACTGTATAATCAAGTCTTTTAGGTTCATTTAAAAAAGCACAGGCCTACATTACAATGTGAAACAGGCCACACCATTTCTAGTGGTAGTTAATTATTATCAAAGAAATTTTAGTGTCAGATTTTAAGAAACCTTTCATATCCCACATGTGTGCTGCTTTCTCTATGGACAGGAGCAGTACACTTTGCGGATTTTACTTTGTGTATCTAGGCATAGGTCCAAACGGCATCAGGCCCAAAGTGACAGTCACAATTATTTATTGATGTTGCCTGTTACTTTTTTTGTCTTTCTTCTACATTTTCCTTGTATTATTTTCGTCTGCAAAATAATATGACCTTTTCCTTCAGGGTCTTGTTAAATACTTGTTTATTCTACGTTCTAGACACCACGTACAAAACATTAATCATGGGCTGTCAGCAAAAACATAATTCTGCAGCAAATGGACTTTTTACCAACCCAGCAACACTGACATCTCAATAATTGCCATGTAGTCTTTAACTGTAGAATACAAGCAATATGGATTCATCAAACAGCTGGAGTCTCAAGACAATTAAATGCAGATACAAACCCACTTTGTGAAGGATAAAAGCTTACGGTTTAAAAAAACAAAAAAGATGTCATGGACATCATCGGATGTTCTATCTTCTATATATAATAAAATGTCGGACGTTACTCTACTGGATTGCTGCCGCAATTATTTATTGTTTTTGGCTTTAAAAATTATAGTGGTTTAAAACAAAAAATAATGATTTCCTGGTTTATTTTTGATGAATTGGTTTGTTCCCTCTCAGAAAACTCACAGACTAGCCGCTGTGTTACTTATTCAGCTCTCATTAATAATTTCCTGGAGCTAGTTATAAAGTACAAGAAAGGCATTGGTGTGCTCCTTAATTGCCTGTAATGGGTAATGTATATGCTGGAAATTTGTAGAGGCTTAATTCACCTTCTTAATCAAGAAAACCATTAATGGTCCAGGTAGAGCCATGCATATTTGTTAGAAGCTAAATTCTTTCCCTAAGGGGAAAGAGAAATTCCTACATTTTATGTCAATTATTTGAATTTAACTTATTTCTTCTGTTGAAAACCAGTGACATTTTTTTCCAGGATCTATAGAGGCTTTGCACACTATTGTTCCCTTCCCCTTAAGTTATTCTTGCAAGTTCTTGCTTTAAAGCTGCATTACCACCTAGAGAAATAGTTTACTAAGTTGACCCCTCCAGCTAGCCAGAGGGCTTCTATGTGTGGATGAAGTTCCCAGGGTCCTGCCAATTCTACAATACAAAACTCCTCGTTCCTAAATGACGGTGGAAGTAGATGTGTGAGCGGGAAGTTAAAGTACAAGCCACAACACTGTAACAATCACTGTATGTGGTGTGAATGAGTCCATACTCTCCATCTATTAACAACAGATAACATACCAAAGGTGAGATTCAATTGACTGAGCTGCCAACAGCCAGTAGGTGGCCCACAACGATGCCAGTTTTTTTGTTGCTCTGTGTGCTTGTGTGCGTGTGTGTCAGCTGCAAGTGCCTGCATTTTAGCTTGCACCTCCAGGACTGGCTAATTGAAATGAGTGAAAAGTGACCATTTTAGTCCTCAAATGAGACTTTTCAAGTTGTGTGCCCTCTTGGGGTGATTAGTGTGATTCAAAAACAGTGAACGATCTCCCATCTCTTTAGATGGGGTGTGATAAAACAATTGAATCCCACCCCAAGAGAGAATCTTGTCTATGTTCATATGAGAAACTTATTATTTTTATTTTAAATAAAACAACAATCAAAACAGTAGCCACATTTGTATTGTATTCAAGAAATGATATGCAGCTTATGATTTAGTCGTTGCCGAAATAAAAGCTACTAATTCGTTAATTATTTCAACTCCTACCAAGTCTTGCCCTGCAGGCATGCTCAGCACAGCATAATTACACTAGTGTTTGTGAATAGTGGGTGGGCTATAATTGGCGTATACTGTGTTGCACTCACACACAGAGCAACTGTGTCTCTCTATGAAAATGCTTTTAATATTTTTTACATATTATGCCAATAGTCAGACGTGGGCACACATCTACCTTGTCACACTCAAATTGCACATCTTAAAGACCCACCTAGAATAAAAGTAGAATATGGAGAACAAATGATTGCCTTAGCATCTATTTGCTTTACTAGTACTGATATTCTCTTAATAGGGCAATGTGTTCTATACTGCGTGTTGGTACCATACATCGCATAGAGTATTTCCTGTGACAGTGATGCCAAAGTAGAAAACGATATACAGTATTTTCTGCTGAGAATGAAACAATTACGTTACATGGGTGACAAGGGTCACAATAGTTAGGGAAAAATAAAGAAATGTTCATGTTTTTGTGATATATTTTTGATTTTACACATGCTTTCTATTCATTTACCATTTCCTCATTTACTGTAACATATAAAGGACACATTGCTTTTTTATTTGCACAAATTTGCCTTGTAGAATTCAAAAGTGTAGGCCCTCTTCCCTGACATTTGCTGCCATAAAAGATACATCTGCAAATATTCATAATGAATTCATTAGAATGGTCACTTCAAACTTCCATCCATCCTACTACCACTTAAGAGACAAGTTGCTGGCATTGCGGCAGTTGAGATTCCGGCGTCGGTATTTCGACCGCTTAAGATTCTCCTCTTAATTCAGCCATGAATAAAAGTCTAATGCCATTCCCTATTCATATCCTATTGGAGATGTATGAAGGGGATGCAGTCAAAGTCCCAGCAGTCGGCATCCTGACAGAAGACTGACAGCTTAATACTGGCTGACAGAAGGCATCGGGCTGGATGAGGTTATGGATAGGCTGCGGGTGACTGGGTTTGTGCGCTTAGTTTTAGGCTGCAGGAAGGGGAAGGTTAGGGCTAGTCTTTGCGAGTAGTAGATTATGGTTAGGGATTGTTTTAGAGATAAATATTTACCAGGATCTGTTGGGATTCCACTGTCGGCCTTTTGATGTTGGGGTTGCATGTATTTGGCCTTGGAAATAGATAAAGCAGAGAAGTTCCCAAGGCAACCAATCAGCTTCTAACTTTCATTTGGTGCTACTATTTTGCACTTTAGTCAATGCTCTGGGCCTGCTTTACAGCAGCATACAATGCCAAACTTTTTGTTATTGCACATACTGTATATGTAAATTTCCTAAAAACTCCAACAGCCGCATGGGTTACACACACAAAATGCACAGAAAGGTGCTGTTTCGATTGAGGTGCACTTTAACAGAAGTGTCTTGTAAAGTACTTGGTGGTTTTAGTGGTGACTGGGAGGTGCTCGGAGATGGTCTGTCTGATAGGTGTGTTATGGGAGTGTAACAGGCATTTTACTCAAATGACTGTGGGGCAGATTCTCTAAGCTTCAAAAGTGATCAAATGGAGAGTGATAAACAGCCAGCCAATCAGCTTCTACCTGCCATGTCACAGACTGTGTTTGAACAATGTCAGGCAGGAGCTGATTGGCTGTCTGTTTATCACTCTAAATTTTATCACTTTTAAAGCTTAGAGAATCTGGCCCTGTATCTGCTCACTGGAGGCTCCACTCTGCACAAGCTCCTGACACTATTACAGAATCTACAAATGGGCGTCTCAGCCAGAGGCGTAGCGAGGGCGGTGCCGGTGGAGCACCAGCTCCGGGCGCTGGAAGCTATCATGGCGCCGGAGCTGTGCTGGCACCGCCAGCTCACTCACTCCCCTGCACTTTCTCTCTGCAGCGCAGAGGAATATTGTGAGTCGGGGGACCAGGTCGCCGGGTCTTGGAGCCTGCGGTCTGCAGCCGTGTGGGAGGCCGGAGAGGTGGCTGGAACGGGAGCTGCGGCAGAGATCAAAAATACTCAGCCACCGCCGAAACTGCTGGAGCTGTGCTGGGGTGTCAGGGGACCAGAGCGGTGGACTCTGGAGCCGTCTGGGGGGTCAAGGGGGCAGCTGGAACCGCCTGATGATTAACTCTTCAGAGCATTATCATAGCAGGACAGGTCATTAATGCGCATACCACATGTATTTAATGATTTATAATTTTCTGACTGGTAATATAGCAGCATGAATCTCTAAAGACAACATTCCTCAAAAATACAAATTCAATCTATAGTTTTCTCTTATGGGTTAACATCTTCATAGAGACCTTCAATCCAGTTGCAGGTATATAACAAAATAATTGCTAAAATAGTGAAACTGTTTCTCAGTATCAAGTTTCAATACAATTTTCACACATATTTAAGTTAAAGAGAGGGCACAGACTAGTGCAGCGCTAAGCCTGGAGCACCTTCTCCTGCCTCCCATCTTCTACAAGTGGGTGGGGTTTGCCATGCAAAACCCCCGCCTATTACAAATCGGAGGGGGGGGGGGGCGCGAAACATGCCCTCAGGGCCGGTGCTAGGGTGTCCGGCGCCCTCCTGCAAACCATACATTTTGCGCCCTTTTCATTGCAACAAGCTGCAGCCCGATTGTGGGAGCGTATGAAACATGCAATCCTATGGAGGATCTCGGGTGCATACACCATCTGAGTGCTGTGTCCGCAAAATGTAGCAGGCGATCAGAAAGCAGTACAAAAAGTATGTGCAGCACTCGTGAATGAGGGGGAAAGGAGGGGAGAGAAGGAGTAGATGGAAGAAGAGGGGAGGAGATAGAGGGGGCGGAGTGTTGAGGACTGGCAACGGCACTGGCACAGCACACTGAAAAGAGGGAAGGAAGGGGAGCCGGCGCTTCTGCCTGTTCGTCTTTTGATTGACAGCTGACAGGAGACAATGGGTAGGGGGCGGATCCGGACATGACATGTCATCCAGGCATTCACAGACAGCCCTACATGCCTCAGCGCAAGTGTCCATGAGGAAGAGGGGGCAGGTCGCAGGCGGAGGACAGTGTGTGTGCAGTGCAGGGAGCTGCTCAGCCTCTCCATACTGCTGCCCGCTGTCAGACATGCGCTGCGGGTGGCATGCAGGAGGCAGTGACAGTGAGGGCTGAGGCAGGTTTTAGCAGAGCAGGGAGGGAGACAGCGCCTTTTCAGCATGGCGCCTCCCTGCTTTGCAGGAGCTGCTGAGTGGGTAGCGCCGGCCCTGCATGCCCTTGCTTCGGGCACCGTGGCACCTAGCTACACCGCTGATCTCAGCTCTTGTATATACACATTATGCATGGCTATACACCAGGGAAATTATACATACAGATGGGGCCGGGCTCATCTTTGCAGGGGATGGCGATGGCGACGCCATTCGCCATTCCCTGCTCCCGCGCCATCTGTGTGTCGGAAGGGGACGCGCGCGCACGAGGTGCGCGCGCGTCCCCTTCCGACGGTGCTGCCGTCCCCTTCCGACGGTCGCCCTGTGCCCACACCGGGCGCCCGCACCCCCCCACAGCCTCCTCGGGCCCCCCCAGCCCCCCTCGAGCGGGAGGCGGACAGTATTGCGTCCGCCTCGCCCGCCGGCCGCCGGCCGCCCGGATACTGAGACGCACGTGCGTGGGGGACGCACGCGCGTCTCAGTCAGATGTCGCGCCGTGTTGCTGGCGGATCGCCAGCAGCATGCTGCTGGCGATTCGCCAGCAAGCATAAGGCCTGCCCTATCTGTAGAGCCAAATTCACAATGTCACAGACAGGCAATGGGTAACAAAAGATGAAGCTGGGACTGCATCATCATACTTTTGTCTTTTAGCTCCTGACGGTTGATCTGGACCATTAGATCATTACTGACAGCTCTGGTACCAGCAGTAGTGTATGTATGAATAGAATAAAGGCCCATACACACTGGGCGATTTTGAGCTGAAATGGCTTTCCATAGTGTCCTGCCATGGGAAGCCGTTCATAGTGGCTAAAATCGCTGGGCAGGGGGAACATCGCTCAGTTTGTATGCACTGAGCGATTTTCCAGCCCAGTGATTTTAGCGATCATCGCTGTGCATACATGTTGGGCAAAAATGCTGTATGGTGATTATTCCATGCAGGTTTCCACACATTTCATTTTTTTAAAAAGTGCAATCAAAAAGGGATGGAGAGTCTTGTTTCATTAAAAATTCCACAACCATTCACTACTGAAAAATACGCTTGTTTTGATGTTGTGGATGATTGTGACCTGTGGATGATTGTGACCTACTGTGTAAATGCATGGGGGAAATGTATGAAGCCTTGTTGAGAGAGAGAGAGAGAGAGAGAACCAGCCAATCACCTCTTGACACAGCCTGGAGCGGATTCTTAAACACGGCCTGTACCATGGCAGTTAGGAGCTGAGCGGCTGTACCTTGCATGTCGTGTGTGCGACAGGTTCAAAAGAATCTATGCAGCAAATACATTTCAAATATTACTTCCATTTTCTACCTCTACACTTTTTCTGCATTTATTTACTCTATGGAATATATTCCATTTGTGAGCTTATTTCAGATATGCCCCTCTTCTCTTCTGTAAGCTATTAGTTTTATGCCAGAACAGGATCAGAGACTTTTGTGTGGGAAAGTTAAAACTGTTTGATCCTATTTGGCACAAAAGCAAACTTCAACGTTCCCGTACAATCTGTTATTTGCAGTCATACTCACACCATTCAGGTGTTTTCCAAGGTCTGAAGCTCCACACATCATTTGTGACCATTATTTAATTTCAATAATCTTACAAAACATTTTGTCATACTTTCTGTTACATTTCTGGCGGAGGTAGTAGACATCTGCATGCTACACTTTGTTTACTTTTGCTATCAGAACTGATATTCTTGAATATTGCAGCCACTCTTCTCTGGAATCGACTCAATTCCTGAACGCCTACAGAATTGCCATTTTTTTGCGGTATGCTGTTCCTGAAGTGGTGGGCTCTGGGCCTAATTCAGACCGGTTAGCAAGGCTGCAACTTTTGCAGATGGACAAAACCATACTGCACTGCTGGTGGGGCAGATGTAACATGTGCAGAGAGAGTTAAGCTGTGTATACACGGAGCAATATGATCGCTGGCAATATATTGCTCAGCAATCATATTGCTCAGTGTCCCGTTTTCATCAGCAACCAGAGATGGTCACAGATAAAAATTAAACACTGCCGGGAGAAGAGGCAGGGGAAGTCGTTGGTCTGAGGAGCATGCTCCTCCGATCAGCGACCATTAGGGGGCTGAAAATGGGAGCGCACACCCCAATCGCTGGCAATATGGTCGCTCAGCGACCATATTGCCTGCGATTTATGCCCGTGTGTACACAGCTTGAGATCTGGGTGGGGTGTGTTCAAACTGAAATCTAAATTGCAGTGTAAGAATAAAGCAGTCAGTATTTACCCTGCACAGAAACAAAATAACTTCCTCAAATCTGATTACCCTACACACAGGGCGATTTGAGGGCATTTTGTAAGCAATCTCACTAGATTGCTTACAAAATGCCCCTACAGCGTTCTGTGTGTAAGGGCCATAGCAATAATGGCGGGCATACAGGTGAAAAGTAATTTTATAGACGATCATCAAATGATTTTTTTACCCATTCACAAATAAAAGTCAATGTAGACTGACTGTTATTTGCCTCAAATATGGCTGAGAATGGGGCGGGTGCTGATATCAGCCTCCTGCCCCATGCCGGCTTTGGTACACCTGCGTTTGCATGGGGACGCACAGCGTTTTTCTGGGCGGATCCACCGTTTTTCTTTGTGGGCATGCCCAGGAAATGCCGGGCATCTCCATGCAACAGCCCATTGCCTACATAATTATCGCATATACTCTAACATATGCTATAATTATGACAAAGGACAGCTCTTGCGTTAAGAGCTGTCCTTTGAGTCAGCGGATCCCGGCGGTTCCCCCCTCCCTTCCTTACCCGGCGCTGCTGCTGCACCAGGCTCTCCTCCTCCTCCCTGCACCCGGAAGAGGATTATAGTCCCGGAAGGAGGAGGTCACAGGTCCGGGCAGCACAGCTCTGTGCTGCCTGGACACAGGTGAGGGGGGGGGGGCGGTGCGGCGAAGGTCGGTGCGGGGCGGCGGTGGGCCGTGGTAGAAGCCCATAGGCTTCTATGGGACATCGCCAGCTTTTGCTGGCGATGTCCTCCGTCGCGGTAACCCTGCGGGGGGATGTTTAGAGCATCCCAAAATTCGGTAAAAACCCCGATAACGGAGTTTTTACCAAATTTTTTGTTTAGAGAATCTCCCCCTTTGAAGTAAAACCCCACCCAAATCTAATTCTCTCTGCACATTTTACATCTGTCCCCCTGCAGTGCACATGGTTTTGTCCATCTAAGAAGGAATTTGCCAGAAGGAGTGAACCAGAATAACCCCCTGTGTTTTATTAGCATCTGCCTCCTGAATCACTGCCTAGGGGGTAAATTGACTAAAGCTTCTAAAAAGGAAAATAGTTGATGTTGCCCATAGCAACCAATCAGACTATCATTTCTCTATTGCATCCTAGAAAATTATAGACAGAATCTGATTAGTTGCTATGGGCAACATCAGTTCTATTCATTTGTAGAAGCTTTAATAAATGTAACCCTATGTGTCTCTCCTCATCTCCTCCTTGTCTGTTATGCAGTGATAGAGTAAATGTATGAAGCTTGGGGAAGTGGTATCTATCCCCATAAAGAACGTTATATGCAAGATGATAATGCACCAGCCATTCTACAATTGTGCTTCACACCAGGCAATGGCCTGGTCAGGTTTGCTAGTTAAAAATAAAAATAGAGTTGCAAGCCAGTATACTGAACCACCCTGTCTCTACAGTATTATGCTGTGTCACATAAGAAAACTCCCATATATCAAAGATCATATAAAATCTGTTTGAAAGATCGTTCCTTCATTGTGGCAGGACAAGATAAATGAAGCTGTAAATAATGAAGTTAGTTTAAACAATTGCTCCATGGCTACAAGATATTAAACCAAATATTGCAGTGTATAAATCTGTACGGTGGTTTGCCAGCCACAATGCAGAGGGTGTCTCCTGGGTATTAAGAGTGTAACCTCTCAATGGTAGTTTGCTACATCATTTAATGGAAAAGTAGCCGTGACACAGTTACATGCGAACTTTGTTTTAACACGGTAACGCTAGTCAGGAAGGAGAAACTGTACTTCTTCCAGGAACTATTCCTTTGAGGTTTACCTGGCGAGTGGAAAAAAATGGTGAATTATGTGCTTTTTATGTGCAAAGTATGAAAATAACTGCTATCATTAAACCTGTTTAAACAAGCTGAATAAAACGTCTGTCACGTCACAAGAAGCAAAAATTATTTTGATAGTAAAGCAAAATATGATAATTGTAGTCTTGAGGACAAGTCAGCTGTCATTCATCAGCGATTGTAAAACTCACTGAAGTTGTTTGCTCCCTGGTTCTGCACATGTGCAAATACGCGCGTGTGCAGACCCACCACCATCGGATCAGGGCCGAATTCACCTCGTTCTGATCACTATTGAATTAGGCCCTTAATGTGAAAAACTATTTTGTGCTGGGGAGAGATTCAAACGAGCTTTAAGTTGTAGAGGGTATTTTTGAGGTATTTTCTTCTAAATATCCCACTAGATTTATCAGGCGCATCAGAGCTCACCCCAAAAATGACATGAGGTTTATTTTCTCCTTAATATGAGGGAATTTGGTCCTATAGTATAGGGGTTCCTAATCTTTTTTTAATCCCGACACCCTAGAGTATCAGAATTTTTTCACAGCACCACTAGGCCCCCCAAAAAAGTAGAAAAATATATAAAATGAAGTGTATTGTGTTTTTATGTGATCTAATGCTGGCCACACATCAGACCAACTTTCCTCCAACCATCCAACTAATTGCTTGGATGGAATAAAAACAGTGATAAGACTGTAGACGCAGGTTAATACCAAGCCTCCGGCTCATAACATTCTGGATGATGATACATACAAATCACTCCAATATAATTGGCCAAATCCTAAGCCAATTTGGGCTAATCTGCCTACCACCTACCACCTTCCTCTCTTCTGGCTACAGATATTTCCTGGAGTTTAGTCTTGTACTGTAGGCCAAAAATATGTTGTTCTTGTTTTCTTAGCTTAGTTTCAGCATTGCGAAGTTTGCGAACTACTGTAACAGGGACCAGGGAATGGCATTGTAGTGCAATTAGTAGTCTGCTGGAAAAGACACAAGGAATCAGGCCCCACGAGAAGGGATCTCACCATTTCAACAGACACCGTCCTCTCAACAGACCCTGCCTCCATGAGGGCTGCTTCCAGAAATTTTCTGGGGTGGATTTCCATCCCAATCCGCCCTTAGATTAGGGTATTACTGTAAAATGTGTGTCACTGACCTTTGTAGGGTTGCATGAGTTGAATGTTTGTGCATTTACATTGAAGTTTAATCTACCACTGTACTAGTTACTATGTTGTATGCCTTAAGGCCCCCATACATTATACGACTTCTCCAAGGGGAGAAGTTTCATGCGATCCCCCTTGAATCACTCAGCCGGCTCCCGGGCACCATGACCACATATGACACATCATATGCAATCCCAGCAAAGCCCGCGGGATCCGACACATCTATAGTGCAGGCCTTGCAGTCTCTGGCTCCGATCCAATGCACACAGGTCTGTACACCATATCGGAGGTAAACACATGCAATTTGATACCTTTCATCCAATTTCTTGGACTGATCGGTCAAAAAGTGTATAAATCACACTATTGTATGGGTACCTTTAGGCCACCCTAGCACTTTTGTTAAAAGGTGGCACTTAAGGGTGTTTTGAGTGACACCATGGGTGAAATGTAATAGGATGAGAGATTCAGAAAGTGAGAGATTTGGTAAGAAATCTTCAGGGTTTTTTTAAAAGCGGCAATCATTGACACCGCAAAATCAAACTGGTTTTGTGTAAATGATTGCCTCTTTAAAAAAACTAGAGATTTCTTACCAAATCTCTCACTTTCTGAATCTCTCATCCTATTACATTTCACCCCAAGTCATGGTCTGTATAGCTAGCAAAGCTTGTGGGTCCCACAAAGTTTTGGCTAAGCCCATGGGGTAGCCATTTTATTATTTGTGTTTCTGTAAGGTTAACTATACAAGTATAATTTTATTAGAAAGTTGTTGTTTGTCTTTAAGCTAGTAAAAATAATCCACTTAGTCATTTAGGAATAACCTCTTGAGATGCATTATTATGTGTTTGAACTGGTCATATTGTACAGTTCTCTGATTAAACAAAGTTTTGGCCTTAAACTGATAAATTACAGACTGCGTGCAGATTCTGACAAGAGTCATACCGTCTGTGACATAGTGTGCCATGTTGGAGGGCAGTGTTTAGGTTGGGATGGACATTTTAGCTGCTGGCAAATTCTCAACAATGTGCACAATGAAATGTATTTTTATACATTTGTAAATAAGCTCCTACACGTTCCAGTGCAGAACATTTACAATCTCCTTTTATGGACAACATAGATTACTTTAACTGTAGGCCTTTGTTTCAGGTTTAGCTGGTTGGGTGCACCATGCTGTTACCACAAACTAATATATGTATTTTCTATGTATTTTCTAATATAAAAAACTAAAGAACTAAGTTAGGCTTTCTGTGTCTTCAGTTGTATGTGAGTACTATACACTTGCATACTGTGTTCCTTTATCACTGTTTTCTCTTTTATTTTAACTGTTACTGTTAGAGATGTTCCAGTTCCCTTGTGTTTTGGATTTGTATTCATCGTCATGTTTTGGGTATGGTTTTGCTTTTTAATTTGTATGTTTTTTTTTTGAATGCTGAAAACAGCTAAATCATGTAATTTGGGCTTGATGCAGGAATAGATGGGATAAACTTTACTATGAACAGAGATTTTGGGGCAAATGTTATAGGATGCGAGACTCAGAAAGTTAGAGATGTGTTAAGAAAATTTCTTACCAAATTTCTCACTTCTGAATTTTTCATCCTATTACATTTCCCCCTTGGTTTTGCCAAAGCCTCCCTTGGTGTTTAGGTTTTGCTTTGGTTTTTTTTTTCAAAACCACCCTTGTATTTTGGATTTTTTTTAAAGGAGTTGCTGCAAACATCTAACTTCATGTAATTTGGGCATGTTTTTGTTCCTACAGTATTATTAACCTCAATTAAATAAATTTCCACTAAATTTTGACCTCCTTACAGCTCACAATATTGTTCATCAATTTAGGCCAAAGGCTGACGACTAAATGAAGCAACAGAGCACAAACACAATACAGTTACTTTAAGAGTAAAGCACATCTATAAAGCGGGATGAGTTGAAATGCATTAGGTCCTCAGTCAATAGGTTGACCATTATTGGTCGACATGCATGAGGTCAACATGGTCCATATAGTCGACACAGTAATAGTTGACAAATGAAAAGGTTGCAGTGGTAGTGGAGCAAGTTTTTCATGAATTGTTTAATTTTTTTTTTACTTTTTCATCCTTTACCATCCTCATGGCCTACGGTTGGGAGCGGTAACGTGGGCCGATCGCAATACTAGTGGACCAAGGCACCTGGCTGCCTGAAGCATGGTGAGGGAATGCAGTATACTGATTATGGTTCATGTGCTCAAGTCTAGAAATTGACAAAAAATAGTGAAAAACTCATGTCAATTTTATTTAGTGTTTCGACCTTTTCCTTGTGTTGACTGTTGACTATTTGAGGTCAACCGAACCAATCCATACCATTATGAACCATCGGTGGAAGTGAGATTTCTAGCAATCCCATGCTGCAAAGTTTTATTTACAGAAGTTGCGTACGCCATCATGTGAGTTTTTCTTTTTTCATGTTATAACGTTAATCCCTGAACATAAAAAGAAAAGGTTTAAATGAAGGACTCTTGCAACGTATTCTTATACTTTGTTCTCAAGGCTTTAATTGTCTTTAGTCTAAATAAATCATCAAAAAGGGTTTTGTTACATGCCAGATTCTCTGGTCCAGCTGCTAGTACCACTTCATCGAAAGTCTTTTCACAGCTTCTGTAGGTTGCTGAGGTTAGCTTTTAAGTCCTGCCAATATGGAACAAACCCCTGAGGTGGAATTTCAGAGAACAAATGTCAGCTCTAAAAACAGTGGTCTCAAAATGATATTCAGTTTTACAATTATAGCACACAATTCAGATTTATAAGAATGCTGGTAATTAAGGTTTTGTTCTAAGAAGGGCTTCTTAGTATTCTGAAAGCTTGCAGTGATTTCCTGTCAATTTAGCTATTAAATAAACTGTTCTGTGTTCTTACTCTTCCAACTGTTCCACAGCTAACCAGAGTGAGCTGCTAAATAATACTGCAGTGAAATCATTACTTTACATTGTGACTTCAAGTCCAATCCCCTGCCCCAGCCACCTCCATCTCTCCAGATTGCCCGAGGCACAGAAAGATTATAAATATATAATAATTTATTTGCTGCTGCCTTCAATTTCACAGAAAGCTCATTCTCTGCACTTCTGACCTTATGGGGAAAATATTAACACAAAATAAAAACAATTTATTTTCCATTATTCAAAAGCAAATTGAAGTGATATTTTTTTTAATAAATCAATCCATATATTTTAATAAATTAATGTTGCAAACACTGATAATACTTAATGTGATACATGAGCTTGATGAAGTTACACCAGTTTCCCTATGTTTGGTTTAAAGTGAATATACACACTAGGATGACCGTTCGGCTTTCTGGCTGGACCACGGACCTATGTGATGTTTGTTGAGTGTATACACACTTACTAGTCATCAGCCTCCTGTGTCCACTCAGTTATGATGTCAGTCACGGTGGACTCTGCAGCAAGTGTATGGCAGTCGGCTAACTCCCTGTATACACAGCACGATGTGGCGATTTATCTGCAAATATATTGGCCATTGGATGTGCTGCACAGCCGACATCATTCACAGACATATCTGGGGTTACACTGTCAGTATACAGATGTAGCGCCTCTCAGCCAGCCCAGGGAATCACCAGATTCCCTGAGCTGGCAATTATTGGCGGAGAGACCCTGCATTTAACATGAACACGCAAGCGTCTCACGCACACGCGTGTCCCTTTCACTCAGCGGCAGATGGCTGAGACCCTGCCCATTTTTGCTTCAGGGTTAGGGGGGGTGCGGGCAGCGGTGGGGATGCGACGGCGGGTTCCGTCAGAATGGGGCGCGCAGGCATCTTGTGTGTGTGTGCCTTCTTCTGCGGGCTGGTGAACGGCGGCGGATGGCGATAGAATTGCCAGGAGAAGCTCTAATGAGGAAAAAAGGGGGGAGGGTCACTAAAAGTGGCCCAAGGGGCGCCTGAGTGGAGTTGTTTTGCTGGAGCTGCGGTCTCGGGACTTGGGAAGTCTGACCCAAGAAAAGTGGTATACTGGAAAGAAAAGGGATTTGAGACCGCGCTCGCTAAAAAGCATGCAACAGGTGTAGTTAAAACATTTATTTTAGGAAAATTACATATAAAACTATAATAAAATATCAATAAAAGGATTTGGGATTATCACAAGTAAATACAGAGAGCAGGGATATTCACCCACAGTCCGGTTAGGGTAGTGTCCTGTATCCGTTCCTATGTTACCTCCAGATAAGCTTATCTGGAGGTAACATAGGAACGGATACAGGACACTACCCTAACCGGACTGTGGGTGAATATCCCTGCTCTCTGTATTTACTTGTGATAATCCCAAATCCTTTTATTGATATTTTATTATACAGTTTTATATGTAATTTTCCTAAAATAAATGTTTTAACTACACCTGTTGCATGCTTTTTAGCGAGCGCGGTCTCAAATCCCTTTTCTTTCCAGAAGCTCTAATGAGAGCTGCTCCATCTGTATGTCATTTTGTGAGCAACCAGTAGCCTTTTTTATTGTATATTTATCACATAGGTATCACCACATCCAAAACACAAATCACAGTAAGCAATAATTGGATATAAAACAGAGGTCACGGCTCTTGTAATATATACAACACGTTCCTTTTGTTCTAGATCTGGATGATGTGTTCTTGTAACCAGTTCATTCATGTTCTTAAATATACTTTGGTCTGTTTCTCATTGAATATTTGAAAAAGAGAAACAATTGAGAGAAAATGTTCAGTACTGTCCAAAGTGTTCACAGTAATATAGTGCACCAAGAAGAATGAGCAATGTGGATCCTTAGATAGTATAGATCAGCATAACTGACTCACAATTATACACCTACTGTAGTGATAAAATTATAAAGATGTCTTTCAATAGCCTGGTTTGTGTATAACCTTCACCCAGAGATTTTCAATAAGGGGAATATCCTTACTCACTTTGAAGATAATTTAGTTGAACTCATAAAGGTTTCTTTTTTTAAGTACATGAGAGTCAATACAATATGGCGTACCACACTAACGGTTAGAGATGAAAAGATACTCCTATCTGGGTTCTTTTGTTATATATTCTGCTGATGCATGGACTTGTACTCTCCCGTGTGTACCAATCTTAAAAATCTGGTTTAAGGAGATTTCACGGGGCCTCATATGTGTGGTTTGCCAGTTTTGACTGAGCATTAACTGAAGTCCAACACAAGTAGCAAGTATGGTAAATTGCATTTTGGAATTTATTGCATAGGCATCAATTTTAGTATAATGCCTATTATGCTGAGTTAGAAGAAACTCACAGCAGATTGTTGCCATCAAATAAATCCAATATTGCAGGCAGCAATGTTATTGTCAATACTTGCTAATTTTCCCCAATGCAACAAGCAATTAAGCACATGTATGCCCACATATGGTACTAGACACTCCCCTTGGGTTGACCATGACATGCCCCCTCAACAGGGTGCCATGGAAAATTTTACTACCAACTATAATCTCCCTGAAACTAGTTTTGAGAAGGAGTCAAGTCAGACAGTAGGTAAGGACCAACTGTAATGTCTCCCCCTTGCCTCCTAACGTGCCTAACAATGCTATGGATAGTATAGAAATTAGTGAACAACTAATGGTTTTTATCATTCTAAAATATTTGGTATTTTATAGAATGTGTAAACAAAGTGTAAACAGAGCCCTACTACAATTATGTCGGTTTGCTTCTACCCAGTATATAATCACTGTTCTTTCCAATTGTAAAGCGCAAAAGAATATGCTGCGCTATATAAGAAATTGTAAATATATAAATAATTGTATCCCAATTTAAAATATAGTTGATACCATTTTTATAGCTAGTTACTGTGTAATTACACCCAACAAACAAAAGTCATGTTTTGGTCACACATCTGGCATGCCAAAAGTTAGGCTCCTGTTGGCATTGTTACCATTCATGTCAGCAATGTCTGCAGACAGTGCCCTTTCTTGGATTTCCTACACACTGTGACTGCATTTTTTTCTCTGGAATTCAGGAAGATGTAATTATTGTGTCTCTCAGCAGGAAAATTAGTGAATTATGGCAGAGCTGATGAGGCAGAAAATGTGACACTGCAGCATTGTAAAGCTTGTTATTTTGGCTCTCAAAATCCCTCTATGTTATTTTCTGTCAAATGGGAAATACAGTATAAGTAATTACAGATGAGATACTCCATGTAATCTTATGGGCCCTACACACGTGCGATATACAGGCATTTTCTGAGTGATGTTACTTAATTTAACTACATCGCAGCCAGGGCTAGTGTTCTCACCGGAGTACACTGGCCGTGACAGATCGCTGAGCACACATCGCTGACACATCGCTGTGTGCTGAGTTATCTGAGCGGTCTGAAGGATCTAACATCGCTCAGAATGCTCATCTATACACATCGCTATGTGTAACAAACAGATAAAAGGGAAACTGCGCTTTTTGAGGAAAGAACGGTATACCACACAACATGTAAATAAAAATAAATGTAATAACAATCACTTTCAATACCCAATTGAAGATTTTAAAATTAATAATCATAGCGATCATTAGCTTTGAATTATGAATGAATACGGTAGTAGCACCCCTTTAAACCTCTTAACGTGGATCCCCGTTCCTATAGTGGACTTGTACCATAGATTAAGCAGTGTTTGGAATTAAGCTAGGACAGTTCCATAACCACTCAGGATTTTTGGGAACAGTCCTGCAGAGCAGAGTGTTAATACCCTGTCCGTATATTGTAATCCCCAAATAAGGGAATGATGGAGGTAGGGGTGTTTGTCCTCCTACCGCCATCATTCCCTTATTTGTAGATTACAATATACGGACACCCGAACCAGGACTTTTAGACCTCATTTTGTGGTTCAAATTCATCAGGACCACCAGCAGCTGCCACCACTCCACAGGGTATTAACACTCTGCTCTGCAGGACTATTCCCAAAAATCATAAGTGGTTATGGAACTGTCTCAGCTTAAATCCACACATTGCTAAATCTATGGTACAAGTCGACTATAGGAACGGGGATCCACGTTAAGAGGTTGAAAGGGGTGCTACTCCCTTATTCATTCATAATTCAAAGCTAATGATCGCTATGATTATTCATTTTTAAATCTTCAATGGTGTATTGAAAGTCACTATTGTTATTAAATTAATTTTTATTTACATGTTGAATGGTATACCGTTCTTTCCTCAAAAAGTGCAGTTTTCCTTTTATCTATTTTTTTCATGACCTAATGGACTGTCTATCCCTATTAACAAAACTGCTGCTATTTGAGAAGAAGCCCTTGACAGCGCCTAGAGGTTTATCCTCAGTGGTAAACTCTCCCCCTTTTTTTGCATACATCGTTACAGTATGTGTGTAGGCCCCATTAGCGCTTTATTAAAATAATACAAAATAATAAAAAACTTGGACATGCAGGTAAAGGGTTATACCGATGTTAAGATTTCTAAAATTTACAAATATAAAGCACCTGTACTGAATGGTGAAGTTGTCCAGGATATATAGAATACAATATTAGCTGCTGAATAAATCCAGGGTTGCCAACTTATAAATGCTCCTCTCTGGGAGAAGCCCGGAGAGGAGACTTTCCTTACCCGATCAGGGGGCGGGGCTTGACTGTGACGTCATTAAGCCCTGCCCCCATTACGGGAAATAGGAGAAATGACTGATCTCCATGGAGGGGGCGGGGCTAAAATGACACGGTTGTGCCATTTTAGCTCCGCCCCCTCCTCTGAGACCAGCGGATTGCGACATTTACATGCCGCGATTCGGCGGGCTCAGGGGGGTCCCCCAGATTCCGGGAGGGTTGCCCACCCTTCCGGGGGGGCGGGAGGAGGACCCGATTTTCGGGAGACTCCCGGGAATTTCGGGAGGGTCGGCAACCCTGAATTAATCTTATATTACTGAAATACATTTTAATTGCCCTGCATTCTGCAATATAAACCTTCAACCAGAACATTCTTGCTATTTTGTGGAATAAAAGTAAAAAACTTAATACTTCGCTATTATACATTTACTGTTTGTAGAAGTGGCAGTCCTTACCTCTCTGCTGTGGTGTGCAAAAGGAGAGAAGTGAGTGTACTGGTGAAGCTTGGTACCCTGGAGCAAATGATGACCCCTAGCTTTAGAATGTAAGGGCTCACAAACTAGGCCCTCTCTCCTCATGTGCTTATCTTAGAATATATACATCTCTGCTACCCAAAAATAGCTTCAGTGTCCTATCCCCTTATGAAAATCTCTTTACTGAACATGTACTTGTCCTAAATTGTCTTGCACCGTAATTTGTTACTTGTTTTTTCCTCATTTATGTATTGTTAGGCACTGCAGAACCCTTGTGGGGCCATACAAAATACACTATAATAATAATAATAATAATAATAATAATAATAATAATAATAATAATAATAATAATAACAATAGGGCCTGTATTATCCATTCATTATAACATCATCTATTCAGGATAACACATCACTGCCACTAAATTTATCAGTTACATACATTAGCTTATACAGTCTGCAAGTCTTCAGATGATTCTTTTATTTAAGTTCATTCATATCTAAATCTAGTTCTGAGAATAAAAAATAATACTGAAATAGTGTCCTTACTGTATACCATTGGGAAATAATAAAAAAGCACCCCATGATAGCATAGAGAAAAGAGTAGTATAGAGATGTGGTGTAATAGCGTAATGTGAGTTTGGCATTTACAATTTGTTCACAACATAAACAAATTTAATTAAGTATAATATAGAGAGAACAGTGGCCCTTATTCTAATCGGAACGGTACGGCCCGCGTGCGGCCGTACCGCCGATGTTTTAACACTGCACATGCGCAGAGGTGAATCTGCGCATGTGCAGCCCCCTTCGCCGCAGACGGATTTCGTCCGCCGCAAAGGGGGCGGATAGGGGCGTGAGAGGCATCATGCCCTCATTTCCCTATGTGTACGCCCCGCGTTTCATGGGCGTTCCCATGCAAACGCGGGGCGTATGCATGGTAATGAGGGCATGACGCCACTCATGGGGGCGGAAAGCTGACGTCGCCGGATGTCAGCTTTCAGCCCCCATACAAGCTACCACACGGACGATTGTCCGTGTGGTCTTAGCTTGCGGGAGCTGCCGCGGCGTGCGGACCTGCCTTCGATGGTCGACGACCATCGAATGCAGGGGGCAGCTCCCACCATGGTGGAGGCGTAGCCTCCACCATTTTAATGCGGATCGCCAGCCGTCCGTGTACGGACGGCCGTGGCGATCCGTAGGGTGGGCGGGGATTGGTTTGTGCGGTCGGAGCCCCGTGTGCGGCTCTGACCGCACCAACCAGAATAAGGGCCAGTGTCTGGACCATTTTACTAATAAAAGCCAAATTTGCAATTAAAATCATTTAAAAAAAACCCAGTATAATTATATGCAAACATCTGCTGTTTTCCCCTGTAAAAATCAATTTGGGAACATCTTTCCTGCCACATTGTGTGCAAGTAGATGGCTGCGACTTAATAAACTACGGCAGCCACAATAATTAATTAAGAATTGTTTTATTTATCAGTGGGAAGGGTCAGATGTAATTTGCCAATAAGAAGATGCCTCTATTCTTCATTATTATTATCCTTGCCTAGATTTACACCAGTGGTTCTCAACCTTGGTCCTCAAGGACCCCACACAGTGCACGTTTTCCAGGTCTCCACATAGAATCACAGGTGAAATAATAAGCTCCACCTGTGATGTTTTAAAATGTGCCAGTGAATAATGAGTGCAGCTGTACACATGCCGGGTGACCTGGAAAATGTGCACTGTTGGGGGTCCTTGAGAACCGAGGTTGAGAACCACTGATTTACACCACACCATCTGAAAGGGAATACAGTCATTATGTCAACATTTGCAATGTAGGCAATCAATGTCAACAATACAATGTTGGCAGTTATGATGTAGACATTTTGAAAGGTCAACATGGACTATTAACATTGTGCAGGGTTCATGGAATATCAACATTGTGCAGAGTTAGGGACTATGGGGAGCATCGGCGGCTCTTACCTCTGCAGAGGAGGGGTCTGCAGCGATGTGGGCTCCCCCTTCGCTGCGACTGCTGCTGTGCTTGTGGTCCCCGCCGCTGTCGCCGCCAATCCCTGTCCCAGCTATCAGTCCCGGTCCCTGCCGCGGGGCTGGCGCAGTAGCTACTTCGGTACTGCACATGCACTGGCCCCCAGCCTCTATGGCAGTGGTCCCCAACCTTTTTTCTCTCCCGTACCCCTTGATTAGGCTTTTCATTGATAAGTACCACCCTCCTCTCATTTTGAAATATGGACAGTACTTAACGGTATGCAGATCTTTATGCATGTCCTTATATTAAGGAGGAGCGGAGGAGTAGTATACAGCAAGGAATCATGCCCTTCTGTGTCTAGACACTGGTTGTGTATTATCTCCAGGATTCCCACTAACACCGTTAGGATTAATGCCGCTGCTTTCTCCACCTTTGTCAGTGCTGGGCAGATAACTGCTGATGTCTGAGGGCAGCGCGGGAAGCTCCCAGTGGATTGCTGGTCAGGCATATGACACAACATGGTTTGTCTCCATGGCAATGGGTCTTCTTCAGCCATCAAAAGACCTTTTCATCGTCCGCCATTACCAATATTATTTTCAAGTACCCCCAACTGGTCTGCAGAGTACCCCCAGGGGTACTAGTACCCCAGGTTGGGAACCACTGCTCTATGGGATGCTTTTGCAGCAGCCCCCATAGGCATATTCAGGATCATGGGTCTGGCACATGCACAGTATCATCCTTGTACTGCACATGCATGGAGCCCAGTTTTTATTGGCTGCCGCTCAGCAGCCCGTGTAGAGGCATCTCAGAGGGAGGGAACACCTCCCAATGGGACTGCCTTGTGTGACTGGCAGGTTAGACTTCCAATAAGAAGTCACTGCCAGTCACAGTGAAGCCAGAGCAGTCTCATAGGTAAAAACCGGCACTGATGGGGAGGGTACTGACTTGACAAGTATACTGACATTATGTCCCGCCATAATTCTGATTTTATATAACATTTTGTTATTGTTCTCAATCTATGCTGTACTTAATGGGAGTTGTGATGACTTCACTTAGGTCACACCATACACGCTGCATTCCTGTGTCCTTACTTACCTTTCTGGAGTCCTGCATTGGTGCTGCCATTGTTGCAAATTCACCACCAAGCGTGTTTCATCAGTATATTCGGATTGCAAGCACAAAAGGTCACTTTTACCATAACAATTCCTATGAGCAACATAACACTTGTAAAAGTCCACAATGACCCAATTTCTTTATGTACTCCACTGCTGGATTGCAAATGTGTAGATAGCATAGCAGCACTGACAAATAGCTGCATTACAAGCAGTAAAAAAAACAAGCCCTTACAAAGTTAAATGATGTGTGATTGAGGTTATGCTGCCTTTCCTATAACCCTGGACATAAATAAGAAAATATCACAATAGTGCCAAATAGATTTGTTATGGCAATTAAATCTGTTAATTCAGTGCACATATCTCTCTGCAGTGTTTTATAAGCCTATAAATATTGTCTTTTGGCTTTGTGTGCTTCCTTTGGTCCAAATTCTGCATATTTGTCGGGACTGTGGGCAAACTGGTATAACTTTCACAGTTGTTCTTGTAGTGTATTGGAAGCATTGTAGAGTTTATTGTCAGACTATTAAAGTTAATTACAAGACTGGCAGCAATATTTAAATAAAGTACATTTTCATACTGCAAGTAGAAATATATATTCAAGTAACAAAGAAACAAGCAAACAATTTCTGACCTCAGATGTACTGTCATAATAACAGCTCGTGCTTGAGCTATATTTCCTAACCATCGTTATTGGGTTTTAGGCTTTTTTTTTAAATCAGTTTTACAAACTGACCAAAACTGGCCATTTACTGTACTAAAGTCAAAACCTATCAAAAACCATTTTTTTACTTTAACACTTTCTCTTCCTTTTAACCTAATGAAGCCTGCACAGATCACACTTTGGGCCTTATTCAGGTTGGTTTTCAAAGCACATTTCGTGTGCTAATGGACAAAACCATGTGCACTGCAGGTGGGGCTGATGTAGCATGTGCAGAGAGAGTAAAACTAAAGCAGCCAGTATTCATCCTGCACAGAAAGAAAATAAATCACCCAAATGTAACTCTCTCTGTCTGTTACACCTTTACTTTGAATGCAATCAATCTTGCCATTAGTTGTAGATTATTTTGAAATAAAATGCACACCATCTGTATTATATGTTTGAATGCTAGGTTCAGCTATCTGATTACAGTGAGAAAACTGGTGAGAGTTTGTTACCGAACATGGTGGCATATATTGTGGAATCAGGGCTCTGTACTGTACATTTAGAAACAACGCAGCTCTCATCGCAAGTCACCCACAGCATTAGCCAGGCTGTAGTATCTGCCTTATCCATCTCTCATATCACACAACAGTTTCCATCTTATTTATATGATTTATATGTGAGATTTGTGGTAATGACGGCTTGTGCTCTCCTTGTTACACAGTGAGATGTCTGGCATAGATACAGAGAATGAAGGAGCCAATGAATGACATCAGAAGTGACAGGTCTTTAAATTTCGGACTAGGAAATCACAAGGGTTATGAGAAATGTTAAACATTTGTTGTAACTAACAAATAAGCTTTTAACAGTCTGTCATACTGTATATGAACATTCTGTGCTATTGGTTATTGCTAGAATATATTTCATTGGTTGGATACTTTTAGTGCTGTTTTATTTTATGTGCAACGTTTGGATTAAATCTGAGAGCATCAGGATGTGTTTTGGCCTACACTACAGCATAGCCATACCTCCCAACGTCCCGTTCTTTGGGGGACGTTCCATGGTGGGGGGGCAGTTGGGAGTCCCCCCTGTCACCCATGAATATGCACAGGGTCTATTCATGCCCCCACGTGGCAAAACAGGGGGTGTGGCCTCATGGGAGTGTCACGAGTATAGGCCATGTCCCCTTCCCACTAGGCACACCAGCTTCCCCCCTCCTCCCTCCTCCCTCCTCAAAGTTGGGAGATATGGTACTGTATATCCATGGAAAATTTTAAAAGTATTCCAGTATGGAGATGTTTTGTACATGTTGTTAAGTATCCTATATTCCTCAACAGAATGGTCTAGGTCACAATGCAATAGAGGTTCCCCCTAAAATTATTCATATACTTCTGCTCCTTGCATAGGATGTACAAATCATGGCTCACATAGTCAGCTTCTATTAGTTTGTCACTGAACTGTGCACACTGTTTAGTAAAATAGTAAAATACATATAGCACCATAGCATATACTTAAAATAACTATTTAAATAAAAGTACATAGAAAGTACTATGTGATCATTGGTGGACATGTGCTGCAAAAAATGAGTAATCACATATTTGCGTTTACATAAAATATTTCCCAATAAGAAAGAAGGAAGTTAGGAAGACATACTTGTTGGGCCTCACTGGCTGAGTGCCCTTCCTGTACACAATGGCAGCTCCAGGCATTGGCTGATCATGTCACATACAGTATTTCCAGTGTACTGTATCTGTATGGATGTCAGGGGTCATTGTGCCAAAGCACTACCTGCTACCTGAGTTCACCATTGCTTCCTCCACTGAGCTGAGTCAGTTAATAATCTGTTTCCTTCCCCTACACATGAAGCGATGGCTTTATAGTATGTGCCAGATGTATCAAGCTTCACAAAGTGATAAAATGGAGAGTGATAGACAACCAGCCAATCAGATCCTCCATGTCTTTTTCTCAAACTCAGCCTGTAGCGTGGCAGTTAGGAGCTGATTGACTGGATGGTTATCACTCTCCATTTTATCACTTTGTGAAGCTTGATACATCTGGCCCATGATGTAGGTTATACTGTATACCTACAGATGAGTCCACATACTGTACATCTTGCCTTTTTTTCTCAATTTGTTACATGTACAACACGGCTTAGGTGTTTTTCCAAATGTAGCAAGTAGATGGATTCTAACAAATGTTTGCAGAAGTAGAATTTGTATAAAGTCATAGATTAGAGAAGCTAAATTTTTGAAAAATCATAAAGTGTGAGTCCAAGGTGTGCCAAAATGTACCATACATGGCACAATAAAACCAAGATGTATGTGGACACGCCTGTATTTTTCTTTTTCTTTGAGCTACTGTATCACTATCCTGTCTTCTTCAGTATTTCTTTACCTCTCTCTTTTTGACACCAGCCTCTCTTTCCTTGACCTATTTGCACCAGCCTCTGTCATCCTGTATGTGGAGCGTCACTTACCTTCCCCTGTCAGCAGTAGTCTCTCTGCCCCTGCTCTGCCCTTTCTCTGTTCAAGGCTTTCCTTTATCTATGCCAGTCTCTTGCCTTCCCCTGAGTGTGCCAGTCTGTCTTCTCTTGTCTATGCAACGGCTGGCTCTATCATTATGCTGCTTAGGAAAATGCCTAGGGCGCCAGGATCTGGGGTGTCACCACCGAGTCTGCATATCACAAAATTAAGGCTGTCTATGAAGAAGACATCCTGGTTGTACTTAAATGCAGGTGATGGCTGAGGAACTTCTAAGATGCTACTGTAGGATGATAATCAAGACACCCAGAGTGGGTACAGTATTTCGGATGGGAGCAGTGTGAGCATGTATGTATGTATGTATGTATGTATGAAGAGCTCTGTGTGATTCTATGGGGTAAATTTAATAAGACTTCTTAAAATGAAAAGCCCATGGCAACCAATCAAATTTTGTCTATCATTTTTTAGGATGCAAGTTACAGATATATACTGATTAGTTGCTATGGGCAACATCATCAGTTTTCATTTTTAGAAGCTTTAGTAAATGTGCCCCCTAAGTCATATGAAAAAGAGGCTGTTTCTGATGGATCTATTGAACAGAGTATGGGGCTGGTGCTAGTGCCTATGCTTATTATGACAATTGTGTCTGCAGATGCTAGAACAGTGGGCGGTATAGGCTTGCACTTTCAGGCACACAGATTTGCATCTTAGTTTGGCCAATTGTTGGACTAGTTACACCAGTATAGAAAAGTATAATGCGGTGGCATTAATGAAAGGTGGCTCCCGAAACTGCTTCTTTTGTCCAGTCCCGGTGGCAATTTCTGATGGCAGCCCTGATCATCATGGTGACTAGGACCCTACCTATCAATGGGCCTTATTTTGGTTCATTCTTTCTGACAAAATCCTTCTTAGATGGACAAAACCATGTGCACTGCAGGGGGGCAGATGTAACATGTGCAAAGAGAATTAGATTTGGGTGAGTAATTTTGTTTCTGTGCAGGGAAAATACTGACTGCTTTGTTTTTACACTGCAATATAGATCTCACTTTGAAGTAAAACCCCACCCAAATCTAATTCTCTCTGCACAAGTAACACCTGCCCCCCCTGCAGTGCACATGGTTTTGCCCATCTAAGAAGGATTTTGTCAGAAAGAATGAACCAAAATAAGGCCCAATGTGTTCTCATTTAATTGCATGAGTTTCCTTTAGGTAGTCCATTCCCACATTCTGAAAATGTATCGGTAGATTGACTTGCTGGAGTGTGTATAACATATCAGCATACCTCCCAACTGTCCCGATTACAATTCCACTATTTGAAGACTGTCAAATCATCAAATGTTGGGAGGTATGTATCAGTACAGTAGATTAACTAGCTAATGTGTGTGTTAGGATATGGTGAGGCAGGTACTGATGTCAATAACAAATATTCTCTCTGAACCATTCTGTGCACTTGGTGGCACTATAAATAAATTATAATTATCGTTGTGTCAGGCTATTTGTGGTTATGGTGCAGTGTAGCTGCTATTAATGTAGTTTGTGTGGTAAATGCGACATTGAAAACTTGAGGTGGAATTAAAAAAGAGCAGCCTAATAAATTAATGTGCTTTTGTATAAATATAAAATAGTTATGAAATTAAAATGCACTCGTTATGGTGGTTTGAGTATAGATAAAATAAAGTACAAAGAACAGGCCACAGATGTAAATGTCACACTGTGCAGCATCACATTCTAAAGTGCATTTAAAGTCATGATTCATTTGAGGAATAGCTTTTTGCTCCAGACAGTTAGCAGCTAGAATCAGTTTTGGAGCTCCCCAGAGGTGTGCGCACATTGAGTGTTAGGGGTGCACAGGCACCCCCTAATGCTGTGCCCACCCTTATGAATACCTCCCTGCCACTAGCAATACCAGCAATACCTTTTACCAAAGACTTTTGCTTTTTAGAACTGTATTCCATTAAAAGAAGCGCCCACACAAATATGTGTGCTTTGCATTGCTAATTTTACTAGACCATTGGTTTCCAACCTTTTTGGGCCGTGAGCTACAGTACTCGCGACAAAATAAACCACCTGAAGAGCTACTAAAATAAAAAATAAAAAAAATCTGCATAGCAACCAAAAAATGCCCTTTACACATTATGCCACACACTGTAATGCCCCAGGCACATTATGCCACACACCGAAATGCCCCAGACACAATACAAAAAATGTAGATTTTGGTCTCATTTAAAATGAGTTAAGCTTGTGTTCTTCTACATGTCTTTAGCTTTATTTTGGGTGTTTTAGATGTAGCTTGTAACCAATATTATTATTTCCGGTCTTCTTCATGTCTATCCAGTTTTTCCTTTTTGTAGACAATAATTTTTCCATGAAGTCTAAAACTTGTTTTTCAAAAGTTGTGTATTCCCAGTAATTATTTCGGAGAGATGTATGAATGATTTCCTAACAAGTTCTTGTGCAATTTACTGGAAGCTGTCTTAAACGCCTGTTACCCACAGGTTTGAAATAGGTTTCTGTATGTAACTGTTGATTATTTTTGTATAGGACTAGATGTAGAAATTCACATATTTGCCTAGAATTATATTTATTATTGCTTTTAATGTACATTTAAGCTGGCCATACATCAGGTAGACCAGTATCAATCCAGATTGTGTCACGATTTTTCCCTTGAAATCCCTGGCAGCTTTCCAGACACTCCATAGATCAGGGCTATGCAACACCGGCCCTCCAGTTGATGAACTACACATCCCAGCATGCCTTGCAACCGTTTCAGCATGGCCACAGAAAAACTAATGCAAAGATGTGTAGTTCATTAACATCTGGAGGGCTGGTGTTGCCCAGCCCTGCCATAGATCTTATGGGGGAAAATTGTTCTATTTCACATGGGATGTTGCTATAGGCAACCAATCAGATATCTATAATCTTTTAGAAGGTGTTAAATAAATAAGAAGTAGATGCTGATAGATTACCCAATGTAAAATAGAACTCCCATCTTAGTAAATTTCCCCCTATGTGTGTAATTTCACATAAGATTTATCGTAAGATTTAGTAGCATCTTCACTTAATGTGTGCAGTACTGTACGTAAGATCATACGATCCACCTCATGACCCGTGGGCCTCCCTACTTAGACTGTTCTATTCCTACAGCTACATTGCGCAGTCTAATGCCGAGCAGCATCTGAACTCCGACTCAGACACTGCCCAGCTTCTCCCGTAACCAATGCGGTCAGAAATCACGCTGTGCAGGCCGCACAGGATGCACAGACAACTCCCACCACCGGCCACACAGACACCAGCACCTGCTACACCACAATGTCCGTCCATACCGCACCGCCTCCAGGCTGCACCGCCTATGTAAGTAAATATGCAGAATGCAGGGGCAGTTTTTTTTAAATTAGGGAAGCCAATCCCCAGGTCTCGGGAATTCCGGAATTGAGCGTTTTTCAATCACGGTTCCTGGGAATTAAAAAATGCCCCATGATTGGCTTCCCTATTCCTATACACTTACAAAATATGGGTTAGAAGGAGTTGTTGATCATCCAGCCTCCTCAACCTTCCCCCTTTGATGAATAAGTAATTCATAGTGTGCCCAGTAGTTATACAAATTATGGATGGAACACACCAGCCAATCAGCTCCCAACTGCCATGTCACAGACTGTGTTTGAAAAATGTCAGACAGGAGCAGATTGGTTGTTTATCACTCTCAATGTTATCACTTTTTGAAGCTTTGTGCATCTGGCCTGCCTTTTGAGGAGCCTTAGTTGGGCAGCCAATCAGGAGCTGTATCTTACACCACTCAGCCATTTACAAATAACAGACAGCTCCTGATTGACAATCTGCCAATTAAGTTGACATATTCAGTAGAGGTGAACTCATTTCAAACTAGATTCTCCCTTGGAGGGACCCAGTGAAATATGTTGTTTTTTGAGAGCAATTAAAACAAATGGTTAGTCATTCTAGGACCTTGGCCATAATATATAATATGGCCAAAATATAGTGCAGTGGATTGAGATTTTTGAAGAATAGGGGTGACTAGAGCATGTTTTTGGATGGAGGCAATAGCGCTGTTGAGTACTAATAATAATATAGATTAAAGATGTTTGTCAGAGGAAAGCGAATAAGCCATGAGTGAACAGCAAGGGCGTAACTACCATAGGTTCAGGGGGTGCAGCTTCTATGGGGCCCAGAGCTGAGAGGGGCCCACTTTGCCTGTCACAGTATCATGTGCTATATAAATTTTTCAGCATTAGGTGATGATTAGGGGCCCTTACAAACTTTTGCTATGGGGCCCACATGTATCTAGTTACGCCACTGGTGAACAGCGTCAAAGGACAAGTGGTTAAATAAAAGGTAAATAGTAGTTATAGTTAGGGGAGGGAGGAGGATACATTTAGGAGTAGTTGTTTTGGAAATGCAATTTGCTATTGAGTCCTATTTGTATTTGAGATGCCACAAAGTACTGTAGTTAGTAGAAGAAAGTTGGGCATGGCGGAGTAAACAGTTCAGTTTAGACATGAGTAAGATGATAGGTTTGTTTAGCTGTACAGAGGGATGTTGTGTATTTGTAGAGCTCAGTTTGTAAAAAGACATGTAGAAATAATACATAATACTGTAATCCTATCAGTCTGCCATAGCTGGAGGTGTTTGTGTGTGGGATAAAAAGGAGTTATGTTATCAACATTGTATTTTCATTATTATATCAATCTACATAAAGGCTGCCCTTCATCTTATTGACAGCAATAAATAGAAGACTTGACACTTTTTCTCGGCAATTACACATCTAGTTTGTACTGTATGTAAGTTTTGCCCCTTCAGTACAGCTAAATGACATAAGAGGCTTTCATCTACATTCCATACATGGAAACAAGGAGTATTAATTGTAGTACGTAGGCTTAAATGGAAGACCAGGCAGTCTCTTCCTTTTCCCAATTCCATCACTGACAGTGACTAAGATGAAAGTCATTGCGGTTTTCTATCAGGTTACTATGGCTGAAACATGCAATAAAACACAGAGAGAGGGTTGGTAGCTTTAGGTTGGCAAATATAAGCATGCAGTCCAGTTTCTTGTATAAGTGCACCACAGAGGAAAAATGGGCGTGTGGGTGAAAATGGGCGTGTAGTGCAGACCTACGGTAGTTCATGTTGCCAAAGAAACACATACAAAACAGCCCTTTCGACTAGAATCAGTGTAGACTGATATGCAATACAAAATTGTAAATAACATTAGAGTAATCTCTATACATGAGGAGGAGGGTGTTCTGGTGACCTCTACACATCATAGGGTGCATTCTAATGACCTCTACATAGTGCAAGGAGCACTGTAGCAAAAATATTCAATACATGGAGCAATCTAATATCTTCCATATAAAACAAATATTTCATTTGGCCTCTATACAAAACAGAAGACAGTCTAATGGTTTCTACACAAAACAGGAAAAATAAAATTTTCTTTTGACTACTATACAAGAGAGAAAGCATTTTAGGTTTCCTACAAAAAATCAAAAGAAATTACAGTTCTGGTAGATTACAAAATGGAATAATGAATGAAATAATAGTATTGACTACAAGATGCAAGAAAGTACTGTAAAAAAACAAATGCAATTAGAATGTTATTAACCCTTTGAGTGCCAAGGGAATATATCAAAATAGGTGTTATAAAATGCCAAGCCAACATTTTTATTCATTAAAATGATCTGCACTGTCTACCTCATGGGTAGCCAACTCCAGTCCTCGAGAGCTAACAACAGTTCACATTTTCCAGCTCACCTTGAAGGTACACAGTTGCACTCATTACTGACTAACATATTTTAAATGATCCACGGGTGAAGCTAAATACTTCACTTGTGAATCTGTGAGGAGATTTGGAAAATGTTAACTGTTGGCATAGGCGTGCGCAGCCCATTTTTTTAGGGGGTGCACCATTGGAGGGGCGTGTCCATCTCCGCCTACTGGGCGTGTCCACCACCGCCTACTGGGCGTGTCCATCACCGCCTACTGGACATCAATGCAAACTACTGTAAATAGAAGGTGACTTATTTATAACCCCCCCCTCCACACACATACACACTAGAAACAGGGACAATGCGTGCCGAAAGCACTGCAAAAATGTACACTGTAATGCCCATTACACATTGCGCCACACACCATAATGCCTATTACACATTACGCCACACACCATGATGACCACTAACCGTTATGCCTCACACTGTGATGCCCATTACACATTGCGTCTCACACTTTGATGCCCATTACACCGCACACTGTGATGCCCATTACGCCTCACACCATGATACCCATTACACTTCACACCGTGAAGCCCATTACAAATTATGCCTCTCACCGTGATGCTCACTACACATTTTGTCGCACACCATGATGCCCAGTATACATTATGCCACACTGTGATGCCCATTACACATTCTTTGACACACATGATGCCCATTACACATTGTCAGACACTGTAATGCAAATGACACATTATACCGCACACCATAATGCCCATGATATATTATGCCACACACAGTATTGCCCATTACATATTATGTCACTCACCGTAATGCCCATAACATATTATGTTGCACACTTTAATGCCCATTACACATTATGCTGCACACATTAATGGCCACTACACATTATTAACATTAACTGTTTCTGTGGCCTGCAGCCACTGCTTTATTTTAAGAAGTTTTATATGCATTCCCCCCCTATTATAATTGAAGATGCTTCAGCCATGCCCCCCTCCCCTTAATGTAACATATATATATATATATATATATATATATATATATGATATATATATATCATATATATATATATATATATATATATGATATATATATGATATATATATATGATATATATATATATATTTATATATATATATATAAACATGGTATACAGTACATATAGTGTACAGTATATTAATACATGCCATGTGCATGCATGTACTTACTTTTCAAGAAGTGCCCCTAGCTCTGCAATGGTGAGACGGAAGGAGGAGGGTGGCGTGACAGGGTTAATTCCTGGAGTCAGACACTCCGCAAAGGCCCATGGGAGGAGGAGCTGCTGCGGCTGGGCATGCGCAGCAGCCCTCCTCCCAGCCAGCGGCCATTTTCCTTAGGGGCAGTGATACAGCGGCAGCCCACCGGTGTGTGGGAGCCGAGTATCTTTAGAAATCTCTCGCTCCGGCGCTACCGCCGGCGGGTGGCTCAGTGGCGGCAGCGCACTGCCGGGTGGACAGCAGCACCGTCGGCAATCGTGCGGGGGGTCATTAGGGGGTGCCTGTGCACCCCTGGCACCCCCCGTGCGCACGCCTATGACTGTTGGTAGCTCTCGAGGACTGGAGTTGGCTACCCGTGAGGTAGACAGTGCAGATCATTTTGATGAATAAAAATATTGGCTTGGCATTTTATAACACCTATTTTGATATATTCCCTTGGCACTCAAAGGGTTAATAACATTCTAATTGCATTTGTTTTTGTCCACCTTATATAGGAAAGATAACATTTTTATTTGAATTTATGTAACAAATGTGAGCGACGCTGGCATTTCTACCGGATATTCTGAACATCTCTCACTGAGATGTTGGTACTCAAAGGGTTAAAAAATATGTAAATATATAAATTAAATAAGAAATACAATAAATTTGACAGCTAATCAACATCTTTCATATACATTTATTCTGAAACAGTGTTAATACTGAGAATCTTAACCAGTCTTATGCTGGGTACACATTAGGACGCCAGATCGTCTATTATAGTGTTCATTCTCAGGGCCGGTGCAAGGGGTGGGGGCGCCCCGGTGCGGGGGGGGGGGGTACCTGTCCTGCGGCGCTGTGTATTTCAATCTGGCGGCGGAGGCAGCGGGGGTCCCTGCAGTCCATTAAAAATCACGAGCGCTATCCGCCGGGCTATGCGGAAGCGCTTCTAGTGTAAAAACTCTGTCAGCACGCTGATTGGCTGAGATCAGCCTGCGCCGTGCTGCCAGAGTTTTCACACTAGAAGTGCTTCCGCATAGCCGGATAGCGCTCGTGATTTTTAATGGACTGAAGGGACCCCCGCTGCCTCCGCCACCAGATTGAAATACACAGCGCCGTAGGACAGGTACCCGGGCGGCACAAAATGCCGCCCCCCAGTGGCCGGCGCCCTAGGCAAATGCCTAGATTTGCCTTGTGGTGGCGCCGGCCCTGTTCATTCTAGCACACGCTATCTGTGAAAACCCATGCAGTTCCTCTTCCCTGTCTGGGGTGTTGCTGTCTGCTGTAGTTTCTATCACAGTGTTGTCTGTATATCAGCACTGATATGCAAACCAGACCTGTGCTAGAAACACCACAGCAGACAGCAACACCCCAGGCAGGGAACAGGAACTGCATGGGTTTTCACAGATAGCGTGTGCTAGAATGAACACTATATTAAGCTAGCTGATGATGGGTAAGTGCATACACACTTAGCAATCGTCAGTGCGATGTGTTGTGCCCAATGTCACAACTAACTGTGAAGTTGTTGCTAAGTGGGCTTTTTATTTACTCAATCTCTGCAGCACTTGATTTTAATTATTTATATCTTTTTATTTCACTTCCTCTACAAACATGCACAAATAAACTAGGCAGCTCTTTTACGCAGTGTTTGACTCAATATCTTTGCATGTGATCCATTTGGTATCTAACTTTGAGTGTGGGAGCTAAGTCCTTGGCCTCAACCGCACTCCAGTTTTTAAAGAAGTCAGTATTCAGACCTCAGTCACACTATCCCAGCTTTGATCCTCCATGTGGAATGATAATCATATGATCCAAATGTGAGTGAATAATCCTGACTTGAGCCACATCACCTGAACCTCACAATACAGCAGCATTTCAGTTCCTAGAGCTATCACAGTATTTATCTGTAGGTTCTGTTGTGACTGTTTCTTCTATTTGTCAGAGAAACATCTCTATACCCTGTTGTTCAGATTTCCCAGTCAGCCCTTATTTTCAGTTACTGGTAAAACACGTATTGGAAAGGGTTTCAGTGGAAATGTTTTGACTGGCTTAAGCAATGTGAAATGTTTAATTTTAAGATTTTATGGGTATTGCCAGCTCAGTAGTTTTCAATAATATTCTCACTTGGTTTTGGACATACTTGGAAGTTTAACTTTCACGGGTCAGATAAAAAATACCATGTAACCTAGTGTAAAGTTCTCATATATTAACTATTTTAGACGTTTTACAGAGGTGATGAAATGAGTTTAAATATTGAAATGTCTTTTGGCCCCAAGTGCCCGTGTCTGTATTCGGCTGGCTGTTTCCACGCTGTTACCAAAATAGTGTCTGGCTAATACATTCAGTATAATAATTTCTGTTCTGTGTATTGTTGTGAGATTTTTAAAAAGGATAAAAATACAGGATAACTAAGACTTCATTTAGTGTATGTTTTTTTTCAATTTAGCATCTTGAAGTTTCCTCTCCAGGAAGCAGGTGGGCGGACTAATCACGCAATTAGGATTTGTGTATATTTGAATAAGGGAAAGAGCTAAAAGAACACGATTACCATAGAATTGCATCACTAAGCCCCTCCAGACAGAACGCAGATTCATGGAATTTATAAACAACCAACTGGGCCGCAGAATTGGCCCTGGCATTTGTGCAAGCGTGCAACCTTTGTCTCTCCCAGCTTGCAGGGGAGAGGGGAATCTCCCGAACGGGAGGCGGAGCCTCCAAGAAATCGGCCCACCTGGCCATCAGTCCCTATGGCATTTGCCAGGAGTGCCAGATGGGCAGTCCGGCCCTGGTATTTATCTGCGGCTGCCCATTCTTCCCACTTCACTAGAAAGTGGGCAAATTGGAGGTGGTGTGCCCACTCTCCTGAGGGCACTTGGGACTCCCTGAAAATTCATGAGCCTCACTCAGGTTCTAGGAGCGTAGGCAAGTACAGTAGGTCATGTAGGTGACATGTCATGTTCTAAAATGTAAGCACTCATTTAACCTTTTAGAATTCAAAAATGGCCAAAACCAAAATAAATTCCATGTTTACACAACTATCAGATGCTGATTAACATCTATAGGCAACATTAAGGTGCCCATATATGGTACAATGGTGCTGTGCGATGCGATGCGTGCTCCCACGAGCAACCCATCGCACATAGAGTCTCTGCAGCCCATGCTTTTTGAATTAGGTCCCGATCGGATGAAATTGCACACATATCGCATGCGATGCAATGCGATCTTGTTCAAAACAGGAATATTGTACCATGTATGGGAACCTTTAGTTGTACATTTATGAAAGCTTCTAAAAATGGAAAGAGGTGATGTTGCCCATAGTGACCAATCAGATTCTGCCTATAATGCTCAAGGATGCAATAGAGAAATGATAGATAGATAGATAGTAACCTCTTTTCATTTTTAGAAAATGTAGTCAATTTACCCCTTACAGTCCATAGAACAATATCATATTCTTATTTTAAAGGTTGCTTTTTTCTGTTCTATCTTCCTGTTTTATACTGCATGTATTAAATGTAAGCTAAACATAAGTAACAATTGTAACGTAATCAGAGACCTACAATGATAATCAATTTAATTATAATTCTACCTACTGTAATTGTTGTTTTAACACTAATTATAAGAGTCACGCTGTTTCTCGATTATATACTAACATGTATTATAGTTCACCAGAGAGATTACATTTTTATCTGCCTAGATCAGTGTAGACAGTATGTAATGCAGTGGTTCTATGTCTCTGTTCTGGGGAACAGAGGGGTGTTTTATGAAGTCCGCATTAAACATGTGGACATGGATGGGAGGTCAACAAGTCAAATATCAACATTCACATAATGAATTGCCAAAATGTCAGCACTATGAATGTCAATATTCAACAAGCTGGCCGTGCAGCTCCCCCTAACGATGTTAACTAATCCTATTTTCAGCCTAATTGTAACTGCTATTTAACTCTAATCACCACCTATCCCTAACTGCTTCTCACTGTAGTCTAAAGGCCCATACACACTGGGCGACTTTGAGCTGAAAGTCACTCAAAACAGCACGTTTGTGCGGCTTTCAGCTCAAAGCCGCTTAGTGTGTACAGCCTGGCGATGAGCAGTGAGCAGTGATTCGCGCTCCTGCATCATCGCCGGGAAAGCCACTCATCTGCTGGTTATACCAGCAGATGAGCGGCTTTGAGGATGGCTTGGCATAGCTCTGCGCTATGCAAAGCCGTCCTCTCCCCGCTGTCGGCGCCGGACAGGGGGAAAGCCGCTCAGTGTGTATGCACTGAGCGGCTTTCCCCGCAGCGATGAACGCAATTATCGCTGTCCATACATGCTGGGCAAAATCGCCCAGTATGTATGGACCTTAAGGCTGGGGCCACAAATAGTGGCCAAGTGGGTCCCGTTCAGTAGGACCCGCTTGGCCAGAAGGAGGCTATGTGGGGTCCCACACAGCATTGTGGCCGGATTCGCTGTGTGTGTGGGCAGCCGCATAGGATCCTTTTTGCGGTGTGGTACAGGACTCCGACAGTCGGGATCCCGACAGTCATTATCCCGACGTCGGGATCCCGACTGCCCGGAGTCAGACAGCATGGTGAGCGAAAAAAAGCCCCTTGCGGGCTCGCTTCGCTCGCCACGCTGCGGGCACGGTGGCTCGCTACGCGAGCCACCTATTCTGTTCTCCCTCTATGGGGGTCATGGACCCCCACGAGGGAAAATAGCGGGTGGCCGTCGGGCACCCGGCTGTCGGCGTTTTGAAAGTCGGAAACCCGACTGGCACCCCTTTGTGAAGGCTCCTCCCGCTGAAGGGAGCAAGCAGCAGCTCACTTTACAGCACCTATATTTATATGGTGCCATAAGGGTTCTGTAGTGCCCAATTTCAGAATATATAATATTATAATAATTATTATTAGGCAAAACAGTGACTTTGGATTTGGTGCTATCAAATGGTTTAAGTAAGAGAAGGAAAAGCACATGAGGGGAGAGGGACCTGCTGGTGAGAGCTTACATTCAAAAGGGGATGGCCATTTTCCTTTGTTGTTGTATCTCTGAATCCTATTTTTTGTGGTTTTAAATGTGGTTACTGATATTCAGTATACTGGGAGAAACCAATTTGTTTTTCTTAATGAGTGAATGTGCGCAATGTAACGTCAGCCATCCTGCAAGAGACTGTTTGTTTTAAAAGGTGTAGAACGTTTTGCAGATCTGTGATGCCAAAGCTTTGGTAATGGCTTTCACAATCAAATGTTCAAATCACACACACACTCTTGGTACAATAACATGAGATCTAAATCTGTATACGTGGAAAGTAACTATTATGTCTTCCTCGCTTTGTGATAATATGCAGTATCTTTCTGTGGTTTTATAAATCACCTCTGTGTGGAAAGAATGTCTTCATATGGTAAATAAAACGTAATTTATATCAACCTCATATCACATACACTTACATTCTTCAACTCAGGATGCCAGCAGCCAATTAAAATGCAGAACCGGCTGGTGAGTAAAGCAGAGCTCCAGTAAAGGCAGCCATTCTGATTGGCTGCCGGTAGGCGAGCTCTGATTGGCTCGAAAGCTGGTGCAGCATTTTAATTGGCCACCGACGTCCTGGGTTGAATAAGCCTGCACTCCAGGACCTGCTTTGTACAGCGGACTGAGCACAGCGCAGCGGCGGCAGTCAGCGGGGTTGCGGTGGGCAAAATGAGCTGCTCAGCCCTTCCAGAGGGTGGGGCCTGGGACAGCTGTACTCACAGCACCCCCCTATTGGCATCCCTGCACATACAACATATAATGAGCTTAAGGACAAGTATCACAAACACTTTTATATGCAACTAGTAAGCCCGCTTGAAACAAAAGCTTCGAAAGCTAGTCTGTGTTTGTGCATGCGTGAGAAAGAGATGTGGGGTAAATTTAATGGGATAAGATATCCTGAGTATGCGATTTTTAGTAAAAAAATCGTTTTTCCAAAATTGCCAACTTAATAGGATGCGATTTGTGGTAAAAATCTCACTATTTGCTGTTAAAATTCTGACCTGTTGATTTTTCAACACACTTCTTCTGGAAAAATGTTACCATGCATTGGTCAACATGGGCTAGGTCGACAGTCAAAAGGTTGACATGGGGTTTTTCACATTTTTTTGATCCCGGATGTCGACACAGTCTACATGGACACTAATAAGTGCACCCCATCGCCTCACATGGCTCACTGCGCTCACCATGCTTCAGGCACTGTGCCTCGCTATGCACGGCACACTATTTTATTCTCGCACCCTTCCCTAGTGGATAGTAGGGCATGAAATACCACCTGTCGGCACATGTCAGCTCAAAAAAAGTGAAAAACCCTATGTCAACCTTTTGACTGCCGACCTAGCCCATGTTGACCTAATGCATGTGTCGACCTAATGGCCTGTCAAAATAACCCCATGTCGACCTGCAGGTGTGTCGACTTTGATGCATGTCGACCTTCAGTGGTTGACCCAATGTATGTCGTCCTTCCCCTTCTCGAAGCGTGGGAGTGCAAATCATTAATTACTGTAGCTGTCCCTTAAACTACATGATGTGGTGGCAGCTCTACTAACCACATTATATACCAGTGCTATTGCTGTCATACTGTAGCAACTTGCCAAGAGGGGTTTCTGGCCAATCGGACCCCTCAATTTGTCTATGTAAGAGCACGTCCCCTGTTTTATGGAATGCTACCCATTGGCACCACCAAATGCCAATCATGCTACAGGGTTTTGAGCCATATTGGATTTAATTTACACAGAGTGTATAGCAACAGTTAAATGTGGGCTGCAATGAGGAAAAACATTCTGAAGTATTTATCCAAAGAAGTTTTTTTATTATTATTATTATTATTATTATTATATTCTAAACAAATCCGAACATATAATATTTTATAAACACAACTGGTTGTAAGCAATGAGGAGGTTTTGGGTTTTGGGTTTAAAGCTATTTCAATTCAAAGCCCCTTCATCAAAGTATGTTTTCCTGCAGATTCCCCTCAGATAACATCCATGTCCAATCATGCATGCGTAAAAGATAAAAGACAAGAGGAAATGTCATGTGCCTGTTTCTTTTAAGTTTATCCACTTTTATTTTTGAATGTGATTTATACTTATTTGACCATATTTAATGCTTCGGTCATGAATGTAAATATATTATTCAGTAAGTCAGGAATAACTAATATCTGTAGGAATGAATTTTGTATGGGTAGAATTTCATGCAAATATTTGTAACATGTAAACTATTTGCAAAAGATTATTAACTTTCCTCTGTATTTCCAGCTGTCTGACACTGCAGAGTACAGGGCCACCTACAGATCAGTGACTACAAATTAGTAATCAGCACCTTGGTCTATACTCTCAAAGCTGGGAAGAGCACTTCTGAGCTTGTTCTCAGCTACCTTGACCTCTTACTTGGGGGATGTGCCACTAACCTTCCCCGCCACACGCTGATCCCCCCCTCCCTGCCGCCTAGAGTCAGCTCGCTAGAATGACAGTGGATGTGTTCGCATTCACATCTACTTGCATGAGGCCAAATGGAAGAGAAATCATTGGATGGTCACCATCTAATGATTTATCTTCCATTCACTAATAAAAGTCAGTCAAGACTTTTATTATGCCCGCAGATCGACAAATTCAGGGCAGGTGCTGATGTCATGTGACATCAGCTGCCCGCCCCAAGCAGGCATAAACACGCCTGTGTTAGCAGGGGAACACCTAGTGTTTTTATGGGGTCACCCAAAAAACACTGGGTTTCCCCTGCTGCCATCCCCTGAAAGCCCACTTCCCTCCTCTTCTCGAGTGAATCTTGCTGAAGCCATTCGCTCCCAGTGATATGCGAATGCGCATATTCACGCATGCTCATGCGCCAACCTGAAAATCTGAGACAGGGATGAATTCCAAACATTACGAAGGATTCTGAATCAGCCCTAAGTCAAAAGTCCAACAACCCACCAGTATGTCAATGGACCATACTGGACACATACATATATGGGGATAGAACGAGTCAACATCTAGGTGTTCCTGCGAAAACAGTTTCTGCTACCATAGGGCTTCAATAAGAATTTCTTTAACATTATGAGGTATATTTAATGCTCTGACGATGAGATATGATGGTGAGCAGTGCCGATAGCTTGCCGCCATAGCTCACCGTCCGTATTCAACTGCCCCCCCCGTCACTCGCTGTTTGCATTTGCGGCAAACCTCACCATTTAAGGGAATGAGGATGGCGAGGGTTCCCCCAATTATTGAATATAGCGAGCAGCCGGCGAGGGGGTTTAATGGCAAGGATGGCTTGTTAGCCATGATCCTCGCGGAAAACAAGCCATCCTCATGCACAAACTCCCTCACCGGTGACATTGAATAACACCCAATAAGTCACAGAGGTTCGTCAATATGATTTTCATATAAAGATCTTGGGATTCTTTTACTTACAAATTCCCAGTGTAGAATTTCGCAGGGCGAGAGACAATGTTGCCTTATTGTTTTCTTTGGTTTTTCCTCTCTATGGCCCTTATTCTAATCGGCACGGTACGGCCCGCGTGCGGCCGTACCGCCGATGTTTTGCCACTGCACATGCGCAGAGGTCATTCTGCGCATGTGCAGCCCCCTTCGCCGCAGACGGATTTCGTCCGCCGCAAAGGGGGCGTATAGGGGCGTGAGGGGCTTCAGCCCCTCATTTCCCTATGTGTACGCCCCGCGTTTCATGGGCGTTCCCATGAAAACGCGGGGCGTATGCATGGTAATGAGGGCATGACGCCCTCATTACCATGCCATGGGGGCGGAAAGCTGACGTCGCCGGATGTCAGCTTTCAGCCCCCTTTCAAGCTCCCACACGGACGATTGTCCGTGTGGTCTGAGCTTGCGGGAGCTGCCGCGGCGTGCGGACCTGCCTTCGATGGTCGACGACCATCGAATGCAGGGGGCAGCTCCCAGCATGGTGGAGGCGTAGCCTCCACCATTTTTGTACGGATCGCCAGCCGTCCGTGTACGGACGGCCGTGGCGATCCGTCGGGTGGGCGGGGACTGGTTTGTGCGGTCAGAGCCCCGTGTGCGGCTCTGACCGCACCAACCAGAATAAGGGCCTATGTCTGGAGCTACATGTGAAACATCCTGTTATGGATTCTTTGTGGTTTCATTTTTTGCCTATTTAAGTGTGCACAGAATCTATTGCTTATTTGTTAAACAAATGATGGCGCCATTGCAGTTTACAATTATGTTATGATTTAATAATTGGGGATACTGTAGTAATAACACGTGACGGGCCATGATAGCAGATTCCTATACTATAGTTGTAAGAATTGCATTTGTTTATCTAGATGATCTGCTAGACTCGAGCAATGTACAGCTTGGAACATTGCCCAAAAATGCACAGAAGTAATTATTTAATGCTGCTTATGACAGGATATACTCAGCTCTTGTGGTTACAGTGGAGGAGAGCAGTTATACAGTAGTTACAGTACTACGTTGCTGTGCCAGCCTCTATAGAAATGCATGTGTGAGCCAGGTAGTTGTAGCTGGTACATGCATCGCAGTTTAACTGACAGTCCAGGTTCACCACTATGCTTGGTAAATAGGCTAACACAATAGGAAGCCAAGAATTTTACTGTCACTGGATTTACCGACCACATACAGAATTGAAAGCCTCAAAACAGCATAGTAGTAGTAGTACGTTTATTTATAAGGCGCCACAAAGTGAAAAATACAGTATGAATAGGGGTATAGCTGGTAGAACTAAAATCAGCATCAGTTCTGAAGTGGGTGTCAAAATTGTCAAGGAGACTGAGGATGAAGTAGAGGAAGGGAAGAACAGGACAGGAGCACAGGTGAGGTAAAGAGGTAGGGTGAGTACGTGAGGAAGGAGGACCCTACTCATAAGAGTTAACATACTAAAAGGAGGTGGGTGGACGAACGAAAAACAATAGGAAAGTACAGTAGGAACGGATGGGAATGGAGGCAGGATAGGAGGTTAGGCGGAGGGATAGGGTACGTTCACCACAGGGGCTCATGACATATGTACATCTGTGTGCGACTTAATCTGATCTGTGTTAGTAGTGCTACAATGCAGTGGCCGCAGCTTTTACTAACGCTAACTTCTGTTGTGCTTCATCTGTGACATTGGCCCGTATTCAATGCGGCCGGTGAGGGGGTTAAACAGCGGGGATCGCCGAAAACAAGCGACCCTCGACATTTAGCCCTCGTGCCGGCCGCTCACCCTAATCTATGTTCCGGCGGAATCCTCACTGTCAGAGGTGTTGAGAATTCCCCCAAACAGTAAGGCTCGCGGCTAATGCAGGGAGTCTGCTGCATTTAGCCACAAGCCTCTCTGTTTTAGCGGCTGCATACACTGTTTCCCCGTCGCTGCAAAAACCTAGCGACAGGGAAATGGCGTGTGCAGGGGGGTCAGTGTATTACTGACCGTGGGAGCTGTGACAGCGTGCAGTCAGCACTACTTGCTGTTACAGCTCGCAAAAATCATTGAATATACCCAATTTGGGCCCAATGCGGCCATTTAACCCCCTCGCCGGCCACATTGAATATGAGCCATTGTGTATATAGACACATCTGTAGGACTGTAGCTGGGAGTAACTGCATTAGACCTATAGTGTGAGGAAAAATTCAATTCACAAATTATTACGCTATGCTTAGGACTTGTTGCCCTTTTACACACATACAACCACCCCACCCACCCAGTCAGTCAGCATATGCCACTGCCCCCCTTAACACTTCTCGCTCCCCTCCCCACCTTCCATGTAGCAGAGAAGATGGTACATCTGTGTATTAAAAAGAAAACATTGTGGGAATGCAGGGCACGCAGGCAGCTGCTTTGCCACCAGCATGTACCTTCTCACCCTCTTCACCGGCCCGTTTTGGTCTGGCTCCTGCCAGTCTCTCCATGCCTATGAGGTCATTATAGGTCACATGCACAGCGAGGGGCGATGGTGACTGAGCCAGCACGAAGAAGCTGTGATTAATGACAGCCTTTCGAAAGTTTTCATGATACAGCCCTGTCATTGGGACCATTGGGTGGCATAGCAGAAAATCCACTACCGACTACATCCATATCCATGATATTTCCATTAGTTGTTAGACTTAAGACCTAAGGTTGATTGATGAGTGCCGGCAGATTTGCACTTTTTTGTCCAACAGTTCTTCAGTGATTATGAATGGATATAATTACTAGTGAATTGATAGTATGCATCGTTTTGAATATTGCCCCATTCAATACTGTATATGTTGTGTGTGTGTGTGTGTGCAAGTGTTATATATATACACTCATCCAATGAAGAAGGCACACTGACACATTCAGAAATGGTGATAAGAAATCAAGCTGTATTGGGCATGGCTGGCATATACACAGCTAAAAACATTGAGCGCTTTCGGAGAATGCTCCCCGTCATCAGGATGATAGCCCACAATCAAGCAGCATGTCAGCATGTCTATCTCAGGAGTTCCCCCACCCGCGCTCAAATGTAATAGAGCACCTCTGAAGGATTCTCTGTTAGACAGAATCCGGTAATTAGGTATGAAAAAAAGGAGGTTTCAGAGGGCGCTAAGAGATTGTTCAACAACTGTATAACAACAATATTTAATACATTAAAACATTCATTTCATAAAAAAATGACATAAAAATTGCCCTTTGGGCAAAATGAAAAATAAGTACACCTCACAAATATAAATTGGCAGTTGATATGACAGTATACTTTGGGAATTTGTCAGCAGATGTTAATCGGTTGAAGTATAGAGCCCAACGCGTTTCGTTGATAACAAGACTTCCTCAGGAGCAAAGATGAACCGACAGACTGTAAATTATGATACAGTGAAATAAATGCAATGTTTACAATAGTAGATACATCTAAACACAGATTATTTTAAAATTTGAGTCCAAAGCGAAAATCATGAGCACGAACAGGTTTATAGAGGGAAAAGGATGAAAAAGACCAGCACACAATTCACTAAATTTGGAGTCTACATTGAAACCATTGTGAATGAATTTTAACCGATATGTGGTATGGTTTAATAAATACCTTGACTTAATCTGTGGTGTAAATCCAACAAATCGATAACTTTCCAGTATCCAAAAGATATAAAATGGAATCAATGATATTCAACCTATGGTGAATAGTACATACATCTAAATATCCCAAGCAAGGAGTAAGTGAGTGAGGGTCCGAGCACTCTTATATAGTGCAAGGAATCTTACCTCACTTCCTGTTCTAATAAGAACTGGAAGAAGTATCCGTGGATGAAAGAGTAAAAATAAATGACATTACATCCGTGGGGGTAGTGTAAGTAGATAGATATGCCCAGTGCTAACATAGACTGGTGTTTATAAATAAAATAAGATAATTATGAATATACTTATAGCTTAATTAATAAGTGGAATGGTGCCCACGCCATGCGTTCCAACAAGTTGCCGCCCCTTCCGCCTATAGACAAACACTATCTAAATTGTCCGGCAGCTCAGAGCCGGAAATAGAGTGTGGAACGCACTTTGTGTTCCACCTCCTCCAGCCTGTCACTCCGGATGTTAAAGGAGCTGTATGTGGAACACAGCTTGCGTTCCACTTCAACCCACTGGCTTACTTTAATATGCCGCCTCCAGAAAGTTGGGTGTGGAGTGCTAATTAGCGTCCTATCTCTCGGGTTCTTTTATATATATATATATATATATATATATATATATATATATATATATATATATATATATATATATATATAAAAAAGGGGGATTATCGGAGTGCACTAAACTCAGTACCACCTAGCCGATTATACGGTTATAACAACATGATACACCAATCACACTTCATAAAGCAGTCCTCTGTTGTTTTCCAAAATCACATGAAAGCTTCGTTCAAAGTCAAGTCAAGTTCTTTATTAAAACCAACCAAACACGTTTCGTCAAAACGACTTCATCAGGGGCGTAACAATGATAGACCTTATAATCAGGTCTGTACAGCGAAGTAATGATATAAAATCAATATATGGTGATCATTAAAGTCCTGATCCAACCTGTTAAACCAGGCTTTCAGAGTGAGTTGGGTCCTTAAATCACTGAAACTTTATTGGCCGTATTCATATAATTTAAGAGAATACACAATTCACAAGGTTCAATAGGGTGAATCCAAGGTTGAGGTACCTCCTCCTTAATACAAGCAACAATCACCACAGTGTAGTGAAATCTCTTATTCCTTTACTGGCTGAATGTTTCAGCCATCTAATCGGCTAGGTCACCGGCCCTCCAGATGTTAATGAACTACACATCCCAGGATGCCTTGCATCAGTTAAAAAAGAGAAACAGCAAAAGCTGTTTAGAGCGCTGGTCGTGGTTGTTAGGCTCAGAGTGAGCTGCTGCAACTGGGGATTAGTCAGATCCCTAGTATTGATTGAGAAAAAAACAGAGAGGGGTAGTTGCAGCGCTCTAAAATTTTAATGAGTGAGTGCGATATCAATAAAAATGAATAATAAACATACAGTACATATAAAAAATAAAACAATGTATTGGTTAAAAGCAACAAGTGGACCAATTATTATGTGGAAAATATAACCTGCTCTGGTAATGAACCACTGGATACTGGTGCTGGAGTCCAATTTTGAGTCCCAATTTGTAATCCCAAAGGTCGCTGGAGGTGTCCCTGGCCCAATGGGGCGAAGAATATTGCTTGTAGGGATCCTCTCTAAAGTGCGGATTAAGTGCAGTTGGGGAATGGGTGAGGTACTCCAATTGAAATAAGCAAGCCGTAATTTTTATGCCCCAATCTGGATGACTGTGGGGGGGGGGGGCTGCCGTAGCAAGGTGCTCAATGCTTGGAGGTGAGAAATGCTCCAAACAAAATGAAGAGGTGGTATTTAGAGTCCCAGAAGATTTAAGCAGGTAGGGTGAAATGTCCACAAATGGTCCCACTTGGTTACCGACGCATTTCGCTGTCACTAGGGACAGCTTTATCAAGGACGACCAATACATTGTTTTATTTTTTATTTTTCATATGTACTGTATGTTTATTATTCATTTTTATTGATATCGCACTCACTCATTAAAATTTGAGAGCGCTGCAACTACCCCTCTCTTGTTTTTGCCTTGCATCAGTTTCAGCATGGCCACATAGCAAAACTAATGCAAAGCATCCTGGGATGTGTAGTTCATTAACATCTGGAGGGCTGGTGTTGCCCAGCCCTGGGCTAGGTGGTACCGAGTTTAGTGCACTCTGCTAATCCCCCTTTTTATCCCACTTTCTTGTACCCACAATCTGACTAACAGGAGAGCCTTATTGGAGAAGCAGCTTATTAGTATAAAGCTTGGCGCATAATGGAGACCATTTTGTTATTTATATATATATATATATATATATATATATATAAATATCAGTTTAATGCCAGATAAAGATATGCTGCTACCATACATGGCAGAAAATGCACAAACAATTAAACAAAAGTACAATACATGCTAAAAGCCAATCCAAGGAGAATACAATTTTATTCTAACAGCATTTAAAGTTGAACTGAGGAGTCTCTGCGGGCTTATTGCTATACTGTAGGAAAATGACTTCTATTTTCTCAGTTGGAGTTTTCTCGATTCTTTACATTTGCATTAAGCAGCTCTGGTCAGAGGGTGACATTTTATTCTTGACCTGTCATTTTAGCCATGATGTACAGTCATACAGCCTATAGTGTAGCATGTGCAAGACCAGCAATGCTTCATGTCATACCAGAAGAAAGTATTTGATGAATGTGTCTGCATGGTTTAAATCTCTTGTACAAGACCCCACAGCTGCAAATTATGTTTCTTTGTAGTTAACTACACGTCTGCACTATATTCAGTCATGGCTGTATTCTAATTTGTCTGTGTTCTTCTTCAGCACAAGGTGCCTACTATCAAAGTAATTCAATTGATGTACGTTAAAAAGATGTCTCTTTGTAGCATTTCAATGGCTTTCTTTTTGAGCTTTAGAAGATCTTTTCTGAGTTTAGTTATACACTTATGTTGACACACAAGTCACAATTTGCATAATATGTTTCTTTAAAATACCTAATAAATGTCATTGTTGACACAAGAAGAGGGCAGCCTAATATATACAAATTGTATTTTATGCTCTTCTATGTAGCTACATTTTTAAGAGAAAACACAGCTTATTTTTTTTCTCCTTAAACTTGTCTTGACATGTTTCTGGGATGAAAGTAAAGCCCACAGTGGACATCTGGTTTGTGTATATTTGCAGACATAGCAATAATAAATATTCTATTAGGCTTGCTACCGATGAAAGATTACAGTCTCCTTCTCGCTTTTCTGCAGCAGTTTTCTGCCTTTTAAGACTTTGTACATTGAGGAAGACGACTAAGGGGGAGAATGCTGGTGGCTTCAACCCTCTTCCCCTGATTATAGTTTAAGGGGGATATTCAATGTCCCGCTGCCATTCCTGATGGGGGAAATGGTGGCGGGGACCTATTCAATGCTATCTTCCTCGAAAGCGTTGAACAGTGACTTCCTCGAAAGCATTGAATTGAACTTCACAAGCAGTTGGGCACGTTCTGCTGAGAACGGCCAGAAATTCATGAGCTACATCTCAGTTGTAGTTTGTGCCGTGTTTACCGCTGTCGGGTAGAGGATCAAGGAAACGCATAATAAGATCAGTATTTACATGGACGGCGTGTCAAAAGCAACATTTGTTTAATGAATATTAGTCCTTATTAATTCTTTCGATTTAATTTCTGCATTAAACGGCTTGCAGTCCCGTCATGTAGTGCATGCTGGGGTTATTCTTCTTTCTTCATTCACCACAAGAATTGTTCCAATTGTGGTACCGGCATTACAGCCCAGAAACAAACAACTCTTACTCAGAACTCCCAGCCTCAAGTCCCCCAGGTAGAAAGATTACTCTTCGAGGGACAGGTTACCTAAGGTCTACAGACCACACCGGTCCTTTATTATCTCCTCCCAACACCCAGCCTACAGTTTTTGCCCACCTGCTACAAGTACACCAGCAGTGACTTTTGAACTCTTAACCCTTTCCACCCCTCCCAGCAACCCCAGAGGGACAGGTCACCAAAGGTCTACAGACCACATCGGTCCTTTAAATATCTCCTCTCAACACCCAGCCTACAGTTTTTGCCCACCTGCTAAAGTACACTATCAATGTCTCTTAAACTTTAACCATTTTCACCTCTCACAGCAAGCCCAGAGCGCCAGCACCACCCAAATCCTTCACTTGTTCTCATTTTAGGGGGTAACAGGACTCCCCCCTACAGGTGCGAGCTGCTAAGGGTTAGCCTTCTCCCTATTCCGAGCGCTGTGCAAACACCATTTACAAAATATTAACATAAATGTTCAGGTAAAGGTTAAACATCCCATAATATATAAATATACATACATAATATAACCTGTAAGAAGTTTCTACCCCCGGGCATGTGCAGTACGGACGGTGTAATGGTCAGCATTACTGCTTCACAGCGCTGAGGTCATGGGTTCGATTCCCACCATGACCCTAACTGTGCGGAGTTTGTATATTCTCCCTGTGCTTGCGTGGGTTTCCTCTGGGTACTCCGGTTTCCTCCCACATTCCAAAAATAACTGTTAAATAAATAAAAATGTGCAGCAGCTCTACTCTGTCCCTTTAACTACATGTTGTGGTGGCAGCTCTAGCAATTGTGTTATATACTGTTGCCATTGTGGTCATAATATGAGAAGCTAGCCAAGAGTAGAGTCGTTTTTGGGCAACCGCAAACTCCCCTGCGTTTGCCTATGGGCATGACTATGTTCTTATTTGCATTCTTATCTGAGTGGTGTCAAAACTGGTTACTTAATAGCGTTTGTGAGAGATAATTTTTGGGGTATCTTAGTCAATTTAAGACTGGCAACGGGTTTGGCTTGCAATACTCATATAACACACCTGTGCTTCATCTTCACTATAATGCTCATGTATCACCTTTCTACATTATTACTATTTGCATACTGCTACCATCACAAACGTCTTTAATCTTTCCAATTTGCCATGTCCTTTTACTCCACTCAAAATGGTTCCCAAATCCATTATTCTCCCAGCACTGTGTTTAACCTTGACAAACCAGTAATCCAATGAATAATAATACTCATCCTAATAAATATTTATCTTCAGTTAAATTCCTTACCCTGTGGAAGTTGTCTTTATCACCTTTCGTTGATCTCTTTCCACGGTTTAGTACATACTGTATAACCCTAAATTCCATCATTTTTAAAAGTATTTGGGTTACTGTCCTTGTCCTCAGGCAGCATTGTTTCTTTATGCTTACATTACTTAAGTAATAATTCTATGAATCAGCAGACAATATAATGATAATAATTCCATTAACTGGCTTCTAGGCTTTTTACTTTTCTTTGATACATATTTTTAATTAATGTTGTAGATGTGTAAATGTTCTCATTAGCAAACATGAATTGTGTAACTAGACTCATTCTCAGACCAGGATGACTGAACTACAGTATACATTTATGCCTCAGTGAACGTATAGCCACATCCAGCTTTTAGGCCTAAGGTCTATTATACAGTATCTGCTGTATAAGCTTTTTATTACCAGTAACCATAAATTTAGTCTGGGGATTGGTTATTAGGCATTGGCGACCTTTTGTGCGGGACAACTGTATAAATTTTGCTTATCTGGTCTTGATAGTAAATTTTACTAAGCTTTTAATACATTATATGCCTAGTAACATTGTCCAGGCCTGCAGTAAGCTCTAGTGTGTTTTTGCAATTTATTTAGAAGATGTGTTGGGAGCTTTATAGTTCAACCTTTTGAGGAGTAATTACCTGCATTCAGGTCCCAGATATTGTAGAAACATAACTCTGATCGTCATCATTAATTATTACAATGTTCTAAGCTTCAGAAGGTGCATTTAGAGTGTTTAAGGACAGTGCCGTCGAGAGGGGGAGCCGGACAGAGGGGAGAGAGAAGACGGGCTGCAGCTTGTCATCTCTCTCCATCTTTATATTTTTTTCACAGGGATTTGGCCACACCCCTCCAGAGGCCACGCCCCTCCACACCCCCTCAGGCCAAGCTATTGACACTTCTGAAAATGGGTGCTCCCATTTTCTAATACTATTAACCTCCAGATTCCAGCGGCAACAGGTTTGCATAAATTGGCCATTTGTCCGACGATATGTGTATGCGAAGTGTAATCTTAACGCTCCAGTGCTCAGACTCCACAGCCCAGTGAAGGTTTGCGCATGTGCAGTAGGATCTGAGCACTAGAGCACTCAGACCCTATTGCCCCTGGCATGTCTCTCGCAGAGAGGAGGGGGCCTAGGCGAGGAGGCTGCAAACTGGCCTCCTCCTCTCTTAATACGCCCCTGGTTAAAGTATATAGAGTTGTTTTAACACTCCCTCTTTCCCAATGTGTACAGTATTTCACGCATATGATCAATGCATAATTGTTTATAACCTTACAAGCTCCCTCTCAGCATTGGTAAATTGTTAATTCATAGTCTATTCTCTTCCACTAATTTTCATTGCTCACTCTTGCTTCAGTAAAAGTTTATGAGCCAGATAGATTCTACTTTGTCCTCATCTCTGCACTGTAAAGACTGTATTTTATGATCTTGCATCCAGTAGTACGAGCCAGGGCAATTATGTAACACGCCTTCTGACATGATTAGGCTAAGCCTCCGGTGACTGCAAGTGGATTAATACATATAGAGGGTCACAGATCCTGGGCTTCTCATAATAACTATGGGAGATCAGGTGGTGAATCTCTGCCTGCGCAGAGTAGCAGCACTGGCGTTTTGGGAGAAGGAACGTAGGAATACCTCTTATAACCTCCCAATTATGGGGTTATGGTTCCAGACTGTGGACATAAATTATATATACAGTATACATATGTAACTGTATATGATACTGCACAGGGCTGTGGTGTATCTTCTACAGTGCATTGCTGTCATTAATCTGGTACATTATCATGTATGCACTTGCAGTGCTTTCTATACTTTACTACACTATTTACTCTTTAATGGTTGGTCAAACTTCTGTGGTAGCTGGCCACACCCCCTCTGGAGACCTCTAAAGTGGGCCCCTATCACTACATTCTCCAGTGGGCCCTTCATGCCCCAGTCCGACACTGCTCTCATGTTAGGGGCAAAGATCTCAATGGCTGAAATAAGGGACTGAGGGGGAAATTTGCTAAGATCACTGATCATGGCCAATCCCGTGTACGAAAGGGTACAACCGGGATTGGCTGTGATCTGCCCGAAAATACGGCCTGAGAACTCGGCTAATTTACTAAGCTGCTGTGTTCTAAGGTTCCATATTTTCTAATGTCATACGTATTCGGATTTGGCTGCCGAGTTTCCTGGAAGCCAATTACAGACAAGTATGAAGCATCACTCGGATCAGTCAGATACGTGCGATGCTTCTCTTTGTAAAATTTAGAGAAATAATTAAAGAATAAAAATAACTATGCAGGGTCCCCGCCTCCATGAGTATAACCAGCCCTGGGCTCATTTAGCCGGTTCTGGTTGCAGAAATAAAGGGGCCAGAATGAATAGGGGTCCCCCGTATTTCTATAACCAGCACAGGGCTCTTGGACCGGTCCTGGATACAAAAATATGGGAAACAAAAAGAATAGGGGTCCCCCGTATTTTTATAACCAGCATCGGGCTCCACCAGCTAGTGGTATCATGTCACAGCCTGGGGAAACATTTTATACGAGTTTCTCCGGCCAAAGTGTATATAGATATATACAGTGGTCGAAGTGGGGCGGTATACGGGGGTATGGCATACCCCCACTTTAATCTGAAGATAAAAAAAAAAGTTTTTTTTCCCCCTCAGGATGCTCTCTGATCACTCAGCAGCACATATTGTGCTTTTGTAATACCCCTGTACAACTGGGCAGTCTGGCAGGGGACGTTGATGGACAGGGGGGTGTCCGAAGGTGCGCACTATATTCACTCTTTACTTTTCCATACCCCCACTTCAAAATTTCCATACCCCCACTTCAAAATTTCCACTTCGACCACTGGATATATATATATATGCCTAGTGTCCGTGAGCATCTGAACCACTGCTGGCAGAGAGTGAAACTACATCTCTTTCTCCCACATGCACAAAGAAGGTAGCAGACTAGCTTTCAAAGTTTTTGCTTTGAGCGGACTTACTAGTATATAGATATCCATATATGTGCAACTCTCCACTGTTTAGTCCACGTAAAAGAGTTGAATGCTAAGTAGACACATTTGTACACTCATGAACTGGGAGAGCACTGCAGACAGGAGTAACCCAGTTGCTTAAACCATACTGTATGAAAAAAGTAATAACGTAGCAACATACTTGGGGAATTGAACCCTTTGTCAGTTGAATGTTGTATGTCATGTAAACACATTTAAAAATATATTAATGAGCGTCACACCTGTCTTCTCTGATCAATAACTGCATATTTCTGGAGCCATAGGGGAATTTTATTCTCCTTACAAAAAAGAGTTCAGACTTTGCTGAAGAGTTACTTGGCAAGCAAACTTAAACACAGAGAATTTATGAGCACAAGACTCCTTAGAGGATTTAATGATTATTTAAAAAAAAAGTCTTAACAATTCCAGTGTTTGGGGGTATTAAGGCTTTGAACTAGACATTTCAATTTGCAGTTCAAGTCATAGGTCAAAATGACACAAACTACAGTATGTGAGCCCCTCCAGTGTAACTTGATAAAATGCTCTCTTTCACAGTTCAGTAGAACCCATTTGTCTTTCACCTTACTGTTTTGGATAGGTCAGGTTGTATTTCAAAATATTCTTTAGTTTAGCAATGTCATTTTTATTTTTTTATTAAGAGTGTTTGGTCACGTCAGTGCAGATGTTGTTTACCAATTATCTTTTTTTTATGTATTTTTTTTTAATTCTCCTTCCTTTCCCTTTCCTCCTTCTTCTCTTTCTCTTTCTTCTATTATATGGCATCACCAAGGCCCTTATTCAGATCTGATCGCAGTACAAATTTGTTCTCAAAATGGACAAAATCATATGCACTGCAGGTGGGGCAGATGAAACATGTATAGAGAGGTGTGCAATGCACAAGGACCCGTTTCTTGAATATTTGTCCTCCAGATCCAACATTGCTACACAAGTCACTGGAAAAATGGCATGGCTGCCATTTTACCAGTATTTTATACAGTGCTAGGGTCTCCTAGTGACCACAGTGCTAAGAAACTACCGCACTGCCGCCTTAAGAGGATCTGGCTCAGATAAAGACATGTCAGAAGCTTGGGTCATGCGGGACACTATAAAGTGTCTTCCCAAACAGATTTTGCAGACCTGCGGTGCATGTATTTGCTTCCGATTAAGTACCTACAGTACAGAGATACTCTCATCTGAGTTTTTCCCAGCACGCCAGTTAGTACGCCATATCGTGATTGAGGCGCACATGCGTGTGAGACGTTCATGTGCCCAATTCGCAGCAATGGAAGTGTGTGCATGTGAGATGCTTGCGCATCCCCGTCTCGGCAAATGGCGAGCCGAGACGGGAAGACATAGTGCGCTGTTGGGATGAATGAAGCTGTCTCCATCTATATATTATTATTACTATTATTATCATAATTTATTTATACCAGTCATTTTCAGTTATTGTGTAATCATGTCCATGAAGAAAGTGCAGTAGGTTTCAAAAAAGGGCTGACATGCCACACAAGTTTCCTAAACAGTTTCCTTTGGGAGGAAACAAAAAAACTTCAGTATCCTTTAATTCTGTCAGCGCATCTTGAAAGCAGATTTAATAGATTCATGCTGATTGATTTGTGATGCCTGAGGATAAGTCTAATAGACCTGTCAACCATGATAAAATGTTTTCATATCATTACATGCACATAAGAAAGGAATCTATTGCAAACTAACACAGATGGACAACTGTTCAAATATACACAACTATCCTTTCCTGTTCAGATGATTACCAAATGCAAGTATCTGAATTGATGAGGGATTGACTTGTTAAAAAAGAATTATGGCATTATTTGCACCTGATCTCTCATGTTGATTGGTTACATTAGTGCAGCTTACAGTTTCATAGGACAGTAAACAATGACCGAAATTCAGTAAGTATTTTGTATTCATAATTCATATTATCATTTATTTTTAAGGCTCCAGTTAGTCATTTACAAATGACACAAAATCTGGATTGCCTACCTAACCCGGAATGGCCGGGAGGCTTCCAAAAATCAGGTCCCCCTCCTCGGCGCTACCACCCCCCCCCCCCCCCACCCAATCTCTCCATGGCAGCATTAATTTCCAGCATTTCTTGGCTTTTTGGGGGCGGGACTAAAGATGCAAATCACACCATTTAGTCCCATCCGCTCCTCGAAGACCCGAATATTGTGGGATTTGCCTTACTGGGGGCAGGGCTTGATGACGTCTACATCAGGCCCTGCCCTTCCCGGAGTGCTGCTGACAGTCTCCTCTCTGGGCTTCTCCCAGAGAAGAGACTTTAAAAGTAGGCAACCCTGCACAAAATACAAATCGCACATGAGACAAAAGAAAGATCCAGTCCTCCTGGTGGCAGCTTACAGACTATTGGGTGACTGTAGCTAATCTGACTTGGGACTGAATATGGTAGGACATGCACAAATATTGGTATCATATTTGGGGTAAGAAACAATAAAGAATAGTGAGGAGGGGGGCTTTGGCAGAGTTCTTGGAAGATTGAAAGCTGTAGTATAGTCGGGTTAGGAATGACTAAGAGCTCCATTATTGGAATAGAATAAGTCGTGGAGGGAGATAGACAGGGGTTAAAGTGTGTGTGTGTGTGTGTGTGTGTGTGGGGGGGGGGGGGTTTGAAGTGGAACTGAGTTCCACCACCTCTAATGGTAGGGGTAATGGAGTTCCACCTCTACCACAGTCCTGAACAGTAATTCCAACAGAAAATCCTGTCCCAGCAGCTTCTTCTTGTGGCAAGGCGTATGTGATATCATGCCGTCCCCACCACTGAAGTGATAAAGAGACACTTAAAGGAGCAGGATCTGTGTATGCTGGAGGGAAACATGGCATGGAGCTGCTTAAGGGACATGGGCAGTGAGTGACAGAGACAGATATATATTTGCAGCAGAACTGTGGACTTTATGTGTATAAGAGGCACTACTGTGTGATTTGATATGAATTAAGGGCACTACATGCTGTGTAATGTTTATATGATTGTGCTACTGTGTGTTGTAATTTTAATTGGAGTTATTATTGTGTGACCACACCCTTTCCTTTTTGGGACTATTATCCCTTTATGGGAGGTAGGGTACAAATTCCCTAGCAGTTGTCTAGGCTCTATCTAATGGTGGTGGGGGGCTGTGCTAGGGGAAAGGAGTTCCACCACCTTTCCAGGACCACTTTAAGCCCTGGAGATAGATGAGTGTAATACCATGTTCTCATTGCCGCCCCTGCAAAATCCCGGGTTTTTCTTGCCGGGTTTTTGGCGGGGCACAGAGAATGGATACTTTTCTACCCCGTTATACAGCACCTTAAACCCGGGAAATTCCCGTGTATGACGCGTTCACACTGCTTCCCCTGGTCTGCCCTGCCAACAAGTGTGTGAATATAAAAGCAGCTTTGATTGGCTGTTGAAAAAGTAGCTGTGATTGGCTGTTTTAGAAAGCAGCTGTTATTGGCTGGCTGAGGATGATGTCATATAAAGTGGCCTGTTTTTTCCAAGCACACTGCATTGCTGGAATCATGGCTGATGAGATGCTTTTGTTTTGCACCATTTTGCTGTTTCATGCAGCAAATGAGAGCTTGCTGCAGCTGCTTGCATTGTGCTACCTTGCACAATGCACTTTGAAGAGGAGGAGAGCGCAATTTCTTGCTGAGAGAGACAGTGCTCGCCTTCATTATGTGCGAAGGAGAAGAGCTTTCATCACCTCCAGCGTTACCTCCATATTGAGGTTCAGCACATCCAGTACCCGGCGAATGTGGACCAGAGACTGCTCTCATGGCGAGGTATTTTGGTCTATAGTGGAGGGTTATGAGGATGACCAGTGGATGGAGCATTTTCGCATGTCACGTGGGACCTTTCAGTATGTGCTGGACCTTCTAACCCCTGCACTTTCCAGACAGACCACAAACTGCAGAATACCCATCTCACCTAGAAAGAGACTAGCGATAGCGCTATGGTGGTATGCTACACCGGGAGAATACCGCACAGTCGCCTGCTTGTTTGGAGTGGGGAGATCCACTGTATGCACTATAGTCCATGAGGTGACGCAGGCTTTGCTGGAAGGACTTTACCGTCGTTTCATCACCTTACCTCAAGGACAAAGGTTGGACGACATCATCGCTGGTTTCCTGCATCGTGGATATCCACAGTGTGCTGGAGCTATAGACGGTACACACATTCCTATTATTGCCCCCACAGAAAACCATGCAGATTACTTTAATCGCAAAGGCTGGCACTCCATAATTCTACAGGCTGTAGTGGACCACAAATATTGGTAAGTACATTTTTTTATGATCATATTAAACTGTACTTTGCGTATTGCTAGGGTAACTAAACAGAAATCTTAACACTTTATATTTTCAGCTTCACCGATGTCTTCATTGGCTGGCCTGGCCGTTCCCATGATGCAAGGGTTCTAGCAAATTCGGACCTATACCTTATTGCTGAGGAGAAGCAGGATGGCTGGTTGTTCCCTAGAGAGGTAAAGATATGTTTTTGCATGTTGCAGTTGGGATATTTTTAGTGTTATGTATGCATGTATGTATAACCAACGTACCACATGTATTGTTGTTTTTCAATGTCTCTCTTTACACCGGTAGAGAAAAGTGGCAATCTGAATAGCATACTTGTACTCCAAGAATTCCATATTTAACTCTTATTTTACTTTGCAGAAATCGAAGATCATCGATGGGGTGGAGATCCCAGTACATATAATCGGGGATGCAGCATACCCATTACGACGATGGTTAATGAAGGGGTTCACCCAGCGCCATCAACTTACCCCGGAACAAATTGATTTCACCCACACCCTCAGTTCTGCACGAATGGTGGTAGAAAATGCCTTTGGCCGTCTAAAAGGCCGTTGGCGTTGTTTAATGAAGCGCAATGACATTGATACCAGCTTCATGCCTCATGTAGTTGCTGCCTGCTGTGTGTTGCACAACATATGTGAGTTTAAGAAAGAACAGTTTCTACCAGAATGGACCGTACTGGAGCCTGAGGAATCAGATCACTCTGCAGATTCTGAGATGTATGAGGGGACAAACACATGTGCAGAAGACATTCGCAACACCATTACCAATAACATATTTGCTTTAACCCACTAGTGTACTATAGTTTTTAATTTTCAATAAACTTCAAAAACATTTCTGTTTGTTTGTACATATTTTATTCATATGTACAACATATATTTTTTTAGTTAAATAGCATAAAGTGTACCAAAAATGCACATAGAAAAATATAATAAAACTGTAATGACAATACCCAAATGCCTTACATAACTTCTGTACAGGCCGGGTGGGCAGACAAATAAACAAAAAGTCAATAAACACCTCTACAGCACATGGTAGCGGGGGTTTTCCTTTCTTGGAGCCGTTCGATTCTCCGCATGACTATGTGGACCAGCCGCATAATCAAGGCAGTGTGGTGGAACTGTGGGAGGCTGAGTTGCACCCGGTGTACGCTCAGGGAAATGGCAGTGATTTGCTGGAGGCTGAGGTGTCCCAGCAGCATACTCGGGGCACTGCGGAGGAACTGGTGGAGGCTGAGGTGCACCAGCTGTACGCTCTTGGAAATGTCGAGGATTTGCTGGAGGCTGTGGTGTCCCAGACGCATACTCTGAGGAGTGCGGTGGAACTGGGGGAGGCTGAGGTGGACCTGCTGTACGCTCAGGGAAATGGAGGTCATTTGCTTGAGGCTGAGGAGTCCCAGCAGCATACTCAGGGAAAAGGTGTGACATTGGTGGTGGGTGAGGTGTGCTGTATGGCACCATGTTCCCCTGGTTTGGGCCTACAAAATTTGGTTGGCCTGCGCTATACATTGGATAACCATACTGAAAATTATTGTGTGGTGGCTGGGGCAGTGCATGGCCTTGTGCCCTAAATAGACTATTAAGGAACTCCATCTGCGTATCTCGGTTCTCTCGATTGATACGCTCATGCATACCAACAATGGCAGTAATGAACGTGTTCTGTAGGTCACGCTCATTGTCCATAAATCGCTGCAGACGAGCATCTTCATGAACTTGCATCGAATTATCCATTTCCTTCAGGTGTTCAAGCATTACGGTGGTCATTGCTTTTGTGGCTTGTGCTTTTGTGGTTTAGTGGACCTCTTTCTTCTCAGTGGCACATTATAAACTATGGGAAAAACAAACAACACATTACTATACAAGACTATAATAATGTTACTTCTCCTTCTACCCAAAAGACATTTTTGGTGCCCATGCACTTGGAAAACCATCTGTGCTGAAGGCTAGATATCAGTAAAACCTTAACTTCTCATTCAGACGTGTTAGCAATGTTGCTGACAGGCCTGAATCAGATCCCCTCTGCACAGATGCATGTGGATGTTAAATTTCAAAAATACTTAAATAAAAAAGCAGTGTTGGCACATGCATGCTTGAGGCCTTTTCCCTCCTGCACTCTTGCTACATGCTGCGACATATTTCTTTAATAAACAAAAATATAGTACTGTGTAATAATGGTGTGTGTAAAAGTTATAAACTTACTGTTGGTCCGCAACTTTGGACGTGCACTCTGTGGCAATGCTTCAAAGGCTGGACTTCCTTCAGCAGGTAGTGATGATGCAGGCGTTGATGGTGGTCGCTGCAAAGGTGATGGCGGATGCTGCACAGGTGAAGAGAATGCCGTGGGACCTACAGCGGAATTCTGGGAGTTAAATGATGAATCCAGAACTTCACATTGGGCTTCACCATGAACAGAGCGGGAATCCATTTCACTGTCTGTGGCCTCAAGGTCAATGGGTGACGCTGCTGCTGCTACTGCGTTTTCTTCACAGACACTTGCTGCACTGCCAGCAAAACTGCTGGAGGAGGACAGTGATATGGGATTAGCCAGTGCAGAGTTCCCAAAGATGACATTACACTGGTCATAAAATGGCCAGTCCATACGGGCACCACCACTCTTCCTCCTGTTTAGGTCATGGACCTTAGCATACTGCTTCCGCAGGGCTTTGAGTTTATTCACTACCTGTTGCTGCGTTTTGACGATGCCACGGGCAGACAGGATTTTGGCGATGTTGTAGTAAACAACGGAGTCCTTCACTGTGCCGGTCACTTGCTTTTTTATCTCCTCCTCTCCTCTCACTGCTAGCAGCTCGAGCACTTCCTCATCCCTCCAGTGCGACATGTCTGCTCTCCTCGACGCAGCATATGGACGTCAGACGCAGCATGAAATGGACGTCACGTCACCTGATCACATCCGCCAATGAGCTTCTTTTTTTCCATCATGTTTGAAAAACCCGTGTCTGCGCTGTTCAGACTGAAGTACACCCGTGTATTACCCAGGAAAAACCCTGCAAAAAACCCGTGTGTAATTCCCGGGGCATAACACCCGGGAATTTCAAAAGGACGCGTTCACACTGAGACACGACACGGGAAATTACCGCTCGCCCTGCCAAATACCCGGGTTTTTTAGGCAATGAGAACGGGGTATTAGATGTAGTATAGTTCAAAATTTAAATAGGGGAGCCACACCCACTGATATTCCAAACTGACTCACTGGCAATTGATATTTGAATTTTGAACTGTGCTGCAGCCCCTTCACTGGATACAAGTGTATCTTGTGACATATATGAGCAAAGGAGAGAAAAGGAGAGGAGTTGGTGAGAACTTTGAAGATGAGAAGCTTCAATGGAATTCTAGAAGACAATGTAATCAGACACTCAGATGCATTTTTCTGCATATGCCTGTGGACTGCCATTATTTCTTGGACTCTATATACCTGTTTTTCTTTTCTTCAGGCAGAATTATATTGGCGATGTGATCACAGTTCTAGATGAACATCAGGACCATCAGTCTTGATGTTCACCTGTGACTGCAGCCTGAGTAAGTCTCACCTTACTCAAACTTGCAGTCACAGGGGGCATTGTGAGGCCAAGAGCACTGTGAACAAGACATAGTTCTTGTCATCACCACGACCAGGAAATGGGGGCAACACACCCTCATTTTCCAGAATGACGCCAGCACCCACCCTCCTTGCGAATGCCTGTGCCTTTTTATTATGCAGTAATTAAATATAACAATGAGGAAGAGAAATAAAAGTTGACTATGCTAATTGTAAAAATTTTAACATGTGGCAAATTTATATGAAGACCTACCATTTTGCCGTCCACATGGATGTAAATAATGATTATAAACATTAGTTAGCGCTTAATTATTTAACTATTTGTTTTAAAATTTCCTTTTACAAACTGACAAATAAAGATTTTTTTTTTCGTCCCCAAGACATAAATCTTAAAATGTGTAGATATCATTGATGCACATTTGTTTCTAATTTGCCTCTTTATGCTTTCTGCCAATGTTTCCCAGGTCTTATCTGATTCGTCATCAGCTCTGAGACTGGAAACTTATTTACCCAGGTCTGCTGACTGAGATATTCCGACCATCTTTTGTTTGGAGTTATGGGGACTAGATTTATGCTGGCTTTTCCTATATAAACTGTTTGAAGCTTGTGGTTAACGTACAATCTCTTGGGGCCAGTTTATGTGTCGCTGGCATTGACATCTGAAACCTCTTATTTCATTGTATTTTTTATATTTAATTTTTATAACTAAACAGAAAATAAGATTAACACTGTGGTTCCCAAACTTTTTAGAATCACAGCGCACTAGAGTATCAGAAATTCTTTCGTGGCACCCCTAGTCCAAAAGTTTCTTATTGAGTACAAATAAATTGTTTTTATATGACATCCTTAGGGTCAGTTATGTGGTGAGTGACAGAATTCGCTTCCGTTTGTCTACATAGGTTATGATTGGAAGCCACAAGCACTGGTTTTGCCTATTCCATTGATACTTTGAATTGGTCCTGGACCACCAATCCAGGGCACCCCCACAAGGGCTTCCGTGGCACCCCAGGTGCCACGGCACATCGTTCGGGAACCACTGGATTAACAGCTGACAGCTAAATGCCTTTATTAGACTGCAGGTCCATAGGGATTAACAAAAAAGTTCTAGAACCAACCCTAAGTAGCGAAGGAAACTAGAGGGAGCGCTCGGTGTGGGTGGATTACTCAGCAGCTGCTCGATATAGGTTACTGAGACCTGTAAAGGGGTAAACAAGAAAAAGAGAAGAGTAGCAGCACTCTGGGTATAAGAATAGTTAAAATTGGATGATCTGTACAAATTGATTTAATAATAAAGTCAAACAGAATTACACACAATCTAAAAACATATCATAATAAAAACATATCAATTAACATTAAGCCCATATCCACAATATAGCAGCAAGTATAGAGGGAGAGTCCATTCCTATTGCGCCCAAATTCAGTGAGTTGATATAAAATAGTTACCACTCCTGGCTGGATGAATAAGAGCAATTGTAGACACTGTCCATAGGTTACACCTCAACCATTGCGGTTCAGTACCCAGTGCTAGGTTTCCCATCTCCAGTACTGTGGATTAGGGGGTACCATCTCCTGCAGTGGTCCCGTGCCAGTTTCCCCCGGTTGTGCACTAAATTTCGGTTTGTCTCATGTGTCTGGTTCTTCCTCTTGTGTCCCTGCCTGGCTCCAATTCTGTACTTGACTTGCCCAACCTCCTGTAGCAGCCTTGTCCCTTAGAGAATCCTGGTGGCACGTCAGTTCCTAGGTGAGCTAATCCCTGGGGAATAGTGGCTGTTAAAGGTAATGTTTTAGCATGCAGGAGGCATTAAGGACTGCTGAGCAAGAGCACTAGCACTACCTAGTACCACCTAGTGACCATCATAACATATTGATCACCACGAGTGTGGAAATACCTATTCTGTGCATGCTTAGAAGTTGTCTCTTGTTTTTGGGCACATTTAAAGTATTGCTCATATCCATGAGATTCATACACTGTAAGACTTGTGCAACTCAGAATCAGTAAAACATTCCCTAATGCTGGGTACACACCAGGACGACTAGGGCCCGATCCCCACAATCTAGATCCAATTCCGATCAATTGGATGTAGATTGTGTGCTGATTGGGCCCTTTTCTGACCTTCTGTGGACCGATACCGATCCGATGCGCGGTCCCGCGGGTCGGTCGGTCGTTATTGAGATCCTACCTGCTGCAGGTAGGATCTCAATGACGACCATACAGCCGGGTGTGGGTCGGCATCGGATCGGACCCGCTCACGGTGCACATAGTGAGCGGGTCGTGCCCCCCCGCATCATCGTGAGCGGGTCGTCCTGGTGTGTACCCTACATAAGTCATCTCTCAATCTGCTCACGATCATGATCGTTCTGGTGTGTGCCCAGCTGCCAGTGAGAGAGAGAGAGGAATGGCCCACAGTTGGAGACAGTTGCACATGGACACCCTCCTCTTTTAATGGGATATGGTCATTTGGTCTACAGCATGTTGGTCGACAAGCATTGGGTTGGCACCATTAGGTCGACATGGGTCTAGGTCGACATGGGTTTAGGTCGACAGGTCATTAGGTTGACACAAGAATTAGGTCGACAGTGTCTAGGTCGACAGTCAAAAGGTCAACATGGGGTTTTTCACTGTTTTTTGAGCCGACATGTGTCGACAGGCGGTATTTCATGCCCTACCATCCACTAGGGTGTGGTGGGTGAATAAAATAGTGTGCCTAATGCAGCGAGACATCGTGCCCAAAGCATTACGAGCAAAGCGGTACACTGGAAACTGTGTCCATGTTGACTGTGTTGACATTCGGGTAAAGAAACTGAAAAACCCCATGTTGACCTTTTGACTGTCGACCTAGACACTGTTGACCTAATGCTTGTGTCGACATAGACCCATGTTGACCTTGTCCCATGTCGACCTAGAACCATGTCGACCTATTGGTGTCGACCTAATGCTTGGCAACCAACATGCTGAAGACCAAACAATCCCAACCCCCTTTAATATGCCCCATTCCTAATTATAATGCTGTTATTAATGACATACGTAACTGCTATTCCTAATTACACTCTCAGTTCTCTTTTTTGTAAAAGAACTTGAACCAAAGTTGATTGTCTTGTCCTCTAGATGTAATGCTATGTATTACTGCAACGGTTAATTTACACAGGTCCAAAAAAAGACATGGCAAATAGAGAACGAGCAGAGAGAACAGCCGAGTCACCAGTTTCAGAAATAGAACACACCTTGCAGCCGGATTTAGAATAGGGTGGCAGATGTAACAGTTAGATTGTTGCTGCTGTGCATTAACTCGTTCATTCCAAAGTGTGTAACTTAAGTGCATATTTGTTTCTTCTCAGTTTCAAACATTTCACAGCGTCTCCAGCCTCACATAAAAGCATGAACTCAGAACAAAAGGCAGACAGAATTACAACTTTGGGAATATAAAATGATCCATTCCAACTGCAAATCTCATTGCTCACAAACTCTAGACCCCAACTGATCCCCCTGAGCAGTCCCATTTATTCTGCCTAGAACGTTTCAATTCCTAAAACCCAGTAGCATCATGTTGGAAAGAATTCTTTAAACCAAACCGTTTATTAGCCAACATTTTTTCAGCAAACCATAAAAATGTGGAATCCTAATAGATCTGTTCCATGGAGTTTGGAAATGAGTCAGTGCAATGATGTATGCTATATGAAATGTATACTGCTTTACTGAATGCCGTAACCTAGAGCACATGACAAGCCAATTACATTAAGAACAAAAAGTCATTAAAACAAACGATTACTGTGTAATTACAGTACAACATTATAATAGTGCAGTTCGAGAAAAAAAAAAAATTCTAAGCACTCTGCTGTGTTAACATAATATGAAATATAGGGCAGGATTTACTAAAGTAACAATACGGAAAAACTCAGGTTTGCCAGCGTTCCCCATATGTACCAATCTCTGGAATGTGATACATTCTAGAACTTGAATCTGGCAGGCAATGTGTATCCTAGTATAAGCATGTGGGCTTCTTTTCACATAGTTCCCTGAGAGGGATCCAATCGGCACGATAAGTGGTTGGTGTAATGCATCCAAAATGTTACCAAAATCTTGTGTCAACCCTTTGTCACTGTCGACCTAGAAATTGTCTACCATGTATACCAAGTTTTATCTTACTACGTGCAGCTATTTTAGAAAGCCTAGATACATTTTCTATTGTTCTACCATCCAGCAGAAGAGACCATTTGCTCACACGGGATGCAGTTACAATCCCGGCGGTCGGGATCCCGGCGTTCAGAATCCCAACGCCGGTATCCCGACCGCCGAAATGCCGACACATTCTCCCTCCGTGGGTGTCCACGACACCCCTGGAGGGAGAATAAATTAGTGTGCCGAGCGTAGCGAGGCACCGGGCCCGCTGCGTGGCGAGCGCAGCGAGCCCGCAAGGGGGGGCGATCCACGTCCCCCCCCTTGTCGGCATTTCGGCTGTCGGGATTCCGGCGTCGGGATTCTGAACGCCGGGATCCCGACCGCCGGGATTCAATACTGAATCCGCTCACACAGGGGGGAAATTTACTAAAGGAAATTTGTAAAAAATAGGTGTATTTGTATCCAGAAATACACTTATTTTTGACATTTACTCTCCCGAAAATACGGCAATTCGTATTCGTATTGATAGCACATCAATACGAATACGAATTGCCGTATTTTCGGGATAGTACATGTCAAAAATAAGTGTATTTCTGGATACAAATACACCTATTTTTTTTTACAAATTTCCTTTAGTAAATTTCCCCCAGAATGTCTTCCCTGGTGTACAGAAGCCTGAATCTGCCGCTTTATCTACACTAAGGCCCTTATTCTGGTTAATTTGCAAAGGCAAATTCCTTCTCAAATGGACAAAACCATGTGCACTGCAGAGGGGCAGATGTAACATGTGCAGAGATAATTGTCACATTGGCAGGTAGGTGAAGCTGCAGCACTACCCCACTCCCATGCACAAAACCTTTAGCTAAAAAAAAAAAAAAAAAAGGGATGGCCCCCTTTGCCCCCCCCCCCCTCTTTAATCTGGTAATCTGAGGGGAGCCACGTATTACTGCCACCTCAAACACTACCAAACTGTGCTGCAGCCCCACCTCTGGAGCCGCCGCTGAATACATGCACACAAATGTTTATATTCACCCATATGCAGAGTTCTATGTATCTTTGTAATGCATCTGCCTATCTTTATGCTTAGTTTGAAAGGCGTTATGCATTTGGAGCAACCTGTTCTAGGTTCAAAAGATCAGTTTAAAAACAGGGATATGTATTTTCCAGTCCAATGCTGCATAGCCTATAACTCTGTCAATATGTCCTCACTGAGCTTTGCCTACAGTATGTGTGATCACCCAGTTACTAATTTTAAGTTTGTTTTCTGTAAAGTTGTCTGTGTGCAAATCATCACAAGACTCTGGAGAGCTTCAGAAGTGTGTCTTAACTAGCTGCAGTCATGCTGAACATTGGCTGCAGAGGCATTTCCTGAATAATACACATCTCCCTGCCCTCTACATCTATAATATATAGATAACATATATTATATATACGTCTATATCTATATAGACTATTAACTTGACCATTTCTTAGATACAGTATCTATCTATCTATCTATCTATCTATCTATCAATATCCTTACATAGTATAAAAGAAAGTCCCCATAGCACTAATCTGAAAAACCTCTGGTCAGATTTTTGGGCAGTTTTCACTGCTATGTAGTGCAGTTCTCTAAGAAGATTTAGGTATATTGACCATCTGACTATCCCATATGGAAGCCGATCAATACAGTTTTCAGTGAATGAAGTTTATCTTAGAAGCATGCCAGTAAATAAAGGGGGGAGGAACACAGCGCTTGTCCATGAACCTGTGCGAAGCAGGGCTAAGTCACTAGTATAAACATAAAAAGGAAATACCGGGGACATTGAATTCATTACTGTTCTGTATCATTGGTATTAGTGATGAGCATGATATAGCTGTAGATAATTGTTGTGATGACTACAGTAGTTTAGCAAATTACAGATTGTGTGCCCCCCTTCCCTTCTCTCTTCTCCTCAGCAAATCATGTGGTGTGGCTTTGATTTTTTTACTTCAAACTTCATCTACTTTAACCTCTTCCCCTTGTGCTGGTATGCTCGGGAAGTTCGGGGCCTTTCAGGAGCCCTCGGGCGTTTGTGTATTAGCACGCCAAAGCCCCCCCCCCCCAGCTCCAACCTCAACGGCGATCATACTCCGGAGTTCCCCTGCGGCAGTGGTGCACCTTCATTGGTGAGTATTTCTTGGGCAGGACAAACTTACCCTGGTAGGAAAACCCACCACTGAAGGTGTTAATAAACAATTTTAACCCCATCACTGTCTCCCTGGTGAAATTGAAGTTGCTATTCAAAAATATTAATACAAACATATACACATTTGTAGAAACTGAATAGAGGTGCGCTACAGTTAGTGTCACCAATGGTGGTTATTTAAAAAAGATACATCAAAACAATAAAAACAATACATTTAATCGATGTTACAACATATAAAATTTCTTCAGCAAAATATTTCAATTTTCTTACGGTGTACCTCAAACAGAGGCAATCTGCAACCCTACGCGTTTCGTCCTTCAGAACTTCATCAGGGGCAATAAGAGTATCTAATGATGGTATATCCTTTTCTTAGTACAATAATGTACTGTTATTCCTGTGCTTGATGCAGTGGCATGCTGCAGTGTGTAATTTGTAATGGGTGTTTATGATCACCCAATTCACAAGAAGTTTTAGACACCAAGAATGGCATTCATTAATGAACAGTGAGCTCAGTAGTAAGATGACATTCGGATGATGAGTTAAAGTATACTGCTCCACAATCACAGAAATGAAGATTTCCCTTAATATATATATATATATATATATATATATATATATATATATATATATATATATATATATATACTGTACACATTTGTATTTAACTTTCAGTAAAACATTTGTGAATGCTTGTAGAATTATTGCATTACTGTACTTCTGAGACATTTAAATAGTATTTTATATCTTTATGTAAACCTGATATTCTGATTAAGGAGCTAGGATTTTTCTTTTAAAATTTTCTACAAACTGCCAAACTGAATTATAAATATGTAAAGGACTTTGCTTGTTGAATCATTTTGAGCTTGTGGTGCCCACTAAACTGAAATGACCGTTGTATTATACTACAGGTACAGTTGAGAGCTTTCAATGCACTAAGCATAAATAGCCATCAGTCTTTAGTTATCAAGAGAGTTAATCATTACAATGTACTATACACTACAACTTCTTTTAAATGGATTTATCCTAGTCTGATATCCTTAAGAGAAGTGGTTCCTTTATTTTCTATGTGAATGCTGTCTGCAAAGGTTTGTGTCCTCCATCTAGTGGTGTAAATAAGAACAGCATCTGCAAACCACAGCACTGCAGATAAAATACTACTGTATACTACATTTGCTATCAAATATACATCTTATTGAGTTTTAATTAAAATAACCTACTGCATCTAATAGATGTTTATACCTTTATAGGCATATAATAAGACCACTTTCCAGTGTGAAAATCAAGTGCAATACATGGACATAGCTAAGGGTTAATGTGCAGTACCAAGCTGGGGAAAAATAGGTTAAGTGGAAAGGTGGAGACATTGCTCTAGCAACCAATCAGCTTCTACATATTTTATAGAACATACTTGGTCAATAGTACCTCAAAATGAATAGTTTCAAAACAGTAGGTAACTTCTCACTGTTTAATACAGGCATTCCCAACCACGGTCGTCAAGGCACACCAACAGTGCAGGTTCTAGTGATATCCAGGCTTGAGCACAGGTGACTTAATTAGTACCTTCAGTGATGTAACTATAGCAACGCAGCCCCCGAGGTCGCGGGGGGCGCTGTGCATGTGGGGGCGCCGGGGGGCTGCGGTGCTATAGTAATGCCCCCGCCCCCCATCCCCCGCAGGCTTACCTGTCTGCACGTCCCGGCTCCCCTCCTGGCTTCAATCAATTCTATGGAGACGGACCACGATAAAATGGCCGCCCCATAAAGCAGACAGTTCTGTCTGTGGTATGGGGGCGGCCATTTTATTGTGGTCCATCTGCATAGAATTAATTGAAGCCAGGAGGGGAGCCGGGACGCGCAGACAGGTAAGCCTGCGGCCGGGGGGGCGCCCCCCATTAACGGCGGGGGGTGCCCCAAACCAAGCTACGCCACTGAGTACCTTAGTGATTCTGATTAAACCATCTGTGCTGAAGCCTGGATATCACTAAAACCTGCACTGTTGGTGTGCCTTGAGGACCATGGTTGGGAATGCATGGTTTAATATACAGTATCAACCACTTGGTGACTAAAACCACACAATGATCCCACATATTTCCACTGTATACTAGTTTATTGAATTGATGTGTGGGTGCTAAGTGTTGTTAAGATATAATCAAGGAATAAGATGGAGCTGTGTCAACATTTGGGTAAAAAAAAACACATGTCAACCTTTTGACTGTCGATCTCCCCCATGTCGACATAATGCTTGTGTTGAACTAATGACCCTGTCGACCTAACCCATGTCGACCTTCAGTCAAGTCGATCTTCCTGGATGTCAATCTTCAGTCATGTCGACCTTCATGCATGTCGACCTAGTGGTGTAGAAATAATGCTTGTCGACCTACTGTAGTTGGTGTCTATCCAATGATCCATACTCCTCTGTATTAGGAAAATTGTGGACAAACAAGTGAATTCTTTCCATTGCCAAATAACTGACCCCAAGGAAGATATATGAACACAATTTCCCTAATTTAATTTTATTTTTCTGATTTTCTCAATGAGAACGTTTGTACTAGGGGGGCTTTGAAAAAAAATTGACGATTTTCAGGGGCGTGTGATTCAATAAAGTGTAGGAACCACTGCTCTAACGTTTGCAGGTCTCCCTCATAGAGGCCTTGGCCTACAGTACTGAACAAAAGCCTTCAATATACAGTATATAGAATGGAACAGAAGAGTTTTTCATATTACTGTGATTAAAGGCAAATTCATATTTCAGGATTCATTTTAGTAATTGTTGTGATTTGCCAGTTGCTATTTGATACTCCAACCTCTTGTATTTATCCTTAGGCAAATCTTATAGAACATAACATCGCACTCCAGACATTTACTGCATGGAAATAACGCCTTGGTTTTCTACTCCATTCCTAACATACTATTAATTATTAATAGATCACTATTTGCATTGCATATTTATAGTCATGGTCAGTCTTGCTAGTATTTACCATAGATTTACATTCTAATACATTCCCTGTGTTCTGGAATTGTTAACCATGCTTTGTCCCCATGCTGGTGATGAGTAATAGTACTGTATGTGTTATACAGGGATTAGCAGTTCCGTGTCTTGTGAGGTAATCTGTTTTACTCTAGACATGTACAGTAAACCCGTGCCACACACATTACCCAGCCCATTAGGAATGTAATACAAGTAGAGCACATATAACAAGGCCATTGAAGAAACATGGCCAGTTTTCCAGTGTTTTCTGTAATACCTTAACTAAATTAACCTCTAAATGCAAGGCTGGGGAACTATATACTGTATGTATATAGACAGGAAAAATAAGGCGGCACTCAGAGTCTTGTGAATCAAATAACTTGACAACAAATAGATGGTGCAACCCTTGGCGAAAAACACAAAACAATCACACTTACACAATTTAGGTATGTGTATAGGACACTGTAATCGACAAGCAATCACAGTTTCTGGGTCCCTTTCAATGAACCTTGGGATTTAAAAGAAAAAACAGACCATAGTGCAAATAAAGTTTTCACACTCTGCACAAATTTAATGGTGATTAGATGCACTCACAAACAAGTGTATTTCATAGGCACATCAACGGTCTTTAATCTTCATAGAAATTCCATAGGGTTCCTGGGAGACTTTTAAAAAAACAATTTCTAGTGCAACATTGTTTTTATATAAAAGTACAAAGAATTTATTGGACAAACTCACATATTCGCAGAGATAAAATCGCATATAACCCACAATGGGGTATCAAGGTCCTCCAAAGGATGGATGTGTAGCATCAGGTTCTTTCCCACTTATCCAGTCCCCAGGGGTCCGTTCGGCAGCAGTGATGTCGTTTTGAATACACAAGTTATTTGATTAACAAGACTATTTGATTGGGGTTGTACAAAATGGATATTACCCATAAAGCATATTTAGTAGTGTTACACATGCTGCAATGCTGCTGCTCCTGTTACTAGTAAAGGATAAAGCATAAATGAAAATGAGTCATGTGTTTCAAGCAATATTTAAACTGTGAAGAGTTTTTAAATATGTCTTTCTCATCTGTGTATGTATATATATATATATATATATATATATATATATAATACTCACACTGCATCCAAGCAGCTACAGCAGCACACGGAGTTATAAAGAAGGACAACGGGAGCAGGAACTACTGCTCCCGTTGTCCTTCTTCATAACTCCATGTGCGGCTGTAGCTGCTTGGATGCAGCGTGAGTATTCTACATATTGACCTACGCTGTAAGGTTCCAGCTGGCACCGGGACTGTTGTTCAAAGTAATGGGTTGTGCCTAACCGATTGCAGTGTGTATATATATATATATATATATATATATATATATATATATATAGCAGCCAGGGGTCTGGCACTCCCAATAATATACTTCAAATAGCCGGTGCCCTCACAAAAGTGAATAGTATATAGAACAGAGGTGCGGCACTCATAGCAGAAATGAAGAGTCAATAAACGAGTTTCTTAGATCAACGTTTCAATTTCATTAAGCGAAATTTTCAGCAGGATATCCTGATGAAAATTTTGCTTAACGAAATTGAAACGTTGATCTAAGAAACTCGTTTATTGACTCTTCATTTCTGCTATGAGTGCCGCACCTCTGTTCTATATATATATATATATATATATATATATATATATATATATATATATATATATATATATATCAGGTTGTGTTGCCCGGCACTCCAAATCAATATAAAAAAGCGATGAACATTAGCGTGCATCGTTAATGATATTGAGTGCACACACTGGCCAATTTGCACATGATATCATCAACGACAACAATTTCGTCCATATCGGTAGGAAAATATTGTCCAGTGTGTACTCACCACTTTTGGCTGATTCTTTCTCCATATATAGTTGTTTTCAGAGATTAGCATGGTTTGCTGGGGGTGTACCATCCTGGGGGTGTCTTGTCTGGAGGGATGACTGTGATATCTTTCACCAGGGACATGGGGAAGGGGAGATTACAACCTCCCCGTGTGGTCCGGACCGTTCCGGTTTATGCTACATGCCCGGGCCATAAAGGGAGGCTTTATTCTCCCCTCCCCCTCCTCCTTTCCCTAGTGACAGCTGTCATGTGAAGGCAACCCCCCCCCCCCCCAGGACAGGACACCCCAGGATGGGACACCCCTAGCTCCGGACTGCAGAATTTGATGTCCGGTCCGGCGTTCCGGGTCTTGTCTGGGTCTGGATTTTACCCATACCGCATGGTTGCTGAATATTTTAGTTTGCTTCATGATAACGCTACAGGTTAGCAAAGGCTTCAATTCTTCATATCTCAGTAGTTGGAATGCACAAAGAAAATTGCCTGTGATAGACTGTTTTGATTATACCATGGAGAACCAAGAACAAAGCAGCATTAAAATTTAGGACACACTTCTCAAGTTACAGGTTTCCTTGCAAAGTCACAGTGTAATGGGCTATATGTGTATGCTGTGCCAGAAGACAATATGTAAAAGTAATTATACTGTAGTTTGCACTGAAACATTCCTGGACTCTGAGACATTTCGGAAGATAAAAGTATATGGACTGAAGATAAACCAGGCTTTTAATCACAGTATAAATGTTTTTAGAAAGTTATTTTAAGGGTATTGTGCATGATTTAATACAAACTCTGCAGTGGATTCTACTTAATGGAGCACCAGGTGTCTTTCATTCTTAACTTTCCTTGACATTTTACGGTTGATTTTATGGTAGACTAGTTTAGCCTCTCAAGCACCTATTTTGTCTCTTTAAAACTGAATATAAGTCATTCAACCTTGCTGTGTGTGGTCTTGTGTCTCTCCAGTCTGCTGAGTGTCTAAGCTGTTCCAATGTGACTGATAAATTCATTTCTCTTTCAGAACGTCTCAAAGACTTAAAATAGACAAAACACCTTTATTCATTTACTCTGCCTTCAAATGACCTTTATGCAACACCATAGTCTGTAAGCCTGCTAAATATGGATTTTTCCCCTTACATTGTATTTAGAAACCCAAATGACTTGTATATAAAAAGACAGCCATTTTTATTTTGTTTCCAGTATGAAACATTATTATAACACGTTTTGTTCATAAAGAGCCATATATCTCAACAGTAATGTTTTAGACACCATTTATAAACTAAAACCTCCCTTCAGATTTATCACAGTTGACATTTCCTTGGCTGTCAGATTCTAATTCACACATCAACCATAATTTTTAATCCTATGACTGTTATAACTACTGTTTTCGCTTACATATTCTGGAGCGGGATCAGGAGTCGGGAACAGAGGAATCCGTTTTCAGTGGAAATATACATAGGGGGTAGCGAGACCTGGCATCTATCCATCTCTTCAATATTGGAACAACTTCTTAAAGTATATATTTTTTTTAGTATAGTTTTAACAACTTGGGTGTTCTTTTTCTAGACCAATCTTTCTGTGTCACAGAGAAAGCCACCATGCACCATGGGTCCATGTAACTAAATAGCAATGTTGGTTCTTTGGGGGGGGGGGGGGGGGGGGGGGGGTATAAAAGCTCATTGCATTACAGATAGTATTAATGTAATGCAATTGAATGTAATTGCGAATAACCCTCCTACTGTTTAATCAATGGTAAGGCAACATACATGGGACAAGTCTTCAAAAACGTCACACTTTTTCTGTTGGAGCATACTGAACATACATTCTCCCAGCAAGCACTTCTTCCTGGCTCTTGTGTGTGTGATGATTGGGTTGTATCCAGTCCAAGCCTCCTATACTGTCAGTGACTATACAATGATAGCATGGTTTGCTGAGTTCATGGAACAAATTTGGTTCCTAACCTTCTTCATAGAGACTATTAGAGAGTATTAGAACCGTAAAATTGTCCTCCTGGTGGGCAGGTCTCGTAAGTGCTTTCAAAAATAAATAAACCTGACTGGAAATACAATGATAGCCCAAACCAATCTTGGACAATGTATTTTCCATGCATGTAGAGACAATTTATGTGGATTCTGAATCAGCTGAGCACAAGGTCCCAATGAAGTATTGAACAATTTTTATTTTAATAAAACGAATAATACCCAAACCGTAGTCACTCAAATTCTCTACTTAGTATTGTACAGCAAGCTCCCAGGGTCAGTCTTTTCAAACCTCTCTTACATTTGTTATTATTGTAGTAGTTGCTGTTATTACTACTCATTCACTGACCATGGAATGACTTCTCCTGGCTTCACATTGGAAACTGACTTTTTCTTTGCGAGGGCCAGGAAAAAGATGGAGTGCGCAGCTGATGTCCTGTGACTTCAGCTGCCCTCCCCTGGCACACATCACCCTGCCCGCGTCACCATGAAAACGCCCAGTGTTTTCATGGGGACACCCATTAACCCGGGCGTTCCCATGGGCAACACCCGTCCTCGCCACTGTCTGCCCCCGGCCTCCCACGATCCTTGCAAACAGCTCAGCGACTATGCAAGTCTCCCAAGCCATTCGCAAAGGGGGGCTGCACATGCGCATAATATTCCATGCACATTCGCACAGCCCAAAATAGCGAATTGTCCGAATGAACATCGTATTGTCCGAATGAATTAGAATCACACCCTTAGTTACCCTTTATTCATGTCGTATACTGTATCACTTATAATTTGTACGGTGAATCACTAAACACCATTGCCATGTGTTGTCTGCAACCATGTATTGCATCCAGTTACATTTATGTGAGAGTATTGCAGTTACTGTACTGTAAAATTCTTTAACCAGTGATGGTGCTATATAGGAATATGTTCGCATACATAGCTACATATACAATGACACACATTTCAGTTTAATGCACATGAAATAGGCAAATCTCTACTACAGATTAAGAGTTTATAGATCCCTAACCCAGTACGCTTGCTTAAGATGAAGAAAGTTCTCTTTTATTCTTCATTATTTGAATATTAGTTTAATTTTGCTACATTGTATGTAGTCTCTTAAAGCAGAACACGCAGAAAGTTTTATTTGAACTCTTATGAAGTTATTTAATAGTTAGTATCTGCCGGATATGTACATTAAGGGCTGGTTTAAGACAAGCTTCCTATTTAGAGCAAGAACCTCAAACTTAATATGTAATCCATTTATTGGTAAGCAAGACTAGAGTTTGTCAATCTATCTGAAAATTGTATGTAACTGCTGGCACCGTGATCTGCATTGTGCATTCATCACAAGGTGTAGGTTTATATGGGCTTTTGTCTAATAAGCAAGGAGTATAATGTTTGAGCAGACTTTAATACTAAGCCTGTTTTATAAAAGGAAATGTATTTACAGAACCGTTACACAGGTGAATAGAATGCATCGCTTCCTCTTTAGCTCTAAATAAAAAAGAAAAGTAGCTACAGCATTTGTTTACATTGGAGGTTATTCTGGTTGACTCACAAGGCTGCCAATTTCGTAGCCACCAGACGACGCCCGCATGGCCGCGGGCCCCCCTAGCATGCTGTGATCCCCCCCCCCAGGGTTGAGAATGGTTTAGCAACCTTGGATGCAGGAGAAAAATCATTTGTTGGTCGGCAACCATCAAATGATTTCTCCAGCCCTCGCAGATCTGAGACACCTCTGTGGTGTCTCAGATCTGCGGGGCCCTGTATGGGATGTGGGCGGGCAGCTTGGCATCCGCTGATGTCAGCTGCCCGCCACCCGCACCTGCATCATCGGGGAATTACCATGAGAAAGCCCAGGGTTTTCATGGGAATGCCCATGAAATGCTGGGTGTTCCCATGAGCGCATCCCCCGGCCCGCTACCCCATGCCCGGCTGCTCACACACCGGCCCACCACCCCATGCCCGGCTGCTCACACACAACGGCTGCATATGTGCATACATGACTATGCCCGTGCGCAGTTACTAAAAATCGCTCCCCTGCGTGTACACTAGAATAGGGTCCACTGCCCTAAAAGTAAAGAGATTGAAAGGTCTATGCATGAAGCCTCGGAGAGAGATAAACTGTATGTAGATAAAGTACCAGCCAAACAGCTCATAACTGTCATTTTTCAAACCCAGTCTGTAACATGGATAGAAAAAGGTTTTACTAAACAACCCACAGCGCAAATAATAACACTCTGCCCAGGAAATACAAAAAAGCCTTCACCAAAGGCTCAAAAGAACACAAGATACACACAGAATTATTGTAAATCCACTGGCGAGTGTTTTAGACAAGATAATAAAGACCACTTACACACTGCTATAAAAACTTATTGGTGGAGCTTCCTTTAGATCTAAAAAAGAAGCTCAAACACAAAAAGAGACCATAGTGTGATAATGTTAGAATATGGAATGAAATGGTGCTGTTTCGTCAGGTCACTCACATTTCATAAGCAGGGTATGCACATATCAGAAAGGGTCTTTATCTTTCAATCCAACATGTTCCTCCAATTAACGTTCCCTGGGGACTCGATAAAACGGTATATAGTGCAACACAGTTTGTTATAATTAAAATAACAATTTATTGGTTACACTCACATGTGATCGATAAAAACAAGGCAAAATACCCATACAGGGTGACAGGATCCACAGTCTGTGCCGCAAAAGATCATCCAACCCTCCGAATACCCGACCAGCGGTCCTCAGCAGGGATGTTGCTCCTTCTAGTGGCCTCAGGATAGGATCCGTTCGGTGGTGTTCACTTAGCTTAAGCGCGCTTTCGGGCAGGAATTGCCCTTCATCAGAAGCTCAATGGACACCATCGGACAGGGCCTTTTTATACCCCCTCCAAATACACAATGCATAACAGCTGTCACGATCTCGCCGCTGTAGACTTCCGGGTTTTCAAAACCGGAAGTGACGTTCCGGCTCTCCGCAATGATCATTTCTCCGTCACTTCCTTCCTTTGGAACGCATCGTGCGTATCAATAGGACGCGACTCCATCTTTTAAGATGAATTTGTTCTTCCTGACATTAGGAACGCATATTTCTTCCTGGAACGCACCGCCATTTTTGTTTATGTCCATGCTCAGTCCAGAAAGTGCCAAATATGTGCAGGAATATTTTAGCGTCCATATATTCAGATATAAAATACAGAAAAAATATATATATACGATTAGTTACACTATATAAATACAAAAATACAAAAAGTACAAAAATACAAAAATACAAAAATACAAGATAGTGCAAGAGGATAAAAAGATAAAAAAGATAAAAAAGACAGAGGCTAAAATTTACTCTAAGAAGGTACAAGGCTTATAGGAACCACTTCAGCTCGAACTCGCTATTTAGACCATGTGGTACCAAAGTATGTAGTTTATATATCCATTCCATTTCAGCCCTTGCTAGTCTGGCATCTAGATTATTGTATCGCCAGTTTGGGTTAATGGACTGGATCCCCCAAAAAGATTTAAAAAAACTGGGGTTCGAGCCATGTACCTTCTTAAAATGTGCAAAAACTGTGTGACTCTCAAGGCCCTTTTTAATATTATAAATATGTTCTGATAATCTTGTTTTCAGGCTTCTTGTTGTCTTTCCTATATATACAAGACCACATTTACATTCCAAAGCGTAGACTAAATTTCTGGTGTTGCAAGTAAGGAAATCTTTGATTACATATTTTTGGTTTTTAACCTCAAAATCCTTAATCTTGCTTACGCCTTTAGTAGTGCGGCACATTAGACAAAGTCCACAGCGGTGGAAGCCTTGGCTTCTTATGCTGCTTCTTTTCGGTATTTCCAATGCACTCTTCACTACCGTATCTTTAATGGTTTTTGATCTTCTGTATATGAAGCCTGGGCGATCAGGTAAGTATGGGCCCAAGATAGGATCCCTTTGTAATATCGGCCAGTTTTTTTTAAAAATATTTTCGACATCTTTATGTTGGCAATGATATTTACAAATAAAAGACCACTGTAATTTCTCATCAGATTTTTTAGGGGGTCTTTCTTTTGACAATAAGGTATTCCTATCTATAATGTCCACTCTTTTTTGGGCATCTACTACCAGATCTTCAGAATAACCTTTTTCCAGGAAACGTGAACTCATCTGTTGTACCTGTTCCTGGTAAATGGGCTCCTCAGTACAGCTCCTTTTGACCCTCAAGAACTGGCTGTATGGGATACCGTTCAACCAGTTTTCGTGGTGTTGGCTCGACTTTTCAATTAGGCTGTTAGAGTCAGTGGGTTTTCTGTATATTTTCGTATGTAATACGTTTTCCTTAGTATACAGGCACAAGTCCAAAAAACATATTTGATCCTTACTTTTGGAGAAGGTTAACTTTATATCATAATCATTTATATTCAGATTTTCACAGAAGGAATCTAGATCCATACGACTACCGCTCCATAAAAATAGAACGTCGTCGATGAATCGGCGCCAGAGCACCAGGCCCGCCCCCAGCTCCTCTCCATGCCATACGGATCGCATCTCCCAGTATGACATGAAGAGGTTTGCATAGCTAGGGGCAAACCTGGTGCCCATCGCCGTCCCTACACGTTGTATATAGTATTGACCATTAAAGTAAAAGTAATTATTTTGCAAAATAAATTTGATACTGTCAATGAGGAAGTTTTTTAGGGCTTCTGTGTAAGAAGTCTGGTCCAGGAAATATCGCACCGCCTCTACACCCTTCTCCTCTCGGATTATGGTGTAGAGGGTAGATACATCGGCTGTGACCATTGTATAATCTTCTTGCCACTGAACTTCACTTAATAATTGCAAAACTTCATTTGAATCTTTAATATAAGCCCGGGTGTTTTTTACCAAGGGTTGCAAATAATGGTCAACCAGAGCTGACAAGTTTGAAGAGATACTATTTGTCCCTGATATTATGGGTCTGCCCGGCGGGTGGAGGGGGTCCTTATGGATTTTTGGAAGGACATAGATCGTTGGGGTGGATGCATCTTTTATATTCAGGAATTCAAATTCTGATTTTGTTATTACCTTATCTTCTAATGCTTTAGTTGTTAAGGCTAGTAATGACTTTGAGATTCGCATTAATGGATCATTTTTTAATTTCTCATAGGTCTTACCATCTCCCAACTGTCGATCTATCTCCATGATATAATTCTCTATATCCATAAGGACCACCCCTCCACCCTTATCGGCTGGTTTTATTATAATCTCCTTCTGTTTTTTTAGAGACTCTAAAGCTTGCCACTCTTTTTTTGTAAGATTACAACTTTTTCTTTTCTTTTTTATAGTTTTCTCTACCTCATCCAATACTATTTTATTAAAGCATTCGATGAATGCTCCCTTTTGGTGTGCCGGGTAGAATGTTGATTTAGGCCGGAAATTATTCCTAGTGTCTTGAGGTGTTTCTATTTCTATATCATCTTTACTTAAGAAGAATTTTTTGACAGTGAGCTTCCGTATGTATTTCTGAAGATCAACATAGAACTCAAAACTGTCAATTTTACTTGTAGGACAGTATTTTAATCCTCTTTTTAACACACTCTCTTCTACCTTTGTTAAAGTTTTTTTGCTTAGATTGAAGATCTTTGTTTGATTTTCTACAGATGGCACTTCTATAGGGATTGTTGGTGGGGTAGTGGTTTTGTTTCTATTATGATTCCTTCTGTTTTTAGTACCTCCTCTCTTCCCTCTAACAGTTTTTAGTTTTGATTTTTTGTCCCATTTTGTTTTCTCCACCTGGTTTTCGGCGCAAACCTGAAAAAAGGGGATCGAATGGGTGTTTCTCTTCTCAGAGGTTCGAAATAATTAGGATCCTCATAATTAAAGAAACCGGGGGAATCATGAGGTCTCCTATCGAAATGATTTTTTGGGGGATATCTCCTTGGGGTATACACTCTTTGATTAGATGGATTATCATTCCTCCAATTATTCTTATACCCTCTCCCTTTTTGTTGGAAATTTTGGGGTTTAGATTTTCTCATAGGGTGAGAATAATGGTTAATAGGGGTTTGAGGTATAATTGTATCCTCTGTAGGAGGTATATTTTGTGTTTTGAGATCATTAAGATCTCTGAGGTATTTCTTCCTCTTTTTCTCTTTCAATTCTCCCGTTTCCTTATTTAATTTTTTCATAATCTCTATTTCTGTCTTTTTATAATCCTCTAGCTCTTTAAATGGTTCTAAAGTTTTCTGTATTTTATTAATTTCCTCATTGAATTCGGTGAGGTTCCTTTTACGTTCTTTTATGATTAGACCCATTAATTTAATGGAACATTGTTCCAATATTAGGTCCCAATCTTTTTTGAAGTCCCCATTGGTGGGGGGAAAGGATGGGGATTTTTGGATTTTTAGGCCTCTTGGCACTAGATTTTCAGATAAGTATTTTTCTAATGTACATACTTCCCACCAACATCGATTTTCTTTGAGAATTAAATTCTCTAATTTTTTCATGGTGGTGGTGAGGTCTGTATCTGGTACATTGAACTGAATATCACTATTAAACAAATCTTTTAAAAAATCACTCCTATTTTCTCTAAATGAGAACATATTGCAGCTAGGGTGCTCAGTGATGGTGAAAAAGCAATTGGATAGAAAAAGGTTTTACTAAACAACCCACAGCGCAAATAATAACACTCTGCCCAGGAAATACAAAAAAGCCTTCACCAAAGGCTCAAAAGAACACAAGATACACACAGAATTATTGTAAATCCACTGGCGAGTGTTTTAGACAAGATAATAAAGACCACTTACACACTGCTATAAAAACTTATTGGTGGAGCTTCCTTTAGATCTAAAAAAGAAGCTCAAACACAAAAAGAGACCATAGTGTGATATTGTTAGAATATGGAATGAAATGGTGCTGTTTCGTCAGGTCACTCACATTTCATAAGCAGGGTATGCACATATCAGAAAGGGTCTTTATCTTTCAATCCAACATGTTCCTCCAATTAACGTTCCCTGGGGACTCGATAAAACGGTATATAGTGCAACACAGTTTGTTATAATTAAAATAACAATTTATTGGTTACACTCACATGTGATCGATAAAAACAAGGCAAAATACCCATACAGGGTGACAGGATCCACAGTCTGTGCCGCAAAAGATCATCCAACCCTCCGAATACCCGACCAGCGGTCCTCAGCAGGGATGTTGCTCCTTCTAGTGGCCTCAGGATAGGATCCGTTCGGTGGTGTTCACTTAGCTTAAGCGCGCTTTCGGGCAGGAATTGCCCTTCATCAGAAGCTCAATGGACACCATCGGACGGGGCCTTTTTATACCCCCTCCAAATACACAATGCATAACAGCTGTCACGATCTCGCCGCTGTAGACTTCCGGGTTTTCAAAACCGGAAGTGACGTTCCGGCTCTCCGCAATGATCATTTCTCCGTCACTTCCTTCCTTTGGAACGCATCGTGCGTATCAATAGGACGCGACTCCATCTTTTAAGATGAATTTGTTCTTCCTGACATTAGGAACGCATATTTCTTCCTGGAACGCACCGCCATTTTTGTTTATGTCCATGCTCAGTCCAGAAAGTGCCAAATATGTGCAGGAATATTTTAGCGTCCATATATTCAGATATAAAATACAGAAAAAATATATATATACGATTAGTTACACTATATAAATACAAAAATACAAAAAGTACAAAAATACAAAAATACAAAAATACAAGATAGTGCAAGAGGATAAAAAGATAAAAAAGATAAAAAAGACAGAGGCTAAAATTTACTCTAAGAAGGTACAAGGCTTATAGGAACCACTTCAGCTCGAACTCGCTATTTAGGCCATGTGGTACCAAAGTATGTAGTTTATATATCCATTCCATTTCAGCCCTTGCTAGTCTGGCATCTAGATTATTGTATCGCCAGTTTGGGCTAATGGACTGGATCCCCCAAAAAGATTTTAAAAAACTGGGGTTCGAGCCATGTACCTTCTTAAAATGTGCAGAAACTGTGTGACTCTCACATTTTAAGAAGGTACATGGCTCGAACCCCAGTTTTTTAAAATCTTTTTGGGGGATCCAGTCCATTAGCCCAAACTGGCGATACAATAATCTAGATGCCAGACTAGCAAGGGCTGAAATGGAATGGATATATAAACTACATACTTTGGTACCACATGGCCTAAATAGCGAGTTCGAGCTGAAGTGGTTCCTATAAGCCTTGTACCTTCTTAGAGTAAATTTTAGCCTCTGTCTTTTTTATCTTTTTTATCTTTTTATCCTCTTGCACTATCTTGTATTTTTGTATTTTTGTACTTTTTGTATTTTTGTATTTATATAGTGTAACTAATCGTATATATATATATTTTTTCTGTATTTTATATCTGAATATATGGACGCTAAAATATTCCTGCACATATTTGGCACTTTCTGGACTGAGCATGGACATAAACAAAAATGGCGGTGCGTTCCAGGAAGAAATATGCGTTCCTAATGTCAGGAAGAACAAATTCATCTTAAAAGATGGAGTCGCGTCCTATTGATACGCACGATGCGTTCCAAAGGAAGGAAGTGACGGAGAAATGATCATTGCGGAGAGCCGGAACGTCACTTCCGGTTTTGAAAACCCGGAAGTCTACAGCGGCGAGATCGTGACAGCTGTTATGCATTGTGTATTTGGAGGGGGTATAAAAAGGCCCCGTCCGATGGTGTCCATTGAGCTTCTGATGAAGGGCAATTCCTGCCCGAAAGCGCGCTTAAGCTAAGTGAACACCACCGAACGGATCCTATCCTGAGGCCACTAGAAGGAGCAACATCCCTGCTGAGGACCGCTGGTCGGGTATTCGGAGGGTTGGATGATCTTTTGCGGCACAGACTGTGGATCCTGTCACCCTGTATGGGTATTTTGCCTTGTTTTTATCGATCACATGTGAGTGTAACCAATAAATTGTTATTTTAATTATAACAAACTGTGTTGCACTATATACCGTTTTATCGAGTCCCCAGGGAACGTTAATTGGAGGAACATGTTGGATTGAAAGATAAAGACCCTTTCTGATATGTGCATACCCTGCTTATGAAATGTGAGTGACCTGACGAAACAGCACCATTTCATTCCATATTCTAACAATATCACACTATGGTCTCTTTTTGTGTTTGAGCTTCTTTTTTAGATCTAAAGGAAGCTCCACCAATAAGTTTTTATAGCAGTGTGTAAGTGGTCTTTATTATCTTGTCTAAAACACTCGCCAGTCTGTAACATGTAAGAAGCTGTGTGCTGGTACATTGGGGCAGATTTATTAAGCTTGGAGAAGAGATAAACTGGAAATAAAGTGGAGAAAAGGTAAAAGGAGATAAAGCACAGCCAATCAGCTCCCAACTGTCTTTTTCAAACACAGCTGATTGGCTGTGCTTTATCTACTTTTACATTTTCTCCGCTTTATCTCCAGTTTATCTCTTCTCCAAGCTTAATAAATCTGCCCCATTGTCTCTGTCCACATATGGTTAAAGGGCAGTGGTATCACGGGGGTGCAGGCTGTACCTGGTGTTACTCGCCAAGATATCTGGAGGTAGCCTGCATCTTTGGGACCCCAGGAGTGGCGAAATGGGGGTTTGGTCCTGTCACACAAGGCGACACCACATTATCCGTGAAGCTATACCCCCTTTACCGAAGCGTGTGTGCTTTTGGTGAGCTGTCATTACATGCCCTGGCATCGTATGTCAACACTGACACTCCTGTTAAAGGGGCTCTGTTTGACTGTCTTACGAACTTGTTAAAAAAATATTCTACTGATCAGGGTTCTGTTTGGTAGTCACTGCAATCTCCTCATGTACAACAAGTTCTGCTGTCTCAATCACTGGGCACACACTGGGCAACATTTTAAATGATTTTGTCCAGCTTCAGCAAGTGTGTATGTACTTGCCCATGCCAGCACACCACCAGGTCCCCTCGGGCAAGATGTCACTGGGTGCACACATCGTTCAGTGTGTAACCCGCTACAGTAGTCTAAGATCATCAGCAGCAATGTTGATGTTAAGTAGGAAAAACTAATGATTAATTAAAAGTCTGGGCTTACTATACATTTTGTTAAATGTGGGATAGGAAATGTATGCATTCAATTTATAACATTATCCAGATATTGAAAATATTTTACTTAAGTAGTAAAATAAGAAACCATAAAAACAAATCCTGCTTTTAACATTCTTTATTTTCCACAGAAATATATATATTTGATTATCATTACTTAATCCTATAGTCAGAATTTTAAAAATATATGAAATAAATGGAATATTTGGACAAAATCCAGGCACATTTGGCATAAATATAAATGACATTAAAAATAATATGTTGCCATATGCAAACTATTTACCAAGCTCCGGAACTAGCTGAGTAATGTAACACCTCCATGCTCGATTGGTTAAGTATAGTAGTAATTCATTGTAGTATTGTGCAGCAACACAGAAATCATACAGGAACTGCAAATGCAGGAACCGAAACAGGATCTCATACTATCAGTTTTTCCAGCAATTATGAAGTGAGCAAACATTCCTAAAAAAAGAGTGGAGCCTCAAGACCACTCAGTCATTGTGGCCCTTATTCTAGTTCACTCTAAAGATGCCCATACACTAGTAAGAGTTATCTTCAGATCTGGCTGGTTGGAACAAAAACATGGTTATGGATGAGTGACAGATTGTCAGTTTCCCAGTTATTATGAAGTGAGCAAACATTCCTAAAAAAAGAGTAGAGCCTCAAGACCACTCAGTCATATATATATATATGTGGTAATATGAAATTACCTCCATCAGGAGAGACAACAGGTACTGTAGATACTGTAATCAGTTTTCCACTGAGGTCAGTGATGCCTGATGCATTGAGCCCCCTCCTCTTCCACATGGCTGAAAAAGGGGGATGGCCTTACAGCAGACTGCATAAGTCACGGGCCAATCCCATTTTCATCACTCCCAGAAATGTTGTGCGGAGCACAGAGACATTGCCGACTCACACACTGTGACAGGAGCCGAGTGATCCTCGTGTCTGTCACAGTGCAGCATCCAGTTCAGCCACTGGGACAAATTAGCATTTTGGTGTCACTCCTTGGAGGGTGACACCCAGGTGCAGCCCCCACCCTAGTGACTTCACTTAGAGTATATCTACCTACCTACCTACCTACCTACCTATCTACATACATACATACATACATACATAAATACATACATACAGTACTATTTTTGTTGAGGTCTGGGGGTGGATCAATAAAATAATATATATATATTATATATAATAGAGAGAGGGAGAGATAGATAGATGTATATATTGTATTTAGAAACAAAGGCACTCACAGGTGATTTTAAAATAAAACTTTTTTTATGGAAAGTAGATTTTCAGTTCCTGACAATGTCATATTTAATTAGAGTTTCAGGAACTGATATCCTTCCTGCTGCTATAAACTCAATGCCTATGAATGTGTCTTGACAAAGGTCCCTGCTGTGGATCGAAACGTTGACCAATGATGATATCCTGATGTATTGACCTCTTTGGAATAAAAACATTATTTTGCACATTTCCAGTGCTGGTGAGTGCCTGCTCTCTTTAAAGTTGTATATTTGGGATTGATAGTCCTCTAAAGTGGAGCACCGCCATGTTTCTCCTTGCATTGGACTGAGTGTGGTTCTGAATGATATATATATATATATATATATATATATATATACACACAGTGCTCGAAGTGGGCCGGTATAAACCGGTATGGTATACCGGCACTTCTTTGAGCACTGATTTTTTTTTCCTATTGCCGCGCTGCCATCCATGACCTCCCCCACCTCCAGGGATGCATACAGGGGCTAGGACCCTTTATTTAGCTGCCCCATTGTGCCCGAGCTGATTGATACACAGCCTAGGAGCCCGGTGACAGCCTGCTGGGGTCTAAGCTGGAGCTGAGGGGAGTCAGCATCCGCTGCTGCAGAGCCTACCACCTTCCGAGCTGCCCCCGTCAGCGCCAGAGACTGGTATTAGTCTCACTGCAGCGCAGCCATGGATTTCCGGCGGGCTGGAGTAGGCTGTGCGTGCTTCGCTGAGGTGGCGGCGGCAGCATTTATTCCTAATGACAGCATGTTCCTGGGTCCCGCACATAGCGGTGGGGGAGGGGTATTCTGGAGGTTGCAGCCAGCCACTGGGCTATATGCAGGTGTATGCAGTGTGGTGGCTGCACTGTGTCCTGTAATTGTCATACATATGAAGAGCGAGACGTCAGTGTTGCCCTGGCATGCTGCGTGTTGGTGGTTATTATCACACAGATGCAGGTGTGTCAGTGCACATGTAGGGGGGCATTAGTGTCTCTGCCCCATTGTGTAGGGATGGATGTGGCTGTCATTTGGTCCCTGTCACTTTTTTAGGGGGGTGTCAGTCGCTACCTGTCAGTCTCCTCTTCTCCTTGACCCTCCTGCTCCTCTTCGGCTCTTCGGCTCCTCCCCATCTCTCCCCCTCTTACTCCTCACTCCTCTTGTGCCCCTCTTTCCCCCCTACTCCTCCTTTCCCCATTCTCACCCTCTTCCTACACTTCCTCTCCCCTCACCCTCTTCCCACACCTCCTCTCCCTGTCAGCCTATTCCCCCTCCTCCTCTCATCAGCACTACAGGTGGCATTATATGTGCAATGGCCACAATTTGGTGTGGCCACGCCCCCTCTTTTTGGAGCATGCGGGCCGAAGAAACATTGCTGACTTTCCATACCCCCACTACAAAATTTCCACTTTGACCACTGTATATATATATATATATATATATATATATATATATATATATATATATATATATATATATATATATATATACATATATATATATATATATCATCTATATTTATGTCTAGTGTCTGTGTGTCACCAAAACACTGCCATCTGTTGGCAACAAGTGAAACTACATTTAGCTTTCAAATGGGCTTACTAGTATAGTATATATTTCTAGAAAGTATTTAGATCATTGTATATTTTCTGTTCTGTGGCAGATTGTGTAAAATACTGAAATGTTCAGCATATGAGCTGGTTACTTACAATCCATCCTCAGATCAGAGCTTGACAGGTGAATTCTAATTACCAACTGATTAGCGATTTCATGTTACTGGAGATGCACAGCTTAAATATCTGCCTTTGCCCACAGACTTATATTCATTTCTTTCTAAAGAAAGCGCTGACACAAGTGGAGAAATGCGTTAAGGACGTGCTATGTACAGATGCAGGGAGTTTCTGCTTTCATATCGGATGAGCCAAGTCCATCATTATTTGAATAATGTTGAGGCTAGTGGAATAAGTAATTCACATCCATCACTAGAGGAGTGATGAGACACCTAATACCGGGCTCTGTGTTGTGGTCACCTTTCAGTTGAAGTTGGAGGGACTGAGTATAGTTCTGTATAAGCTAAAGCCTCTGAATACCACACTCTTATTATGTGGATCTGCACAGGCTGAAATGCTTTCACTGGATTCCACTTTAAATACCCAGATATTGAAATATATTGGTTTGTTAAAACAGGCATATATATGCCTTACTTCTTTTGGCTGCTATTCACACAAAACTCTTTTTTGATATAGTAACATTACACCTATGTATATGTAGTGTATTTTTCTGATGATTTTATAGTTGACATTATGTTTTATAAAATATTCTAAGCGTCCACGTTTTCTTTATTGCCAGTGCTGTCAGCTGCAGTAGCACAATGTAAGTTGACATATGCAGTAGGACAGATCTACACTATGGGAAAAGTGAGTGTAACCAAATTGGATATTATAATAATTATAACTGCAGATTCCAAATGTAAGTGTGTGTGTACTTAGAGAAAATGCAACAACTAGTACAAATACGAGGGTGAACGTACAACGTATACGAGGAGGGTGCAATAAGTTAGGCAACAAAACCTCTGACATGCCTAATGCTTTCTTCAGTATTTCATTCTAATTTCCCATCAGACCAGAGCGGTGCCAACGGTTGGGATCCTGACGGTCAGTATACTGAAGTTGATATCCCGACTGTTCGACTGCCTGACAGTTGGGATCCTGACCAACAGGTGCTATTCTTCCTTGTGGGGGCCGCAACTCCTTTAATGGGAGGATAGAACCTGTGGCGAGCGCAGTAAGACACCAAACCCACAGCTTGGTGAGCACAGCAAGGAGTACTAGAGTCAGGGATTCATGTTGGTATCGGGCCATTGAGATCCTGACAGTTGGCCAGTCATACAGCACCCAGGCCAGAGCAGTTAGACCACTGCTTCCCCTCTAGACCATTACATTGCATCTCGTATCAGTACTACTATCCCCACATCAAGTGTAACATGATGGGGCTGGTGGAAACATGATAAAACATTGAAGTGCATATTGTGATCAGATTTCTGCATCTAAAGGGCACATCAGCAGCTGGCATTGATCACCAACTTGTCTAGATGTATGTTGATAACACCTTGTCAAGGAAACAGATTTCAGTTGCTCTGCCTTTGATAACGGCATGACAGTCGTGCAAGAGAAGCAGCAACCTGGACTGCCAAGCATGTCCACCACAGGCAGTGCACCAAATCTGTTTCTGTGATATTACACTGTCACTGCATTTCTCTGATGTTCACCATGAATTTCCGCTATTGATTTATTCGCCCTTTATATGGCATTGTTCATCATTCAGCTAACACTTTGAGTCGCCCATTTTCCCAGAAATGTTTCTACTGCACATGTGCAAAACACCAGGACAAGTGTTTGCCTTGCCATTTTCCCAATGATTTATGAAGTGTTGGTGTGGGCCACACATCTTACACCCATTATACACCGATTCGGCTATATGTAAGTGCAAAAACAGCACTATATCAATTTAAATTTCATTGTGGGATAGAATAGACATCTAGTCAACAGGCATGTCTGAGCTGATATATGAGACCAGTTGTACATTTAGAAATGCTTGCTATTTATTTCTATATGTCTAATTATTTTGAAACATTTATATTGGTTTTTTTTTTATATAAAGATATCTAAACATTAATTTGTTCTATCACATAAATTCATATAAGTGTATTCCACTAGTGATTACAGATATATTTATTACAAATATTGATATTTGTATGCATATCTTGATCAGTTCTGTTTAGTGCCCGGTTGTTATTAATTTTTTGCATCTAATGGACCGAGCTCGGGAAACTGGAAGATAGCAACAACTACAGGCTGAGTATTATTTTGGAAGCTACAATATAGAGATAGCACTGTAGGGTTTTATATGTTGCAACACTATTGTAGAAATGTTATGAAGTTTACTTGGTCATCGTACTGTAATTTTCATCCCACAATTTATTCTGGCACATTGTTTCTTGAACAGAGAAGCATATTCTGCAACATTTGAGATGCTTGATAGATTCCTGTTTAATCCAGGTGTACAGTTACTTGGTAACAATATATTTTTGCTGTTAACTGCATAAATATGTTGTAGTTATTGTGCTCATGCTTTTTGGCTTTGTTGCCTTTCCTTATTCTTTTTTTTTGTGCTACAGGAGTACAAGAACACCAGCATGAGAAGATTGTTTCAGTTTCATCTAATGGATCAATTCACAGCCCCAGGTTCCCCAACTCTTACCCGCGGAGTACTGTCCTGGTATGGAGATTAGTAGCAGCGGAGGAAAACGTACGGATACAACTCATTTTTGATGAAAAATTTGGGCTTGAAGACCCAGAAGGTGACATATGCAAGTAAGTGATGGTTGTATGTCCACCAGAGCCATAATGTGCATTCTCCTAATATTCATTATATCACTTTTTTTGGGGTCATTGTAGTAATAATAATGTACAGAATAATTTCATTTAGAATAAAAAAAGTCTTACCAAACATCACAGATTTCGATAACCTCCAGTCCTCACTGATGCATTCATGCCTACCCTTCCTGATGCTGTGGGAGGTACCAAATGTGTATGGTAGTCCCCCGCAGCCCCGCAAGGGTATGTGACTCTCCTGCATCCTGACATATTTCAAGTGAAAAGTTGGGAAATGCTTACCTGGTGTGGGGATTCTGTGCATTGGGATGTCACTGTCAGTCTTCTGTTCGCCACATCCCAAGCACCGGGATTTCGATACAATCACATTGTGTGGCTTATACACTGTACGATTCAGTGTCAGACCACATTTCATAGCGATTCATTCTGCATTTAGCTTCATGGCATTGTCAGCAGGGTTGGCTCATCAGAGGTCAGGGGACTGGGGTCCCGATTGCACAATTGAGGGAGCACATTGAGCAATATGCCCAGTATTAGATGTGAGAGTGGTATAACTACTGTGGGTTCAGGGGGTGCATCTGCTATAGGACCTTGGCTGCTTTAGGGCCCACAGCTCCCCCTGTATTAGGTGCAGGAGGTTCCGCTCCTGTGGGGCCCACCCCTTGCATCCATTTATGGGTAGAAGGTCTGTTGTATTTCCTTTGTAACTGCTGTTTTCTGTTTGTTGCACCTATGAATGTGAGATTGGCAGATTGTTTTGTTTTCTGTTTTGCTTGTGCATGTATTCCAATGGTGTATATTTGACTACAATGCAATCAGGCATGGAGAGGTACACTGGAGATGTGTTGGGCCTTCCTGGGCTGTCACAGGGTATTGGCTGTTCAGACGTAAATGTGGCATTGTGTGGGCATATTATTTGAGTGATACAAATTTGTTGCAGATGTTTATTGCTTGTAGAGCCACTAGGTCCCACAAATTGGGGCCATACTTGGACAGATGGTCTGCACATGGGGCTGTTGTGTGTTTTGTTGGTGCGGCCTATGGTGGCACCAAGGAACATGCAGGGTATGTTTGCGGCATCTGTGGACAGGAGCATGTTGCTTTGATTGTATGTTCAGGAAGGTGTTTGCCCTCATCTCCGAACAGCTGCTCCCCAAAAAATATTGTGGGGGCCCAGTGGAAATTTTGCAATGGGGTCACTATAGGTCTAGATCCTGGATATATGTTTGATTGGAATAATTACGATATGTTGGGCAATATATTGTTCAGTGTGTTCCTGGCCTTAGTCACAGGCAGGATTATAAGCATGCATGCATGCTCCCAGTCCCGATACATCAGTATCCCCTGCAGGGCAGCCGAGAGGAATGCCGGGCCCCGGTAAATTGTTGGTGGCGTGGCCTAAGTGTGGAAGGTGTGGGTGCCTCCCGCTCTTAGGCCATGCCCCCAAAATGTTTAGAGGAGGGTGAAAGAAAACTCTAAAAACTGTAATCTCAGCAGCAGCACACACCTACAGTATGTGCTGTGCTGACAGTAGGCTCAGCATGACCTCTCACGCTGTCAGTGAGACACTCATGCTGAGCCTGCCGTCAGCACAGCACATGCTGTAGGTGTGTGCTACTGTTGCTACCCGGGAGGGATGGAGGGGGAAGGGAGGGGTCGGACTAGGGCCCCTGTGGGGCCCCTCCAGCAAGCCTGGGCCCGGGTAATTAGTACCCGCTCCCCCCCCCCCCCCTCTCGGCTGCCCTGATCCCCTGATCCTCCCTGATGCTGATCCTGCCTCCACACACAAGTGATAAAGGTTGGTTTGCAAAAGCAAACTCTTTTTTTAATGGACAAAACCATGTGCACTGCAGGTATAGCAGATGTAAAATGTGCAGAGAAAGTTACATTTGGGTAGGGAATCTAAATTGCAGTGTTAGAATAAAGCAGCCAGTATTTACCCTGCACAGGAACAAAATGACTCACCCAAATGTAATTCTCTCTGCACATGTTACATCAGCCCCACCTGCAGTGCACTTGGTTTTGTCCTTTAAAGAAGGAGTTTGCTTTTGCAGACCAACCTGAATTACCACGAAGAAAGTATCTGGGTCTGATTATGTTTCAATCAATCGCAAGAACCAGCCAATGTTAAACCACCTTTACCTGTGCCCATACCACCTCCTGAAGAATACAGGGATACGTCAATGATACAGAGGAGTATTCATATAGTTTTGATGTGTAGAAATTATACAGTAATGCACAATTTGAGTTGGTACAGGATGTTCAACCTGATCCAAATATAAAAAGTGGTGTCAAATAGATTAAGACAGCCAGGTTTTGCAGCATACAATATTTTCCCTTCATTCTGTTTACACTTCACAAATGCAATCATATACTTATTTTACAAAATGAGTATGCATGATTACTTCATATATACGGTAATGTGTAAATGAACAGGGCAATGTGACTTTATCTTCTGCTCACACCAGCTGTTTGTGTCACTTAATATGCAGTACAGTGCTTAATGTGTCATATTGATATTTTGCCACTTGAAGCTTATAGATAAAATGACTGTATCTGCATTTAAGCTACAGAAAAGCTCTTACATCTGCGTCTCTCTTTTTAACTACATTTCCAACATTATATTTGCTTTTATATGCCTATATTACCATATGCATATATATCATACTGTATAATAAAGAGTGGATATTATATTAAGATCTCCAACATTTAGCAATGGATGTCTGCCTTCTACAATGGCACTAAGAGATTATAATTTAATCGTAATTAAAATGTTCTACCTTTTATTATCTTGAATTCAGTACACAATCTCCCTGATATATACGGTAGCTTTGGCAGAATATGAGAAAATTGGCAATATGTTTGCCTGTCCCAGCTTTGCTATACTGTTATATAACCTAATTAATTGTATGAGTGCTAGGACTGCGGAATATTGAGTGAGGTTCCTACTGTGCTTCTGTTTCCCATTAAAGCAAAGAATTATTAAGCATTGATGCTAAAATAGACAAAAAGTATATTGCATACTTGCCTACTTTTGTTTTTTCCTCTATGGGATAAGCCCACAGAGGGAACCAGATACTACACGTCAGGGGGGCAGGGACAAGGCTAATGTCACCAAGCCCCACCCACATGCCAGTCAAACACTGCAATTTGTGGGTCTGCGGATTGGGGGAGGGGCTAAAATGATGCAAAATTACGATATTAACATCATTTAGCCCCACCCCCTTTGCCGACCCACAAAATTTGGTATAAGTTTCAATGGGGGTGATGCGGGAGACTTGCCCAACTTCCCGGGGACAATGATAGGGACCCTATTTTCGGGCGCCTCCCATCCATTCCAGGAGAGTAGGCAAATATGGTATATTAAAGTGCAGAAGAAAAACTAAATTCATTTCAAAGAAACACTGAAACAGAGTTGGAGCAACAGAGCACTGACCTGGTTGTGCGTGTCAATTGATGTCACTATAAAAATACCCTTGTAGGCTATTAGATATGGCCCATGATCTATCTCTGATTCAAAGTTGGACGCAAGGTCAATTTCAGTTGCAAGTGGTTGATGTTGGCAGTACTGCTCTTACAGTACATCTGAATCACATTGCACATATGTACCAATGGTATTTGTTGGTCGGATGCAGTTTAAACACATAGGGGTAAGTTTACTAAAGCATCTAAAAATGTAAAGAGGTGGTTATGTTTATCCTTTTCTAAGATGCCTAATAGAGGAATGATAGACACGATCTCATTAGTTGCTTTGGGCAACTTCACCTCTATTAATTTTTAGAAACTTTAATAAATGCACCCCATAGAGAGGCAATGCTGGTTGGTCGCTCTGGGAGGTAACAGGGGGTGACTATTCAGATACAGGCAGTAGCACTAGCAGCCATGTTCTGATGGACATTCTGAACAATTATGAGGACTTTAGATGGTGTGATGTTTTGTGCAAAGCAGCAGAATATAGATGCAGCCTGGGGGCATCTCTGTACAAATCCATTGGCTGCAGCAATAGCATAGGTTTACTGTTGCACTACATACAAAGATACTGCGGTCACTGCACTGCATCCACCAATGAATCACGCACTGTGTCCTTTCCTTGTATGTTGGTCTTATATAATGGACTCTGCTTTGTATGCTGATAATCAAAATAAGCTATTACTGTACTTTGGTAAACTAGTCATAAGATAGGACACTTGAAACAAAATTGGCCAAATACAAATGATGTAAGCTATTCTGACTGCGTAGGAGCTTGGAGAAGGTTTTTTTTTTAAGCATGAGTGGGAGAAAGTTAAGAGAGGTCAGGAAAGATGGAGATTATTGACTTGATATTTGTTGACAAGTGAGACCACATGTAAGTAATTCCTGACTGGGCACTTTTTCCGCTGAATAAATAATTATAATGTATTGTTTGTTAGATTTCCTTTCTTTAATTTACTGACTTCATTGAAATGTTTTCCAGATAGTCGTATATTAAGAAAATAAAAGTTTCATTGAGTGCACTTACTTTCTCTCTTCATTGTAAATAGCTGGGGTAATTAATATAGACTGTGTCACACAGATTAGGCAAATGGCCAGGCTAATACTTGGACTCATTGCTTGTTTGTGTAATGGACCGCCGAACCATGTGTTCTTCCCGGTACACCACAGCCTACGGTATCTTGCATTCACTTATATTATTCATTCTGTGTATGCTGAATACCTAGATCTTATTTAGGAAAATCATTAATATTAGAAGTTGTGAAGTACAGTACCTAAAATGCCTGTCTTCACCCTGCTACCTGGTACCTGCTTCACCCGATGCTTGGCTTCTGCTTTTTACAGAGTACATTATACTTCCAGACATTAATGCCTTGCACTGCTATGAGCACTATACTACACATTTTATTAAATACTGGGCCAAATGTAATAGGGTGAGAGTTTCAGAAAGTGAGAGATTTTGGGAGAGTTTTCCCATGTTTTTTAAAGCAGCAATCAATTACACTGCAAAACCAGGTTGATTTTGCCATGTAATTGATTGCTGCTTTAAAAAAAATGGGAAAACTCTCCCAAAATCTCTCACTTTCCGATACTCTCACCCTATTACATTTGGTCCACTACCTTAGATTTGTGGACAATTGCAATTCAGAACTAGAAAGCTTCAAGTAAATGGATTCTGTGTTGGTGTTTTTCCATTAACCCTCTACAATGCCACCAGCCTTTGGGGTCTATCTCACAGTTCATCTGGAGTGTATATTAGAGAAAATAATAGAGAGGGTAGAGAGTTGAATATATATTGAACTTATATACAATGGGGTGCTAAAAGGGAGAGTATGTGCAGCTTACTTTGGCCCGAACCACATCTTTAGCAGACCGCAAGGGGAGTTGAGGTGTAACTATTCCCCTCCAGTATAATGGTCATGCCACCCAATGTGCAAACCATGGTACTGAAAAATGGGATGTAACTGTGCCCCCCTTTCATCACAGGGCCATCCTAATTTAAAGGTCATTGAGCCAGGGCCACCTGGGTGTTTTTTGGGAGACTGTTAGAGAATGCTGCCCAGCCACTCTGATTGGGAATTGCACACAATGAGAGCAGCCAGACAGTGAATGGCTTCCAGCATGCTGACTGGTGGTTGACTGGAGCTATCCACTAGTCAGAGTGCTGACAGCCAATCACTGTATGGAAGCAAGTGGAGAGACAATGTCGGACCAAATCTATGATTTGTTTCCATTTATTTTTAATAATATTTAATATTAATATTTAATATTTTTATATTTCCCTATTACATTGCTTTGCCCAGGGTCTACAATGCTATAGTGATGGCCCTGCCCAGACTCCTCAAAGTCTCCTAGAACCGGCTTTTCTATAGCATACATGGGCAGTTTATAGCATACATGGGCATATTGTGAAATATTAGGAATAAAAGATCAAAGTCCTTCACTCTCACCCTAGAAGTTAGAACCAGACATCTGCCTAGGAATAGATATACGGCTGTAGTGACACTCAACATATAGCTGCAATTTTGACAGCTAAGTGGACTTTTTGTTTTAAAAAAAAAATTAAAAGTGGTATAGAAATCCCCATGTTACATAGATACAGTTATTATGATTGCCCTGGCAGTAACTGGGAGTACCTGTATGATAAGGGTGTAACATGGTAGGATTAGAGCTCCATGTGACTTGACAGCGTTGACACACCTTGTATATGCAGTTGATTATGGTGCCACATATAGGAGGGTAGATCATGCCTGGCACCGGAGATGTGCAGAAGGTAATTTCTATCTACGGGCATTAAGCAAGGGCCTCACAACTGTGTGCAAAATGTGTTAGTGGCACTACAACTGTGGGCGTAATGTGTTAGCAGCACTGCAACTGTGGGCATATTGTAAGGGGCACTACATTTGTGGGCATAATGTGTAAGGGGCATTACAGCAGTGCTTTCCCCATGAGATCACACCCTCTTCATTTTTAAAAAGAACTCTGAGGGAGCAAAGGTGTTTATTTACTTGCCAAAAAATTGCCCTCAGGCTGGCCATAAGACTTACTGTAATACAACTTGCCTGATACACTGTCTTCAGCATGGTACTCTCTACGGCAGTGAGGGGTGAATTTATGAAGCTTGGAGAAGTGTTATCTATCCCCATAAAGAACGTTATGAGCAAGGTGATAATGGTTCAGCCAATCAGCTCTTACCTGTCAATTTACATATTGTAGCTGATTGGCTGAACCATTATCACCTTGCTCATAACGTTCTTTATGGGGATAGATAACACTTCTCCAAGCTTCATAAATTCACCCCTGAGTCCATTAGCCAATGATGATGATTGTTGTGATTTGGTCTGCGGTTTCCATCCACGTCATTGCAGCTAAGAAAATGCTTTCTACTGGTCATTTGATATTATGCTTATTTCACCATGAAACAGAGAAACCCTGTTGAAGAGAAAATTTATCTGCTGGATATTTTGTGGCAACCAAAGTATAATTAACATACTTTGCTGCTGGAATAAACAGGAAAAAAAGGAAATATGTTGCACTTACATTCCAGTGCCCTCTCGTTATCTGGTCTATCTCTACAGCGATGCTGCTGTGGGAATTTCCCGCATCTGCTGAGCCAAGATTCTGCTAATGACTTACAGTACAAGTAAAATATAAATACTGGTAAATGATTTGCTGTATAACTTTTACTCCAAAAAAAGCCCCTGGATGTTCCGACAATCGGAATCCTGCATTGAATACCCCCCTCAGCCTGTAGTAAACTGCAGGAGCACCTTGTAATAAAAGTAATAAAACTAACACATCAGCCCCCAAAATATTTAAACACATTGGTTCCTACAGCAGAAAAACTAATGCATTGCTCTCCATAGAGTACAGTGCAAAGTGTCAATTTAACAAATGGCAAAATTATCACCACATGGATTCTCTGAGAAGTTAACACCTGCCAATAGACATTGTTCAGTCCAGCCCCCCCCAACACACACACACACACACACACACAAACACACACACACACACACACACACACACACACACATACCACACACTGTAAATACTACTGTCTTAAGAAAATGTAATTAATAAACGTGAAGTCCATTTTCTAAATACACCAATGCAAAATAAAACTTACATTATTTTAAATTAAATTACAAATATACAGTATTGTTTCCCCCTTCAAAAGTCCAACAACAGTCTTCTTTCCTGCTATAGTTCAAATATAAATGTAAATAAAGTAATCAAATAGCCAGCCACAAATTTAGCTGTTGAATTAAGTACTATATATGGGAAGGGGCAATATATAATCTTCCAATCAGAATAAAATATGCTAAATCTTGCTATTGATCATCAGTGCTTAGCTTACCTGCCCCTACACGAACTTTGCCTTCTAAAAGATGTATCTGTCGTAGCCATGTCTGATTGTGACGCAGTCAGTCTTAAGCCCTGTACACATGGAGCGATTTAAGCCATTATCGCTGGCTAAATGGATGAGCGACCGTATCACCATTGTGTTTTTTGTGTTGTGGGAGATAAATCTCTAGGAGTGTGCTCCCGCAGCCAGCCCTTCATGATTATGGCTTAAAAATGCTGGTCGCTGGTGCAAAATGCACGGTGCACCAGCGACCAGTGATTTCAAGTCAAAATGGGAGACAGAATGAGGGCCCTCCTACCTCCATGTCGGTAATTACTGTTGCTACCAATTGTAAAGCTCAACGGAATATGCTGCGCTATATAAGAAACTGAAAATAAATAAATGAGACAGAATTGCTTGCAATTTTCAACCAAAATTGCTGGTCGCTGATGAAAACGGAACACTGAGCAATATATTGCTGAGAGATATTAAGCCAAAATTGCTCAACGACCATATTGCACTGTGTGTGGAGACATTTATTATCCTCTGCCTGTGGGTTCACTACCCCATGCCACCTGTAGAGGTGTAAGCAGTAAAGCCCCGTACACACGGGGGAGATATATTGCTCAGCAATATATTGCTAGCAATTTATTGCTGAGCAATATATTGCTCAATTTCTCCTTTTCATCAGCGACCAGAGATGGTCGCTGATGAAAGGAAACCTCTGCCGGCGGTGCCGCAGAGGTAATCAGCTGGTCGCAGGAGCAAGCTCCTGCAACCAGCGTTTAGAACGGGGCTTAAAACGGGAGCGCGCACCTTTATCGCCGGGGCACACTCCCATCACTGGCAATATGGTCGCCTGGGACCATATTTTCAGCGAATTCAGCCCCTATCGCCCCTGTGTGTACACAGCTTTAAAGACAATAATATGCAAACAAAGTGTATAATGACGCATGCATATGCATTTTAATGTGCATTCACTGTGAGTATCTTATGCAAAAAAATAGGCATGACTCCAACTAAGCTCCTTTATGTGAAAGGAATAATTATTAGCAATATAAAGCATAGCACTGGACTGTAACTTATTTTGGAGAAACAATTTATTAGGGTTTCTTATATTTTAGCATGTTATCATTTCTTATCTATCGTGCATTATATATGCAAGGCAACTTTGACTCAATAATATAAAATGGACATTTTAAGAACGGTATTATTTTCTAATATACAATGCAACAATTTGACTTTTAACTTAAATGGGGAGTAGTAATAATAATAATAATAATAATAATAATAATAATAATAATAATAATAATAATAATTTTATTTCTATAGGGCTCATTTTCCAATAGAAATCAAGGCACTTAACAGATAAAATTAAAGTAATACAGTACAGGAACAATGAAGCACAGAAAAGCTTTTCAGAAACGATACTTAAGGTAATTACGGAAATGCTTGAGTAAACAGGAAAGTCTTGAGTGTTTTTGAAGGGGGGTTTCTCCCACTGTGCCGGGTAGTGAGTTCCATAGATTCAGAGCCACATGCCTAAAACCTGGACCCCCAGAGGAATTTTGTGAAATTCTAGGTACAGTACTGATAAAAGTACAGGTACTACATATCGCAGTAATGAGCTGTTACAGTATGGAATCAGAAGCTGCTTCAGATACCTTGGGCCTTGGTCATGTAGGACTTTGAAACTCAGTAAGTTAATGTTGAAGATGGTTCACAATTTTATAGGGAGTGCGTGCTATACACACAGCGATTCTCTGCCATTTTCTGAGCGATTCATTGGGAAAAGGTAAAATTGGCTTAAAATCGTCCTGTGTGTGAGGCCCTTTAGAACAATCTTTATAAAATACAAATCTGGTGTATTGTGATTGTATTTTGTTATGTTTGTGGAAGTGGGAAGCATTTAACAGTAAGACCATCACTATGAAATGACAATAAATCAATATAGCATCCATGTGCGTTAATATTTTTATGGTTTAACAAAGTAAACAATACTGTAAGTTAAGTTTCAATTTTCAAAATGTAGTTTACAAATAAAAAAATAATACATGTGAGGGGGTGATCTTCTTTCTATATATATATACAACTGTCCCTGTCAGCATCATTCCACAGCATGATCTGTGTCTGGGTTTTGGAACGGCCCCTGTACATGACCTATTGCAGGTTGATGAGTCTAGCTTATTATATCTCGTATAGGAGAAGTAAAATACATCACCTCAAGGTCCACCCTGCCATATGCCTTTAATGAATCAGGAGATTCATTTAAGGCATATATCAGTTGCTTTGCCTTAAATGCCTTCCTATAATGTTCAATACATGTACTGTATTTTTGCTCAGAGGCATGTTTTCTTTGATGTTATGGCAAATCGTTTTTTTGGATATAGATTTCTGGCACTAAAATATTTACATTTAAATTATTCAAGCAAGAGAAGAAGAGAAGTGAAATAGTAAACCTGTCAAAACATCAAAATAATTAGAACCAAAAGTATATTACATTACAAAGTCTATACGCTATACAGTATTTAGCCAAGTCCATTTCACACAAACACTGCACATTCATATTAAAATGTACAGGAAAGTTGAAAGCGAACATGATGAAAACTGCAGCTATGTTTAGCAGTGCTGTAAAAATAACTCAACATGTGGGAGCTCAAAATAACACAATCTGTGATGCACGCAGTCATCCAAATTCACAAAGGACTGCTCCTGAGCAGAAGATTTTCTCAAGACTGGAAGGGCCCTTTCACGCACACACCGGTTTTGACAAAAGCTGTCCGTTTTTTTGCCGGCTGTCAGTGCCTTTCACAAACACCGGTTTTCAGAATGCTTTTAAACGTGTGCTTTCTTTCAAAATGAAAGACAGAATGGAGTTGTAGACTGCTACAACTCAGTGGGCATTATTTAATGCGGGCCGACAAGGGGGTTTGTATGGTGAGGATGGCTTACCCTCGCCGAAAACAAGCCATCCTCACCGTCAAACCCCCTCACCATCCTTTGTCGTATTCAACTTAAGGGAGAACTCCTCGCTGTGAGAGGACGGTGGGTCCATTGCATTTTTTGGCAAGCCCCACCGTTTTAACGGCCACACTCGCCATTTCCACCACGCCGAAGGAAACCAGCTTGGTGGAAACAGCTAGTGAAGGGCGGGGAGGTGAATACTCTGACGGCGAGCTATCGGTGCTACTCACCATCATAGCTTGCCATCAACGGCATTGAAGACCACTCATTGTAAAGCCGGTGTGTGTGCAAGGACTCATAAACATTTTCTTTTCACTGAGTTGCAGGGACGGCACGGACACGGCATGGCTGCCATGGAAGTCAGTGGATATTTCCAGCTGTAACCAGGCGGCCAGGCCGTGTTCATGCACCGTAAAAGGACACATAAGCTTCAGTATGTAACCACATATTACACCCGGCAAAAAAAATTGTCAGTTTTTTTGCCGGCTGGTCAAAACTGGTGTGTTACCCAGCAGTACGGATGGTGTAATGGTTAGCATTACTGCCTCATAGCACTGAGGTCATGGGTTCGATTCCCACCATGGCTCTAACTGTGCGGAGTTTGTATAGTCTCCCCGTGCTTGCGTGGGTTTACTCCGGGTACTCCGGTTTCCTCCCACAATCCAAAAATATACAGATAGGTTAATTGGCTTCTAACAAAATTAACCCTAGAATGTCTGTATGTGTGTGCATGTGGTAGGGAATACAGATTGTAAGCTCCACTGGGGCAGGGACTGATGTGAATGTTAAAAATATACTCTGTACAGCGCTGCGGAATATGTGTGCACTATATAAATAACTGGTAATAAATAATAAATAAATACATATTGCACAGTTTAATATTAATAACCATAACCAAGGAATGTTAGTATAATAGCAGCAATCCTAGAAAGTGTTAAAACAGTCACTATGGGGTGTATTCAATTAGTGTCGATTTCCATGGAAAAATTACTAATAAAAAGGCAAAAAAAAACCACCCGCAGTTGAATACAATAGTGGTGAAATAGTCCAGTTATTTTAGGGTATAGGACTAACTGAATAAAACTTACTTCGCCTGGAACATCTTTCACTTAAACTTTATTCATCTATTCTATGCATTAATTTTGCCTGGAATCTGTGGCTCACCTCACAGACTAGTAATGGCCATCAACCATCGATGATTCCAAATACTTGTATTAGAATCTATGGCAAACATTTTTGCATTCAATGGGAGAAAAACAGATGTTAACTGCAATTGATGGTACACAACCACACCAGCTTCTGATTCGCCCACAGGACAGTCAGTGGAAGCACAGGGATAGCCCTCAGTTTGCGAAACTATCGATGGTCATCCATCATCACATCATCGATGGTAAACACAAATGTCCATCCTTTTCACAGACCTATCTAAAAGACAGGGGTCTGTATGATTTAGGAGAGGGGTGTTTGGAAATGCCAAGTTTTGAATATCAATATATGTATACATTTGCTTGATGTAGTGCTAAATTCTGGCTCTTCTCAGCCATACACCATTATGTAGAAATGTAAAGGTGTTTGCCTCTTTTGATTATATTTTTTAACGTGGATCTCTAATCAACATACATTGCTTAATATGTATGGCTTCCCTCTGAGAGTCTAGCTATGTTTTTATATCATGAGGTATAGCTGTTTATTTTTGAATCTAGTATATGACAAATATGTGGCCTGTGGGCTCTACAAAATTATTTTATTTCAGGGTAATAAAAATAAACAGGACTGACAGGGAATGTATGAAAAGCACAGAAGGAAGCCAAGGGTACACAAGGGGATGTGGTTACCCCATATAAAGGTTATTACCTGGTTAGGCCAAGTCCAATACAGTGGCGGCTCCTGCCTTTAGACTTAAGGGGGGCTGCAATTTCCTGGGTACTGCTCGTTGCAAACAGTCATTAATCATTTGCAGGTTATTAGTTTAATTTCCGCTGTACTGGTGTTGTGCATTTACTGTCAATAAATTATGTACTCATATGCACACAGGTACAGAGCAAAATACACACTTTTAATAACTTTCATATTAATTGAAGTACACAAAATGATACTCTTAATAAAGATCTACACAAAATGTTATTAAAATAAAATAAACTTCCATGCACCTCTCTGGTGCAATGCATACCTTCCTTCAGCTGCATCACACTGAGTGACTCACTGAGTCTGGGCATGCTCACTGCAGATGAATTGCTTCTGGGCTGCACAGACAGCAGCCCTGGAAGCACTGTAGCTCTGGCGATTTGCACAGAATGGCTTCCTGTTGGAAGCTATTGCTGTTATCGCTCCATGTACTGGCAGCCCAAGAGGGGAGGAGTTTCCAGCTCTGTGTATGATGAGCAATAGCAGCTTCCAATAGAAATCTATCACATGCTGAACTCCTCCCCACAGGGTTGGGCTGTTGCTGTGTCTGCCCTGCTGCTTCATGGAGCCTGGTGAGAGGAGGTTACCAGCATGTCAGAGACACAGGCAGCCAGCACCAGAGCTCCTGAGGTAGGGGAAGGGGGGTGACTGAGGGGGGAAGCACCGGAGCTCTGGTGCTGTCTGTGTCTCTGGTGTTGTGATTTTAACTAGAGGGGCTGCAGTCCTGCAGCCCTATAGCAGGAGCCGCCACTGGTCAAATATCATTTACCACATATTAAAGCTCCACATATTTATCCTCCATCTCCTCTGCCATATGATTGTACTTTACCTTAATAGCACTAAATAGGAGGTCATACCCGAACACTGGGCACTATCGGACCATTCAGACCTGCTCGCTAAGCAGCGTATATTTGGTGCCCAGCGAGCAAGTAAATGCCGTCTCACCAAACGCACATTCCCACCACTGAGTGAATCACCGCACTAGCATGTGAGTGGCTGTGTATGCTAGCACATCCGCTCGCATGCGTACACCATTCGCTCACCATCAAATGATTTCTCAAACCTTCGCTCTGAAAAGTAAGTCTATACTTACTTTTCAGATGCCCTTTATCTGCCGAATTGGGGGTCGGCTCTGACGTCATGTGAAGTCAGCCACCTGCTCCAAGGATGCATGGGCATGCCTGCATTCGCAAGTCCATAAAACGTCTGCCCATGCCCGCCCCTATTGAGCTGATGGCGTTCACTCCCGGGGCTTGCCTGCACAAAGCCCCACCAACAGGACTGGGGGTGAATTGACCGATATGTACTGAAGAGAGGAGAATCGGCCCCTCATTTAGGGGCCTTGTTCTGATATCTAGAATGGGCTTTTAAATTCAATAATTTTTATTGAAAGTTTTGACATTCCTTATAAGAAAACATATGTAATCCGACACAGACAAACTGAACAAGTAGTTTATGGGGATAAACATCATTAGTGTATACAGGATAATATGCGCATATAAAGAAATTAAGCAGTTCTGACTCTGTTTACCACTATTAATGAGATGCTTTAGCCCGAAGTCGCGATGCGGCAAGCGTAAGAGCAGGAGATAATGGAGCACATGTATAGGGTAGTGATCTTGATTGGTACCGCAACCCCATAGAAGAGAAATATAACATAAAATAGTCATCTGTCAGAGGAAAAAAAAAAGGAGGAAGAGAAAACTCTATCGTCGTAAACCCTCTACTAAAATAAACCACCCAAAAACCCAAAGCAAACCTCCCAAATAACCCCCCACCCTGTACAACCTACCCCCAACAAAGGCGTACCTGGATCCCATTAACTACCCCTACACCTTCCCTAAGCTAAACTAATAACTAATCTAAGCAAACTCCCCCCCCCCCCCCAATCATTTGTGCCTTTTGTGTCCTCACAACCTCCAGCTCAACTTCTCCACTTACGTCCATCCTCCCCTCCAGGCTTATGCATATTAACACTTATATTAAGCCCAAATAGTTTTGTGGGAATGACCATGAAACGACCCCCCCCAGGGGACATCCCCGGCATGCACCCCACCTGTCAATCAGGCTGTGAGCGCCTTGCCCAGAGAGAAATTGGCCTACGGTGCATTTCATCAAATGTCCATGCGCAGTGGACAGACCATCTGTCAGCATCCGAATCCAGACATGGCCGAACAGGGCTGAATCAGCACCGTTATTTGTATAATAGAATAATGTTTATATGAAGGTTATTTTCCTGGAGAAGGGGAATCTATCCCCAAAATGTGGACTACGGGGAGTTCGATGTTGAAGATCTGCGCATGCACATAATCGCTTATGCGCATGGCATGTGCAAGGCTTCATTGTGGGTGCCTTCGGAAACTTGCACCATCTCAGAATTGCTCGCAAAAGGAGGTTGGCGTGCAGGAGGTGGGCAGGGTTGCATTCGCATGCGAACACCCTGTGTTTCCTGCAAACGGGAGAGGCCACCTGCCTTCCGGATGTCACCAGATGTCAGCTGTCTGCTCTGTGTTTGGAGCAGGTAGCCCCTAATATAAGTCACCAGAGACTGACTAAAATTACTGAGCGCTACAGAAATCATTTGATGGTCGGCGACCATCGAATGATTTCTGGCCCGCACGCAAGCCTGCAAAGGTATGTTTATGCAAAACCTCCATTCGCAGTGCAGCACGGACATTCAGCATTTGGTGGGGGCGGGCATTGGCACGCCCGGTGGGGCTGCGTTACATGGCTCACAATGCAGGGAACTGCAGCTGCGTTGCTAGCCGACCAAAATCAGGACCTTAATTTCAACATCAAACTGAAGTCTGACATTCATGGGTCTTCAATGGAAAAAAAGGCTACTGAGCCAGCTCATATTCAATGTTTTGGTCCAACGACCGTTATCAAAAACATGAAAAAAAGCTAAGAACCAGCACTTGTGCAGCTTTTATTTTGAAAAAAATCACATGGAGTCCATAAAAAAAGTCCAGGGATCAGTGGCAAGTGCAGCAGCCCGCCTCAGGGGCTCATGCATGCATGAATATCTGGAGTCAAAAGCTGGAGAGGAGAAAGCTGTCAATGCTGAAAGTCAGATATCCCTGAATGGACCCTCTATCATTGGAAATGGTGTATAAACCATGGGTCCTCAAACTGCGGCCCTCCAGATGTTGTGAAACTACAATTCCCAGCATGCCTTGCCACAGTTTTAACACTCCCTTAAGGGAAAACTGTGGCAAGGCATGCTGGAATTTGTAGTTTCACCACATCTGGAGGGCCGCAGTTTGAGGACCCATGGTATAAACCTTCAAAGTCTGCAGCTATAGATGTTTGTAGTTTCCTATCATGCCATAGTATTATGCAGTCTTGTGCGGAAAGGATCATAGGGACCGACCTCCCCCCGATAAGGGATCTGTTCTCATCCAGGGTAAGGAAACGCGCTGAGAAGATCGCGAAGGACAAGCAGCATCCTGGTCACAACCTGTTCGACATCCTACCATCCAGAAGACGGTTCAGGTCCATCCCCGTCAAAACGTCCAGATCAGCAAGAAGCTTCTTTCCATTAGCCGTCCATCACCTGAACAATCCAATCAAAGCGAATGCAATCCCAATATCAACAGCCAAACAACGTGTCCCTACTTGGCGACCTGACCACCATAGTCGTAGCTAGAAATTAAATGCTTGTAATGTCTTCATGTAATATATGTAATGTCTCCCTCCCCCCCTTTTCATCCCTGCTTGATGCTGCACTGTAATCCACAAAAAATTCCTAGTGTGCGCAAGCACACATGGCCAATAAAGTTGATTCTGATTCTGATTCTGATTCTGAGAATGCTGATTCACATAAGTCAATGGAGGATAGTTATTAAAGCTTGGAGAGAGATACTTTGGAGAGAAATACAGTACTGACCGATCAGCTCTTAGCTGTCATTTTTTCAAACTTAGCCTGTAAAATGACAGGAGCTGATTTGTTGGTATCTTATCTTTTTCCTTTTTTTTTCTCTTTACAAGCTTTGATAAATAACCCCCCTTCCCACACACCATTTATGGCAATTTTAACTTATATTTCCTAAAACATAAATAAGGGTCCATTTTGGTCAATAACCAATTAATTAATCAGCAGTGATGTGTGGTGAACGAGAGACATCATCTTTGTATTTTTCATATAATTTTTATAGTGAGGAGTATACTGGATTATGATGGGAGAGGCTCTGCCTCACTGTCTTTACCTAACATCACTGTTTATCAGTATGTGTGTTTTGATATTTTATCCATTTCAAGCAGCTACTGTACCCCACCTTTTCTTTAAACTGCAGTACCTTTAAGTAAGCATCTAAGATATCCAATAATTCATTATCTCTCTGGAGGGAAACCAAATATGGCTGCCAGTTCCAAATACCGTAAATGTGATGGCAGAAGGGGGAGAAGGAGGAGAAAAATGTAACAGTGCAGATAAACCTATTCAGTCAGGAATTCCAATACATCTCCACATCATGGACCATGTGGTTTTGATTGCCATGTTAGCTATAAAACTGTAAAATTACAAATCAAAAACAGCCAGAAAACTCAAACCATGGGCACATTGTAAATACCAGGAGTTGTGTTATACCCTGCCTGATATTGTTTTTATTGGATTGCTGCTTTTCTTTTCTTTTCTTTTTTTACTGTTTCATATTTTCCAGCAACTACTGTATAATTCTGTGGAGCACAAACAATACGCTAAAGAGGATCATGACACATCGATATGTTTGTCTAGGGCAGAATTTCAGACAATGTTTGGTCCAAAAATACAGAAATGCGCATACCACGGTAATGCAGCTAACAAGACAGCAACTCTGTTAGATTTTACTTGGAACAATATATTTAAGTAAGGGCCTGAATCCTAAACTATAGTACTGTAATCCTTTATTTGCTCAAATTTATTTTTTCATTGTGTTTATCTTTCTAGTCTTTACTTTTCTGAATCTTAAAAATAGAATTTGAGTTATAACCACAATTTGTTGTTTGTTACATTTCTCCTGCTATTCTGGCTGCCTTGATTTACAACTGTTGTTTCTACAAGACAGCTAGCTCTTGACTCTATGCGTTTCACTTGACATTGCTGGGAAAAAAGAAACAAAATAGGTATTGGCGTACCAACAAAAAAAAGGTCACATGATTTATTTGTTTCAGATCACAATCATGTCATGTTTATATATGGCTAACAAGTGTATATGTTGCTTTGATGGCAGACTTGCTTCATTTTCTGGAAAATGTTTACAATTAAATCTGTGTATTGTGGGTATAGAGGGACAGAGAATTCCGGGGTAGGTTTATTAAGCTCAGTGAAGTGATAAAGTGCCTGGTCTTTATCACCGGCCAATCAGCTCCTACCTGTCATTTTTCAAACCAAGCCTGTAACTTCATAGTTTGGAGCTGATTGGCCGGTGATAAAAACCAGACCATTTATCTCTTCACCGAGCTTAATAAATCTACCCCTCATAGAGAAAAGATTTAAAAGGCACCAAAGGCATACTTGCCTTCTTTTGAAAAAGAGTTTCAGGGAGATTATAGTTGGTAGTAGAATTTTGCACAGCGCCCCATTGAGGGTGTGTGTCATGCTCCACCCAAAGGGTGTGTCTAGTTACATATATAGAGAGATTGTAAAAAGAGATTGTGAACGTGGCACCTAGAAGCGTGGGTGTGTATTGCTAAATCTGAGAGGAATCTTTTAAAATGACTTATATCCAAATGTACATAAACCCCAAAGCAGTTAGTAAGAGCTACTATACTTGTAAAGTGCTGGGAAATGGTGCTGATGATTCAATGTAACTGTATCTATCTCTCATTCCTTTTTATCCCAAAAATGTAACAGTGTAATGTGGGCTATGTGAAATCAGGTAGATTGCTAGACTAGAGAGGGAGAGAGGGAGATTGCTGCTATTTCAGGGAGTCTCCTGCAGTATGCAGGAGAGTAGGCAACTATGCCCCAAAGACTGAAGCTGATACTCTCGCTATAGGAGAAATGATTAATTTTACAATTTCACTACAGTTTTTAGGCTGGTAACATTCCAACTTCAATATCAGTATGGACACCCACACAAATTGTACCATGTTTTCCTTGAGTGTTTTTTTTTTTAAAGATCTTGAATCACTAAAAAAGCCTTAAAAAGCTATTTTTCTATTGAATTTGCTAAAAGTAAAATCAAAAGATAATGTGCGCTTTTAATTTTTGCAACCACCACCTAGATATACTTTGGTGTTCTTGCTTCGGCATTAAGACACCTTTCCAAAATGGGTTCCAGCTAGGGATGCCAATCCCGGGGCATTTTTTCAATCCCGGGATCCGGGATTGAAAAATGCTCAATCCCGGGATTCCCGGGATCCCGGGATTGGCATCCCACCAAAAAAAAAAACATTTTTAGCATAGGACCCACCCCGGCCGACCCGCACATCTACTTACATTAGGGTGCGGGCGGGCGGCCGGGAGTGGGTTTGGAGGTGCACGGTGCCTCCCGGCAAGTGCACCTCCATAGAAGACAGCAGGCGGGCGGAGGCAGGCAGGCGGGCGTCGGAGAAGAGGCGGGCAGGCGGAGACGGGCAGGCGGGCGGAGTCAGGCCGGCGTGCTGGCGGGCGGCGGAGAAGAGGCGGGTAGGCGGGCAGGCGGTCACTGGTGACGTGTGGCCTGCGCAGTGTGACCTCTACTGTCACGCTACGCAGGCCGCACGCCGGGTAAGGTTACGGGAACAGCCGGGCAGCGTCTGAGCGAGTGCTCAGACGCTGCCCGGCATTAGACTGCGCATGTGCAGTCTAATCCCGAAATCCCGGGATTGGATTCTCCAATCCCGGAATTGAAATCCCGGACTTTTTTAGGCCAAATCCCGGGATCCCGCCGATCCCGATCCCGAGATTGGCCACACTAGTTCCAGCCAGCAAATAATAAAATACTTGTAAAGAATGTATGATATTTGCATGCTGCCTTCGCATGGATCAGCAGTTGACGCCACTCTGGACATAGGCTTACAACGTTTAGCTTGTCCATCGTCAATAATCCTGCTCTCAACTCCTATTAAACTAGCCAATGGGAGTTGGGGGGCAGGCTTATTGACAATAGATAGGCTGAGCACTGTAAGCAAGTGTCCTGTGCAACAGCTGATCCAAGGGTTGGCAGCCACCACATATCTTACATACAACTTTATATGTATGTTTTTATCTGCTGGCTGGCTCCCTCCTGCAGTCTTTTGGTCAGCTCTGCAGCCCAGAGGCAAAAGCCACCACTGTTCATGAGCTGTGAAGAAACAGCAAAATCAGGGGTTCACGCATGGGGATATTTCATTGATTCTACAGTTTGCATGGTGATCCCTGATTTTGGGTGTGGGAAGAAGGATAGTTAATTTCCCCTCACCTCTGAATTTTGGCTGTCAATTCGGCACAAGGTAAACCCTGCAACTAATTGAATATCCCTGTTTGTTTAATAACTGGTTCATGCATGTGTGCAAGGCCAGTGATGTCATAACACAAACTCTCGTAGATTCATATGTTTGGCCTGTATGAGATACCACTTGGAAGCTGATCTAAAGAAGAGATAAGGGGGCTGGGTTGGGATAACTTTCACTGTCTGTAATTGTGTACAGTGCTGAAGTTTCTGGGTAAATACTTAGGTTATGGTTATTATCTGAATATTACAATATCAGGTTTTATTGATCATTTATGTAAAATGTTAGAATACCTCATTGATAGTATTGGTTATAAAACCATTCAATGATCCACTTACCACTAGATCACCTCTACCACTATATAAAGATTTATGTTTCAGCCTTTTCTAGACTGGAACAAGCTCATTTGTATTATACGCCTCTGAGAGATATATGACTTTGCCTTGGTATGGCCACTTAGTGTATCTTGTATACCTGATCTACTGAAATCGATCCTTTGACGTCCTGAGATGTAGAGTCTAAATGTCTCTATACTTAGCCTCAAAAACTAGGTTTTGATCATGAAATATTAGCTCGCAGGACATTTTTAACAAGGAGTTTAGGAATATAAAAATATCAAAACATGCCTGGCAACTAAATGTTAACATGCTATGAAAGGCATCTCATTAACTTGGCACACGGTCATCCGGCTATGTCCTGGGTACTGAATGTTTGTAAGTATTGGGCAGGCAGCTTGCTGTCAAGTTGAAAAGAAGCCTTTCCCTGTTTAATCAGCTGAAATAGCAGACATACCATCTGTTCTGCTTCAGCCAGACAGTTGTGTTTCTTCACCTGCCACACAATCCTCATCTCCTAAAGTCTTGCTTCTTATTATGTTGCTCAGACATTTTAAGCAAACATTCAGCACCTATGGCTATATTACTTAAAGCATAATAAAAAATGAAATAAGATAGGTTTGTACAAGCAGAGAAGACAAGCATCCTTCATCAAGACTCATTACTGTTGTGCCAACGATAGTCTATCACACATGTTATATGCAATGTACATTTTGTTAGTTGTTTGTTATCTTATAGATCTTGTGAATTGAGTTAAATATTTGTAGCAGGTTTGAAAACTGACTTTCACAATCACATCGTGCTTCAGGATTGGATGGAGTGGTCAGCCTTAGGATGCCCACACCCTGGCAGATCCAACAGCTTGATCGCAGCAGCAAGCAGCTGAATCTATGCAAATATGGGTACATAGGTGATTAGGTACTTGTTTCCTAGCACGGCCACACCGATTAAGATCGGGGTGGTCGTGCTTGAAAAAATCGGTCGATCGCATCGCATGCGATTTGGTCGCATGCGATGCGATCGACCGATCCGACCGATTTTTGACCCGATTTTTTCATTAAATCCAATGTAAATTGGGTCCCTGGGACCCAATTTTACATTGGATTGAATGAAAAAAATTCCAAACCCCCCCAAATTGAAGCGTGTACACAGCGCCCCACGATAGACGGCAACCCGAAGCGTGGCGAGCGCAGCGAGCCCGCGAGGGGCGGCGGTACGCGTCCTCCGACCTTTTCATGCCCTACTATCCACTAGGGCGTGGAGTGAGAATAGAATAGTGTGGCGAGCGCAGCGAGCCACCGAGCCCGAAGCGTGGCGAGCGCAGCGAGCCCCGCGAGGGGACGCGGATACCTTCACAGGTAATCGCGTCCCTTCGCGGGCTTCACAGTTGTCGGCGTCGCCACGGACACCTGTGAAGCCCGCGAAGGGACGCGTTTACCTGTGAAGGTATCCGCGTCCCCTCGCGGGGCTCGCTGCGCTCGCCACGCTTCGGGCTCGGTGGCTCGCTGCGCTCGCCACACTATTCTATTCTCACTCCACGCCCTAGTGGATAGTAGGGCATGAAAAGGTCGGAGGACGCGTACCGCCGCCCCTCGCGGGCTCGCTGCGCTCGCCACGCTTCGGGTTGCCGTCTATCGTGGGGCGACGACGGGGACATTTTTAATGTGAAATGGGTCATATTGACCCATTTCACATTTTTTAACATTTTTACACCATTTCAATGTTAAAAAATTTTTTAACATTGAATCCTATGTAAAAATCGGGTGCATCGCGTCGCATCGCGTCGGGACCAATGTTAATGGTCCCGACCGACGCGATGCCCCCGATATTTTACAGTTCCCGACAAGATTTCAATGTTAAAAATTTTTTTAACATTGAAGTCAATGCAAATATCGGGGGCATCGCGTCGGTCGCGTCGGGACCAATGTTAATGGTCCCGACCGACGCGATGCCCCCGATTTTTGTTTCCTAGCCGGCAAAATGGACCTGATTTCAAAGGAAATCGGGTCCATCGGGCTAATCGTGTCCCTTAATTAAGGGACACGATTAGTTACGATTGTGGCCGTGCTAGGAAACAAGTACCGGTGATTATATACACAACGTTCACTAGTAATATAGTGCCCCTTCCCCATCAGGTGTTGGTCAGGAATTTTTTTTTGGACCCATATATTGTCTTTTGGTTTTATCAAGGAGCAACTTCGTATTGATTTGTTACTTATCTATAAAGACATACAATATAAGGAAAATATATCCTTTCTATGATACATTGAGGATAATAGTGTACAATATACATAAAACTATAATAACTAACAGAACAACTTACCTACTGTACATACAGTAATATAAAAAAGTCTGACATACAGTAGGTGCGCTCTCAACAGCAGCTGGAAAGGGGTTTGTAAATACCCACTATATTATGCACAAACCAAAGAGTAAAATTCAAGATGATACCATCACTGTGGAAATAATATAAATGGAGGATTTGTGGGGGAAAAATACACTAGTATATAGATATGTTAATAAATGTAAATGGTGCAAATTTCATATATAAAATTTTAAACATCCTTCCATAAACAACCTCATATGGTCACTTCTAGCAGTGCTGATTTCCAAACTGTGGTTTGTTATTCCTCAATTATCTCTCAGCAGTAAGCAGGTTTATGCTGTCTCTGTAGGAGTATTCCACATGGTGTCTAAACACTGCAGAATTCAGTCCCATGTAAGTATATCCGGGAATAGTGAGCAGGAGTCCAAAAGGCAGATGTACATTTAAAAGACGACTCAACGCATTTCGCTGGTCAATAGTCATCCAGCCTCCTCCTGCCAGACAGCTTATTTGCCTCTGTTTATATACAGTGTATATGTATATATATATATATATATATATATATATATATATATATATATATATATACAGTATATAGATCTATATAAGAAACAGTATTCCACAAACGCGCTAAAATGGGTAGAAAACTATAAGCTAATGTATGTGTATTTATTGAAACCAATACAGAAACAATAAAGTAAAGAAAGAGGAGCACTACCATCAACCTAAAAGATAGGCATCCGAATAAAATCTATGATTAACCCAGTGGTTCCCAATATTTTTTGAAATCACAGCACCTTAGGATATCAAAATGTGTTTACGACACCCCTAGGCAGGGCCGCCAACAGGGGGGTGCCGTGGGTACAGCTGTCCTAGGCTCCGGCTTCTGGAGGGGCCTGGGCAGCTGCCCACAGTGGCACGGCGCCACCTCCCGCACAATGCATCACCGACCCGCCGCCCCCCAGCCAGGCATGCACAATACACAGTGCAGCCTGCAGAGCGCCGAGCCTAGGATACAGAGGGGCTCAGCGCTCTGCAGGCTGCACTGTGCAGTGTGCGCTCCCAACCATCCATGAAGGAGGGAGATGCCGTTCCACCACTGCTGGAGGGAGATGCTGCGCCGCCGCTGCTGGAGGGGATGCCGCACCGCCGCTGCTGGTAAGTAATAGTAATTGGGAGGGGCACAAAAAAAAACAGAAAAAAAATATTACTGATACTGTTGCTGCAAGGTGACTAGCCCAAATTGAGCTAAAATAGGCTCAACATAGTATGAGAAAAGTCTGAGCAGGCGAAGTGGTTAATTTGCCTTTTAATAAAATAATTTTCAGTATTAATGTACAATAATGCAATATCCTTATTTGAACATAGTTTTTGTTCTTGCCAAAAAGGGACATGTAACAAGAGAAGCAATATGTACACTATGTATTCCTTGAAATTTGCTGAGTCTGCATATTGGCATCCAAAGGATTTCCCTCTGACACACAAACAGCTCGTGGTCTGGTGCTCCCAATACACAATACCGGAATGTGGAGTTTGGAAGTACAGTATGCAACGTTTCTTCCTGTGCCATTGTTTTGTGTAATGTAGTCAGATACTGGCCAACTGAGAGATACTGAGCAAATACTTTTGGTCCACTGAGAAAAGCGATGCATTGTATGTATTCCAAGTAATTTATGCAGCTTGGTTTGGATTTAGCCTAGGAGACAAATGCAGTGAAAAAATGCTATAGGGAAAGTTTGGAAAAGATTGAACTATGCAGTGATTTTTTTATATTATGTGCTAATTTATCATTTACAGATTTCAATTCAAGTGCTATTTACCTATATGGGGTCCTCCATAAGGTTTTGATCTCCCTAATCAGCAACCTAGCAGTGTCTGTGAATGGTCTTGGCAAAAGCCACATACAAAGGACTATGGGCCTTATTCAGATCTGATCGCAGTACAAATTTGTTTGTAAAATGGGCAAAACCATGTGCACTGCAGGTGGGGCAGATGTAACATGTATAGAGAGAGTTACATTTGGGTGTGGAGTGTTGAAACTGAAATCTAAACTGCAGTGTAAAAATAAGGCTGCCAGTATTTACCCTGCACAGAAACAAAATAACTCACACAAATCTAACTCTCTCTATACATGTTACATCTGCCCCACCTGCAGTGCACATGGTTTTGCCCATTAGCCAAACAAATTTGTACTGAGCTCAGATCTGAATAAAGCCCTATGGGAGGAAAGGAAAGGCAACTACTGTACTGTGTGCCCTGGAAAAACATCTTATTTCTCTGTTCTTAGCCTCTTATTAAATAAAGAAAAGTATAGGAAAGCCCTAACGCCAGTGAAAAGGTTACGGTTTAAATGGTAGACAATGTCTGGGTCGATGATCACTAGTTCGACCACTAATGGTCGACAGTGACTAGGTTGACCTCTTGAAATGGATGACATGCCCACGGTTGACATTGTCAAAAGGTCTACACAAATTTATGGTCGACATAGACATGGTCGACATAAATAATGTCGAAATGGGTGTTCTATGTTGATACATGTTGACATGGACACCATATAAGTGTACCGTGTCCCCTCACATTATATTCCCTCTCTATGACCACGGGCATGGGTCATAGGGTTGACACTATGAAGGTCAACATTCATTGGGTTGTCCAATAAAGGTCGACCCATGAAATAGGGTCAGAAGGTCAACAAAAGCATTAGATTGACATTGGGACGGTCGACAGTCAAAAGGTCGACATGAGTTTTTCACATTTTTTGCCCCAAATTTTGCCAGAAGTTGACATGGACACTGTATCACTATACCGCGTCCCATCGCATGGCTCGCTGCAACCAAGAAGTTTAGTAAGCAGATACACACAGCCCAATGTGCGCCAGCTCGAAGGCCTCCCAAATTGGCGGACCCTTGGGCGGCAGCCTATTCAGCCCATACGTTAATATTGCTCTGTCTCTAAAAAGGAAAGATTTAGAAAAAGACCATACTGTAGCATGTATTAAATCAGGGATGGCCAAACCGGTCCTCGAGATCTACCAAAGGTCCACTTTTTCCAGATCACCTAGCTGGTGCACAGCTGCAGTCATTACTAACTGTCACATTTTCAAACCTTCTGCATTTATTCCTACTACAGATCCACAGGTTGCCTGGAAAACATGCACCGTTGGTAGATCTTGAGGACAGGTTTGGCCACCCCTGTATTAAATGATATCTATTAATTGATGGGTTACTATTGATAAGCGTCTCTTACTTTTTTTTTTAGAAGGTTTGATACATCTCCCCAAGAGTCAAATGCAGGATTTGTTGAGTTGTTTATCCAAGCACTTGCATGGAGAGTCCTATTAACTAGTTTGGCAGAATTACTTCTACCACTGTAGAACTATTTTCTCCATCTCACCATGGCAGTGCCACATTAATATAATTCATAGTTTATTAAATAGCATTTTTTATTGAAAGCGCTTTTTAAGTATTTAAAGGAAGGGGAATGCTGTACCCCGGGCCCCCCTCAGTCAGGGGCCCCCACCTTAGCACAGTGACATCACTAGCTCTCCTGATTCCTGTCCCAGCATATAAGTAGCGTAGAGGCTGATTCTATTCTTGCATTTGGCATAGATGATACAGTAGATTTTATTTGTCTATGTGTATTTTAAGGTTGTTTAAGATGTCTTTGTTCCTACAAGAAAACCTTATAAAAGAATTGTTTTTCAAGTAGGTGGAGCTACAAACAGCACCCATGCATTATTACACGATTAGTTTAAATCTAATATACATAATCCATATTTCTAAAATGACCCATTCCAAGAGTACAGCATCTTCTCTACCTGGACTTCACTCTTAATTTATGATTGCAATCACCTGCGTTTACATTTGTTTTATTACTAGCTGACCCTCCCGGCGTTGCCCGGCAAAACCTTGGGGGTTTTTAATTTCCAAAATTGCTGTAAAATTTCATCTTATGCTGTGCCAGAGGCCCAAGACTGTAATTTGTTAAAGCCTCCACCATAATGTTAGAATGTGTTTGCATTGATACTCAATGACAGCAATGTAATCAGGTGTGGTGTTGTTGTTTGAAACACACGGCTCCTGAGTTGATAGCTTGTGTGTGTTGATGAATCCCACGTCCACTCCTATTATTGCATAATACTTAATTTGGAAGTTAAAAATGTTATAGAGCTCAACTTTTTCCCCAATTCATATGTCAATTTCATAAAACTGCTACTAAAATGGGTCAGGATACTTCCCATTATCAGTACTTCCTTTCATTGCACAGTATCAGTCACTGGTACTCAGGTAAAGGTGTATGCTTAGAGTGGCAAACCGTGGCCTTTACTCTTATCTTTTCTTTTATACCACATGCTGCGTGTTATGATGGTGAGGGGACCTTCTCTGCCAGGTGAGCCAGGTAAGAATTATTAGGCCACATACACACACACACTAATCTATGCACAAGCAATGAATAAAGTACCTATCAGTGTCAGTTGCAAGAGGTTAGTGTCCATTAATCTAGTGTGATGGTGCTAATTCTATATTAACAACTTCTTTGGATCAATTTATGCATTCTTTTATATAGAAAATAAGATAAGGTGAAATATATGTTTTTGAATATAATGCATTTTAAATAATAGTAATACTGTTATAGTAATAATGCACATGTTTGTTGCCTGTACTTACTGTAAGACTATTATTAATACATTTTATTTATACGGCGCCACAAGTGGTTCGCAGCGCCGTACATAGGGCACATATCAGAACAATACAGGGTAAACAAGACTAAACATAACAGTAACTGAAGAACAAAAACAGCACAAGTGACAATTAGCAGCACCATTCTTAGTACACAATACAGCTGAGATGTAGGGAAGCAGAGGAACAGTCTGCATGTAACCAGGGGGTAAGAAGACCGTGATAGAAATGAATGAACACAAGTAAGAAGAGATGCGGGTATAGATGTTAGGTGGGCAAGAGAGCTGTAACTGACGTGCGAGAGAAGAGGGCTGTGAGAACAGGAGGGACGAGGGCTCTGCTCCGAGGAGCTTACAGTCTAGGGGTAAGATGCTAAGTTATTATTAAAACTTCTATATTTATAATGCCACCTTCTGTGAGTTAGATAAAAATCAACATTTTAAGGACACACAAAAGCATTCAAGACAAATATAAAATGAAAGCATTTAAAACGTATTTAAACAACTTCTCCCATGTACGGATCAGGACTCTACCTCCCATTGAGGCATTACTCAAGCTGAGATGGGCAGTCATACCCGGAAACAGTGGCGTAACTATAAATTTTGCTCCCCCCTGCAAAAAAGTTTATGGCGCCATCCAGGCTCCTCTCCAGCATGTTTCCCCAGTGTGTGACGTGATGACGTCACACGCATAACTGAGAAGCTGAAGCAGGAGAGAGGAAGAGAGACCAGCATACACTGCTGCTTCCCTTGGCTCCGACGCATCCCAGGCCACCCTAGCATGCCCATCCGCCCACCCATCCTGTACACAGTAGCCAATAGTCGGCTCTGTGTACAGTCAATTGAATCAGTGGGGGAATTTGTCATCTCTGCCATGGCCTCACCCTCGCTGCGGCTGACTCGCCTACAGTGCTCAGTCAGTGGGCAGCAGTGGGCAGCAGCAGGCAGCAGCATGTCATCGTGCGGGTGCCGGTGTCCACACAGACCCTGCTGCTGCTTGCTCCCCCAAGCGGCTGCTGGGGCTGCCTTACAGTAGTTATGCACTGCCCGGAAACACCCATACACAGAGATCTGAAGAACAATTTCAATACAAATGTATAAAAGGTGATAACATATTTTAAAACAAGAAAATCATATGGCAGCAGGTATCAAGAATGAAACCTATAGACATTTGCGTTAATAGCCTTGTAGCCAGTTTGGACAAGGCTACCATACTATTTTGCAAAATAGGATTCCATCGTGAAGGCCGGAGGGTGCTTCATACTAACACTTCCTGACCACACTCTATAGCATCCTTTTCAACCTTATCATTCTACTAAAAGATCCTCTAGAAATGGCCTTCCTAATACCATCACCTCTGTTTTGAAGTCTTGCTGTAGCTGTGGTTGATAGAAAATAAATGAGTAATTCATAAATTCCCAAATGAGAACAGAAACTTTGTCGACAAACCAGACTTGTTTGTTGAACATAAAAGGATATAAATCCTCAACAGTTCCCTGGGGAAAGACATGAAATAGGGAGTAATTATTATAAACCACTTAGTGCTATATGCTCTGTATCATGTTGCCGTGAGAAAGTTATGTTTCATTGGTTCATAAAACAGGTTTTATAAATCCTTTTTAGGTTGATTTAAACACTTGTAAGTAGTGTAATACAATACCTGTATTTATATTGTAAGGTAGAAAAAAGTTATCAACTGATTATTGTTTATAAATGTATATATAATTATGAAGTCTTCCTCATTTTCTCATGTACCTGTTAGAAATAATAATAGTAATAATAATAATAAAAATAATGATAATTACATGAAATATATTTAATAAGTAAATGTTTAGTTAATTGTTTATTGGAAATTTTACAATGGTTATAAATATATTAATATTAACTCATAGTAGGTCTGTTTTCTAGATGCCCATAATGATCAAATATCTACATATATAAATATAAATCAATAGGTAAAAAGTCTTTATAACGTAAACCATACTCATTCGACACTGTATACAGATGGAGCAGCTTTCTTCCAGCGGGGGTCTGGCGGTCGGATCGCCAACCGCCAACCCCCAGCAGCTGCCAGAAGGGGCAGGGGCGAATTTAGGGGTCAGGCCGCCCCTAGGCACAACATTTTTGTGCCCCCCCCCCCTATTTTTATGTAATCATACATGTATATACATTGTTATTTATATATTTCATTTAAATTTAACTGTAGCCCACCTTAATATTTTTTAAGCACTCTGGACTGCTCACTGTACGGAGGACCCAGAGGGAGGGAGGCACTTATTAGTACAGTGATTAGCACAGTGTCTCCGTCAATCTCTCTCTGGCTCACACACTGTGACTGACTGAGCGCAGGGAGGATCTGTGCGCCGCTCAGCTCAGCTGCTGGATACACAGCAGCCAATAGACTGTGTGTCTGTAGAGTAGCTAATGGGCGGGAGCCGGCAGCAGTGAGCCTGTGCTATTTCCGGACGCACAGGGGGACCGTCGGACCCAGCCACTAAGCGGTGATGTAATGTGCATGGCAGAGTGGGCGGGCAGTGGAGGGTGACGAGCGGCGCTGCCGCCGACATATGATAATTCATGTCTGCGGCGGCGGCGCTCGTCACTCGCCGCTGCCCACCTATTGTGCTATTTAACAGAATGTCAGCCTGCCTGCCACCCTTCATTTGTGCCGCCCTGAGGCCGGTGCCTCACGGGCCTAGGCACAAATCCGGCCCTGAGAAGGGGGCGTGCGTGCATGAGACGCACATGTGTCCCCTTCCAACAGAGCTCCCCACTGGATCCCACTAATTCCCCCACCTCCCTGCACCTCCCTTAACCCTGCCCGTCTCCCTGAAGGATATCCCTGTATAAAAGATAATAAATATTCAGTTTATATCAAAACAAAAGCCTAACATCACATACTGAATAACCCACATATACCCACAAATACATGTACTTTAGTATAATCGTTATATACAAAAATTCCATATAAAATCATCTGATTGATATAAATACTCATATGATCTTCCACAAGTGAATAACAAACTGCAACAATAATCTTACTTAATAGTGCCATGCTATAAAATTAACTTTAGTAGATCAAAAACATAAAGAATACATTGACTCAAGTTTATTTACAGTATAGTAAGAAATAATAAATACTGCAAAAATGAATATGAACACTGAACTACTGTACACAGAGTAATCAATGAAAGCAATTAACAAGTATAGCTTCACTCAAGAGAAATACCCCCATGTTAACTTTGTTTAGTCCACCACAGACAAAATATGTAATTAGAGATGTCCATGCTAGATTAATGTTGACTTTAGACTGGGGTTTCTAGACCAATTATTATATACTCTGTGGCACCCTGAGAGGTGGGGGAGCATGTACTATTTTCCCAGGCTGTTGGAGGTGCCCAGCAGATGCCCATGTCCTGCTGCTCTCTTCCCCTTACAGATCCGCCATGCAGGTAGCGAGAGAATGGACTGCTGCTGCAGCAGCTTCTCTTCCCAGCTGAGCACACGCTGCCGAGTGCTGAACTGGGGTGAGGCAGCAGCAGTCAGTCCTCTCTATAGGGCAAATGTAAGTCTGGAGAAGAAATAAACTGGAGATAAAGTGGAGATAAAGTGAAGGGAAATAAAGCACCAGCCAATCAACTCCCAACTGTCATTTCTAAACACAGTTCATTGGCTGGTGCTTTATCTCCACCTTATCTTCAGTTTATCTCTTCTCCAGGCTTAATACATCTGCTCCTATGTCTGGCCACACCTCTCCCACGTTGCTTCCCTTTCCAGCCACACTAAATATAAGTACTTGCCCCGATGCTTGTACAAGTCACAGATCTATATATATATATATATATATATATATATATATATATATATATATATATAGAGTCTTACAAAGAGGTCCGGCACACCAGCTCCACTGTAAGTGACTTGGCCTGGGTGCCCGTCAGCCCAGAGCATTCCTCTGGTATGTAGATAGTTATAAGGAATAGACGTCACTCCAGGTGCTTTTAAATCACAGTAGTTTACTGCAAGTCAGCGGCGTTTCAGGCAGGGGGCCCATCTTCAGGACAATACTGTAAGTTATTGTATGTATACAGTATATACATATACACACACATACATACTGTACATGCCCCTGAACTCATTTTTTAGATTGCAACAGTAACATTTCTTTTGGCAGCTTTAAGTTATATTTGACAACATGGGTCAAACATAGCTTTATAGTTTTCTCTGCTGCATCACAAGTTTAATATCAAACAGTGCAAGTAGTTTCCTATAATCTTATGTTTGACAATTCAATAAGACTTTTTGTGAGCAAACTGAGCTTATGCATCTGTGAAAATGTGACTGCTTCTGCATTAGCTCTGAATTTGCTTTGGAGCACATACAGTAGTCTGCGCATACACCACATGCTGTATCCAATTTCACAAGTAGGTGCGATGGGAGATTAACATGATTGCTGTCGGGAACCTCATTTCAGCTCTGTGGGTAGTGTTCTCAGCAGTGGCAGGCCTAGGTGAATAAACAAAAAATTGGGCCCCCTCCTCCTCCCCAACCCAATAAGTCATTGCTGTCCTGGGCAGCAATAAGCCCCGTAGTCCTCAAGGCCCTGGTGCAATGAGCCTGTGCACCAATTATAGTTCCGCCTCTGAGTGTTCTCACAATGTATATATTCAATAATAGAGTAACAGAAAAACCCATAAAAACTAATACATAATGTAATGCATACCTCCCAACTGTCCCGTTTTTCGCGGGACCGTCCTTCCCCTTCCCGCGGCCGGCAGTGTTCCGCAGCGTGGGGGGGGGATGTCAGTTGGGAGTCCCCCCAGCCTGAAGGGAATAGATGCTGTCTATTCAGCAGCGCAAAGGGCGAAAAAACAGGGGCGTGGCCAATGTTCCTTCTAATTTTACGAAGGCTGTGTGCGGCAAAAGATTTTGGCTGTGCAACTTTGGAAGGAAATTAAAATTTTTGTGCGTCACTTATATATAACTGGAAAATGACGTTCAGCATTTGTGTTAACTTTACTTCAAAATGATATTAAACATTTAATCATTCAAAACACAGCACACAATGTAGTTAATGCGTGAAACGCACATTAATTGAGTCCACAACTGCAAAAAGGGACCACTGCTGCTTTGTGCGCTCTGTTGTAATGTCTGTGCGCACGCTCGTCGAGTTGTGTGCGCGCGCACGTGCGCACAGCTTAGAGGGAACACTGGGCGTGGCCAGACAGCACCCTCATTTGCATAGGTCACACCCCGGTTACACAGGTCATGCCCCCTTTTCGGTGCGGCGTACAGCTGCTTCGTGCGAGTGTACCTCTTCAGAGGCTTCACAAGTTGGGAGGTATGGTAACGTAATATTATCTTAACATAGTCCACCCTTCAGGATATATCCATCATGTTAGAAGTTGCATAAGTGAAGCTTTAGTTTTAAGTCCGCTGTGATAAAGACAATATAAGATATACCTGTACATTAATCTCCATAAACTGTACTTAACTTTCACTTATGGGACTAGGGGCCAAATGCATTAAGCCTTATCAAGTTAAAAAGTGGAGGGGGATAAAGAGTGATAAAATACCAGCCAATCAGCTCCAAACTGCCATGTAACAGGCTGGGGTTGAAAATGGCAGTTAGGTGCTGACACTCTTTATCATACTCCACTTGTCATTTGTTACGGCTTAATATATTTGGCCATAGATGTACTAAGGTTCAAAAAGTGATAAAGTGGAGAGTGATAAACTACCAGCTAATCAGCTCCTAACTGCCATGCTACAGACTGGGTTTGAAAATGACAGCTGTTGGCTGGTAGTTTGGCACTACCAACTTTATCCCTTTTTGAAGCTGAGTGCAGTGCAGTAAGTAGCAGAGTAACAAAGCTGGTTCTGTGGAGCAGGGAGATGGGTGCAGCAGGTAGCACGGAGACTGAGGTGATATCGGGAGAAAGCCGTAGGAGGAAACAGCTGAGAGGGATCTCAATAAATCCCTCTGCTGCACAAGTTGCCATGTAACAATCATTTTGTGAACAAATTTGAGAGCTGTATGCCATAGTACCAAATATATAGTGTAACACTGCCAATTGGTAACTGTAAACAATTATTTTAATTGTATCAACATATAAAGCCAGCATATACTGTAAAAAAAAACATATATCACCCTGAAAGGGAATGTAACAAAATACAATAGGACTGGTGACTGTAATCATGGGCGTCGGGCGGCATCTCAGGCACTTGGTAAGCTGCATTGTTTGCAGCTTGCAGAGCAAACCTGAATTAGGCCCTCTGTACGGTGGAGTTTAAAGGATTTTTTAGGTGGATGGAGTTAAAAGACAAAGTATACAGTAACATGCCAAAAGCTTTGTAGAAGAGATGCAGCTGTGTTGGCACAGAGTGTAGAGAACAGACTGGCATCAGAGTGCAGGTGGTTGTTTATGGATTAACGGCGATTAGGTCTGAGATATTGTGATGTGAGAGGGAATTTCATATTACTTTGCATGACGTAGACTATAGAAAATTTGGAGCATGGAAAACAGTCAATGTAAGAATGGATCTGTAGATATTGTGAAGAGTAATAGGCCAGAGTCTGGATGTGGTACTCCGAACATGAAAGAGTATTTTCTGTATGTAAACAATTACATATACATGGAAATGATAGACTAGCTTTCACATCACACTTTTAAAACGGTATATTGCTGTTTTTTTGCCTTTTAAAACGTTTAAGGCTGCAGTGTGAAAGTGTCATAGTTGAAATACCATTTAAAGTGAACTGGTATTTCAACACGTTTAAAAAGCAGAGTCCTACCCATTTTAAAGCCAATTCAGAGCCGTTTTTTTGTGCTGTCTGAATGGCACTGAAATGGTATTTAGTAAAAAATAAAGGTTAGAGCTCTGTGATAGGCTGTCCCTTGTCTTGTGTCCCTTCCCTGAACCAGGAAATAAGCTGTGGGTAGAAACATGTTCAGAGGTTAAACGGCTTGACTGGTGATGTGAATGGTACTTAACCCCTTCCCGACATTTGACGTACATTTACGTCATGGTCGGGAAGCACTTCCCGACACATGGCGTAAATGTACGTCATGGATTTAAACTGTCACCGCGTCTATAGACGCGGTGACAGTTTCAACATGTCTGCTGTCCCTGACAGCAGACATGTCCGTGCATGCCCAGGGGGGGCTGCGATGCCGCCCCCCCGTCGGCGATCGCTGTGATTGGCTGTTCAGTGTGAACAGCCAATTACAGCGTTTTCCTGTGTCACCGGCGAATAACGTTCGCCGGTGACACGGGATCAGAGGTGATTGGTGCTGTAAAGTACAGCACCAATCACCGCGGGGTGTAAGGGTGACACTGGTGTCACCCCACCTCACCCCGCCCGCCCCCAAAGGCCGTGATTGGTCCGTCGGACCGACGGACCAATCACAGCCAAGGAGGGGGATTTAAACTAACGGTGACTGCACTGCAGACGCCATTCCGGTCTGGAATAGCGTGCAGTGCGGTCACCGTACCCCCCTGCCGCCATACTGACCAGAACCTTGCTCCATACTTGCTCCATACTTACCTGATCGCTGCTTCATCACTGCTTCCTGGATCCTGTTGCTACTTGTGCCTTCCTGTGAAATTGTGCTGCTGCAGTGTACTAGCTAGATAGAGAGAGAGATAGAGAGAGATAGAGAGATAGAGAGAGATAGAGAGATAGAGAGAGATAGAGAGAGATAGAGAGAGATAGAGAGAGATAGAGAGAGATAGAGAGAGAGATAGTGTCAGAGAGTGCTATATTTTGTGCTGCTGCAGTGTGATATAGTTATAGATAGAGAGAGAGAGATAGAGAGAGAGAGATAGATAGAGAGGCCTAGTGACAGAGTGCTATATTTTGTGCTGCTGCAGTGTGATAGTTATAGAGAGATAGAGAGAGAGAGATAGAGAGAGAGATAGTGTCAGAGAGTGCTATATTTTGTGCTGCTGCAGTGTGATATAGTTATAGATAGAGAGAGAGAGATAGAGAGAGAGAGATAGATAGAGAGGCCTAGTGACAGAGTGCTATATTTTGTGCTGCTGCAGTGTGATAGTTATAGAGAGATAGAGAGAGATAGAGAGAGAGAGATAGAGAGAGATAGTGACAGATTGTGCTATATATTTTTTATATAACTGACTGCTGCCCCCTCCTTTTGTGCTGATCAGTATAAATTAACTGATCAGCAACTTTTTGGGGGCGCAGGTTTTTTTTTATATAGATATACCTGTCAGTGCTGCTGCTGCAGTGTCATAGAGTGATAGATAGTGAGAGATAGAGAGATAGAGAGAGATAGTGACAGAGAGTGATAGAGAGTGCTAAATTTTGTGTCTGCTGCCCCCGCCTTTTGTGCTGATCACTATATCTGAGGTGATCAGCAACTTTTTTGGGGGTACAGAGGTTTTTTTTTTTTTATATATACCTGTCAGTTGCACCAAAGGTTGTGCACCTGCTGCACCTCACTGGTAATCAGTGTCGCATCACTGATCACCTTTTTTTTTTGTGTGTGTGCTGTGGGGTATTTTTTTAATTTTTTTTTTACACACACTGTGATTTTGTGGGTGTCCTGTGGCCGCTGTGCGCTGATCAGTGACGTACATCACTGATCATCTTTTTCGGCACAGGGTTGATCGATTTTTTTTTTTTTTTTGATCAAATTCCTGTTGCCTTTGAGCGCTGTTCAGTGACAGACGTTACTGACCAACATCTGTGCTCAATTTTTGGCGCAGGACCTTTTTTTTTTTTTTTAACCCCTTAAATTTTTTATTTTTAACCCCTTCATTTTTTTTTTTTTATTGGTATAAAGTATTTTTTTTTTTCTGCACCACATACACACTACACACTACATACCCCCCGGATTGAAATAAAGTTTGTACCCCCCCCTACACTATACACGTGTTGAAACATTTCACTACCAGTAACACAAAAATAAAAATGGCATCCCAAATGTCCTCCCAAATGTCCTCCCAAATGTCCTCCCAGTCATCCAGGAGAATGTATTCAGTGGAGGAGGCATATGCCATGCTTGCTTCTGACTCTGACACAGCCAGTGATGCAAGCGGGGAATTTGAAGGATTCGCCTTAAGCTCCTCTTCCTCCTCTGGTGATGAGGGACCCCCTCAAAGACGCCCCCGTAGAGCAGCTGAGACCCCCCCCCCAATAATTGATCTCGTATGGACCCCACCACCAGACAATTTTGAGCCCCAGGTTCCTGAGTTTTTGGCCATGCCAGGAATCCAATTTGATTCCACAGGTCTCAGAGAAATTGACTTTTTCAAATTATTTTTCTCTGATGATTTTATAAATTTAATGGTGGACCAAACTAATTTATATGCCCAGCAGTTTATTGCTCAAAACCCCACGTCAGGTGGACCCCTGTAGATGCAGTAGAGATGATGACGTTTTGGGGTCTGGTGTTTCATATGGGCATAGTAAAAAAGCCAGAAATTAGGCAATATTGGAGTACAGATGTTCTGTACAGTACTCCATTTTACCGTATGGCCATGACCCGGACTCGATTTGAGACAATTCTTAAATTTGTACATTACACCGATAATGCACAGTGCCCACCCAGAGATGATCCCACCTTTGACCGGCTATTCAAAGTCAGGCCGGTCATTGATCATTTCAGTGCCAAATTTGAAGAGGTGTACATCCCTGAAAAATTTATTTGTATCGACGAGTCCCTTATACATTTTAAAGGAAGGGTTAAATTCCGCCAGTACCTTCCCAGTAAGAGGGCAAGGTATGGCATAAAAATGTATAAGCTGTGTGAAAGCACCTCAGGGTACACCCACAGGTTTAGGGTTTATGAAGGGAAGGATTCAAGAATTGAACCGCCAGAATGCCCCCCCTCCCTCGTAGGTGTTAGTGGGAAAATTGTCTGGGATTTAGTGCACCCCTTCCTGGATAAAGGTTATCACCTCTATGTGGATAACTTTTACACCAGCATCCCCCTGTTTAAGGCCCTTGGTTCAAGAGGTACAGCAGCTTGCGGTACTGTGCGCAAGAACCAAAGAGGCCTCCCAAAAACGCACATTGCCCAAGTAATGAGAAGGGGTGAAAGCAGGGGAATATGCAACGAAAATATGTTGTTGGTCAAATATAAGGACAAGAGGGATGTCCTTATACTGACAACAATTCACGGAGACAGTACCACCTCCGTCCCTGTACGAGGTACCAGTACCCACACCTCAAAACCTAATTGTATCCTGGATTACAATAGGTACATGGGCGGAGTGGATCTTTCAGATCAGGTACTGAAGCCGTACAGTGCCCTGCGGAAAACAAAAATCTGGTACAAGAAGGTGGCCGTGTATATCATCCAGATGGCACTGTATAACGCTTACGTGCTATTCCGTTCTACCGGCCAGAGGGGGACATTTATGCACTTTCAAGAGGAAGTCATAAAGGGCCTAATATTTGGGAACCAGCAGGCAGAGGGCCCCAGTACTTCTAGTACTGGCCCCCGTATTGTACCAGGGCAGCATTTTCCTGATGAAATCCCCTCCACTGGAAAAAAGGGCAGGACACAAAAAAGGTGCAAAGTTTGCTATAAAAAGGGAATAAGAAAGCAAACTATTTTCCAGTGTGACACTTGCCCCGACAAACCCGGCCTATGTATAAAGGAGTGTTTTAAAATATACCACACATCTATGGAATATTAGGTTCATAATTTCACCGTGCTTCGGGGGTCTTGCTAATGCCACATAGCACCCACCATTCATTCCACCAGAATCTGAGCCGCAAAATCCAAAAATCACTCCTTCCCTTCTGAGTCCTGCCATGCACCCAACTGGTATTTTTTGGTCACATGTGAGGCATTGCCGTACTCGGGAGAAATTGGGGCACAGATTTTGGGGTGCTTTGTCTCCTTCATTCCTTGTGAAAATGAAAAATTTTGAGCCAGAACTGCATTTTTGTGTAAAAAAATGTAATTTTTCATGTTCACTGCCCACTTGTATCAAAATTGGTGAAACCCCTGGGGGTTTGAAATGTACACTATACCCCTAGATGAATTCCCTGAGGGGTGTAGTTTGCAAAATGGGGTCACTTGTGGGGGGGTTCCACTGTATTGGTGCTTTGGGGGTCTTGCTAATGCGACATAGCACCCACCATCATTCCACCAGAATTTGTGCTGCAAAATCCAAATATCACTCCTTCCCTTCTGAGTCCTGCCACTTTTTGGTCACACATGAGGCATTGCCGTACTCGGGAGAAATTGGGGCACAGATTTTGGGGTGCTTTGTCTCCTTCATTCCTTCTGAAAATGAAAAATTTTGAGCCAGAACTGCATTTTTGTGTAAAAAAATGTAATTTTTCATTTTCACTGCCCACTTGTATCAAAATTGGTGAAACCCCTGGGGGTTTGAAATGTACATTATACCCCTAGATGAATTCCCTGAGGGGTGTAGTTTGCAAAATGGGGTGACTTGTGGGGGGGTTCCACTGTATTGGTGCAACATAGCACCCACCATTCATTCCACCAGAATCTGTGCTGCAAAATCCAAAAATCACTCCTTCCCTTCTGAGTCCTGCCATGCACCCAACTGGTATTTTTTGGTCACATGTGAGGCATTGCCGTACTCGGGAGAAATTGGGGCACAGATTTTGGGGTGCTTTTTCTCCTTCATACCTTCTGAAAATGAAAAATTTTGAGCCAGAACTGCATTTTTGTGTAAAAAATGTAATTTTTCTTTTTCACTGCCCACTTGTATCAAAATTGGTGAAACCCCTGGGGGTTTTAAATGTACACTATACCCCTAGATGAATTCCCTGAGGGGTGTAGTTTGCAAAATGGGGTCACTTGTGGGGGGGTTCCACTGTATTGGTGCTTGGGGGGTCTTGCTAATGCGACATAGCACCCACCAAAATTCCACCAGAATCTGAGCTGCAAAATCCAAAAATCACTCCTTCCCTTTTGAGTCCTGCCATGCACCCAACTGGTATTTTTTGGTCACATGTGAGGCATTGCCGTACTCGGGAGAAATTGGGGCACAGATTTTGGGGTGCTTTTTCTCCTTCATACCTTCTGAAAATGAAAAATTTTGAGCCAGAACTGCATTTTTGTGTAAAAAATGTAATTTTTCATGTTCACTGCCCACTTGTATCAAAATTGGTGAAACCCCTGGGGGTTTGAAATGTACACTATACCCCTAGATGAATTCCCTGAGGGGTGTAGTTTGCAAAATGGGGTCACTTGTGGGGGGGTTCCACTGTATTGGTGCTTGGGGGGTCTTGCTAATGCAACATAGCACCCACCAAAATTCCACCAGAATCTGAGCTGCAAAATCCAAAAATCACTCCTTCCCTTCTGAGTCCTGCCATGCACCCAACTGGTATTTTTTGGTCACATGTGAGGCATTGCCGTACTCGGGAGAAATTGGGGCACAGATTTTGGGGTGCTTTGTCTCCTTCATACCTTCTGAAAATGAAAAATTTTGAGCCAGAACTGCATTTTTGTGTAAAAAAATGTAATTTTTCATTTTCACTGCCCATTTGTATCAAAATTGGTGAAACCCCTGGGGGTTTGAAATGTACACTATACCCCTAGATGAATTCCCTGAGGGGTGTACTTTGCAAAATGGGGTGACTTGTGGGGGGGTTCCACTGTATTGGTGCAACATAGCACCCACCATTCATTCCACCAAAATCTGTGCTGCAAAATCCAAAAATCACTCCTTCCGTTCTGAGTCCTGCCATGCACCCAACTGGTATTTTTTGGTCACATGTGAGGCATTGCCGTACTCGGGAGAAATTGGGGCACAGATTTTGGGGTGCTTTTTCTCCTTCATACCTTCTGAAAATGAAAAATTTTGAGCCAGAACTGCATTTTTGTGTAAAAAAATGTAATTTTTCATTTTCACTGCCCACTTGTATCAAAATTGGTGAAACCCCTGGGGGTTTGAAATGTACACTATACCCCTAGATGAATTCCCTGAGGGGTGTAGTTTTCAAAATGGGGTGACTTGTGGGGGGGTTCCACTGTATTGGTGCTTGGGGGGTCTTGCTAATGCGACATAGCACCCACCAAAATTCCACCAGAATCTGAGCTGCAAAATCCAAAAATCACTCCTTCCGTTCTGAGTCCTGCCATGCACCCAACTGGTATTTTTTGGTCACATGTGAGGCATTGCCGTACTCGGGAGAAATTGGGGCACAGATTTTGGGGTGCTTTTTCTCCTTCATACCTTCTGAAAATGAAAAATTTCGAGCCAGAACTGCATTTTTGTGTAAAAAATGTAATTTTTCATTTTCACTGCCCACTTGTATCAAAATTGGTGAAACCCCTGGGGGTTTGAAATGTACACTATACCCCTAGATGAATTCCCTGAGGGGTGTAGTTTTCAAAATGGGGTGACTTGTGGGGGGGTTCCACTGTATTGGTGCTTGGGGGGTCTTGCTAATGCGACATAGCACCCACCAAAATTCCACCAGAATCTGAGCCGCAAAATCCAAAAATCACTCCTTCCGTTCTGAGTCCTGCCATGCACCCAACTGGTATTTTTTGGTCACACGTGAGGCATTTCCGTACTCGGGAGAAATTGGGGCACATATTTTGGGGTGCTTTTTCTCCTTCATACCTTCTGAAAATGAAAAATTTTGAGCCAGAACTGCATTTTTGTGTAAAAAAATGTAATTTTTCATTTTCACTGCCCACTTGTATCAAAATTGGTGAAACCCCTGGGGGTTTGAAATGTACACTATACCCCTAGATGAATTCCCTGAGGGGTGTACTTTGCAAAATGGGGTGACTTGTGGGGGGGTTCCACTGTATTGGTGCAACATAGCACCCACCATTCATTCCACCAGAATCTGTGCTGCAAAATCCAAAAATCACTCCTTCCCTTCTGAGTCCTGCCATGCACCCAACTGGTATTTTTTGGTCACATGTGAGGCATTGCCGTACTCGGGAGAAATTGGGGCACAGATTTTGGGGTGCTTTTTCTCCTTCATACCTTCTGAAAATGAAAAATTTTGAGCCAGAACTGCATTTTTGTGTAAAAAAATGTAATTTTTCATTTTCACTGCCCACTTGTATCAAAATTGGTGAAACCCCTGGGGGTTTGAAATGTACACTATACCCCTAGATGAATTCCCTGAGGGGTGTAGTTTGCAAAATGGGGTCACTTGTGGGGGGGTTCCACTGTATTGGTGCTTGGGGGGTCTTGCTAATGCGACATAGCACCCACCAAAATTCCACCAGAATCTGAGCTGCAAAATCCAAAAATCACTCCTTCCCTTCTGAGTCCTGCCATGCACCCAACTGGTATTTTTTGGTCACATGTGAGGCATTGCCGTACTCGGGAGAAATTGGGGCACAGATTTTGTGGTGCTTTGTCTCCTTCATACCTTCTGAAAATGACAAATTTGGAGCCAGAACTGCATTTTTGTGTAAAAAAAATAATTTTTCATTTTCACTGCCCAGTTGTACCACAATTGGTGAAACCCCTGGGGGTTTGAAATGTACACTATACCCCTAGATGAATTCCCTGAGGGGTGTAGTTTGCAAAATGGGGTCACTTGTGGGGGGGTTCCTAACTTTTAGCATCTTATGGTGCCTTGAAACCTACATGGTGCCTAAAAAATAATCTCATAAAAAGGAGGCTCCAAAATCAAGTAGGTGCTCCTTCTATTATGAAGCCTGTGGTTTGGTCACCGTGCACACTAGGGCCACATATAGGATATTTATGAAAACAAAAGAATTGGGGGAATCAATTTTTAGTCACATTTCTCTAGTAAAATGTACTGTGTTCCTTATAAAAATGTATTAAAATTGCAAATCTGCAAAAAAAAAGAAATTTTGAAATTTCACCTACACTTTGTTTTAATTCCTGTGAAACACCTAAAGGGTTAACAAACTTCCAAAATGCTGTTTTGAATACTGTGAGGGGTGCAGTTTTTGAAATGGCATCATTTATGGGGGTGTCTCACATACAAGTCCCTCAAAGTCACATCAGAACTGAACTGGTCCCTAAAAAAATCAGTGTTTGAAATTTTCTTGAAAATTTGAGAATTTGCTATTCATATTGTAAGCCTCCTAGTGTCCCAAAAAATTAAAAGGAAGTTGAAATAATGATGTCAACATAAAGTAGACATATGGTCTATGTTAGTTATTCACTATTTTGAGTGGTAAGATTATTTGTCTCACAAGCAGAAAATTTAACATTTTGCAAATCGCTAAATTTTCCATTTTTTCACGATATTTTGGTATTTTTCACAAAAAAACACAGACTGTATCGACCCAAATTTACCACTAATTTGAAGTACAATGTGTCACGAAAAAACAATCTCAAAACCACTGGGATAAGTAAAAGCAAAAAAAAGTTATCCCCACTTAAGTGAGACATGTCAGATTTGAAAAAAAGGGCTCTGTCAGGAACGCAAAAACTGGCTCTGTCAGGAAGGGGTTAAACGGTATTTTTAAATGGTAATCTGCTGCAATATGAACACTAGACCCGTTTAAAATACCATTTAAAATTAGAGTTTTTCAAAACGTTTCAAAATGTTTTATGTGATGTGAAAGCTACATAAAGTTATGTTATAGAGAGAAATACAATTCATCTGGAATTGTAAAATTCAGAAGGAAGAATGTGTTACTGTATACAAGGACTAATTACAGAGCACAAACTATTTATAAACACACACTGTAGCAGCCCCTAAGATGGTTAATATTTTTTTCAGATCCTTTCAGAGGTTTATAGATGCCCAGGGACACACAAATTAAGAGGCACCACCCCCTCTTTCTTAAAAAAAAAAAAATATATATATATTATTCTAATGCTTAACATTTTTACAATTTTGAAATAAAATACTGATATACTGCACTATTGGTGCTTTGGGGGAAATTTACATGGGATCAGATTCTCTCTATTATCTTCTAGAACATTGCTGGCCAACCTGTGGCTCTCCAGCAATTGTGAAACTACAGATCCCAGCATGCCCTGCCATAGTATTATCATTCCCTATTAGCAATACTTTCCTAACATCTGGAGAGCCACAGGTCGGCCAGATTTGTTTTAAAAGTTGCTAAATGAAAAGAAGTAGAATCTGATTGGTTGCTATGGGCAACATCCCATCTTCAATAGAAATCCCATCTTAAGCTGAGTACACACGGAGCAATATGATCGCTGGCAATATATTGCTCAGCAATCATATTGCTCAGTGTCCCGTTTTCATCAGCGACCAGAGATGGTCGCTGATGAAAATTACACACTACCGGAAGAAGAGGCAGGGGAAGTCGCTCAGCGACCATATTGCCAGAGATTTTTGCTTGTGTGTACACAGCTTTAGTAAATCTATCCCCTTCAAATGCAAAGCTTTTCTAGCATAGGGCCAGATTCTCTAAGCTTCAAAAGTGATAAAATGGAGAGTGATAAACAGCCAGCCAATCAGCTCCTACCTGCCATGTCACAGGCTGTGAAAAATGTCATACAAGAGCTGATTGGCTGGCTGTATATCACACTCTATTTTATCACTCTCTATTTTATCACTTTTGAAGCTTAGAGAATCTGGCCCCAAGTCACTAGGGCCCTTATTCTGGTTGGTGCGGTCGAGCCGCATATGCGGCTCCGACCGCACCAGACGAATCCCCGCCTACAAGACGGATCGGCACGGCCGTCCGTACACGGACGGCTGCCGATCCGCATGAAAATGGTGGAGGCGTACGCCTCCACCATGGTGGGAGCTGCCCCCTGCATTCGATGGTCGTCGACCATCGAAGGCAGGTCCGCACGCCGCGGCAGCTCCCGCAAGCTGAGACCACACGGACAATCGTCCGTGTGGTAGCTTGTATGGGGGCTGAAAGCTGACATCCGGCGACGTCAGCTTTCCGCCCCCATGAGTTGCGTCATGGCCTCATTACCATGCGTACGCCCCGCGTTTGCATGGGAACGCCCATGAAACGCGGGGCGTATACATAGGGAAATGAGGGCATGAAGCCCCTCACGCCCCTATACGCCCCCTTTGCGGCGTACTAACGTTATGTGCGGCGAATTCGCCTGCACATGCGCAGATTGACCTCTGCGCATGTGCAGACGGAAAACATCGGCGGTACGGCCGCACGCGGGCCGTACCGCACGAACCAGAATAAGGGCCTAGGTTTGAACTTTTATTACTTGGGAAATTCCAGGAGTCAGAAAACAAAAACAAGAAGTTATAAATGTTTGAGGCCCCCTGCCAGTCAGAAATCCCCCCCCCCCCTCCTCCTCCCTAGCCTTCACACCTGCAAGGGGCCTGATTATCTGTTATGCACTAGCTCCATTAAAGCTAATTTTCTAGGCTGCACCTGCTATACCATTGCACTGATTGGTTGCTTTGATAAACCGCATATTTGTAAATCTGTCCCATACAGTAGCTGGCTGTTCTGTTATGACATTTATTCAGCAACTTAACCACAATTGTATTGGAGTTTACTTTGTATTTGTATCTTATCAGGTTTGATTTTGTTGAGATTGAAGACCCTCATGATGGAATTATCCTCGGGCGCTGGTGTGGATCTAATGCTGTACCAAGCAAACAAATATCAAAAGGAAATCAGATCAGAGTACGATTTGTATCTGATGAATATTTTCCTTCAGAACCAGGATTCTGCATCCATTACTCTCTTCTCACCCTGGTAAGCAGTTTGTTTCTACACTCGATATAGTAATTAACAGAGAATGCTGGGCCTTTTGTAACCTGATCGTTTTAGGTCATATGCTCTGAATAGACCCCCAAAAAGTTAATGAAAAGTAAACAACTTTCTTCGGCAAGCAATGTATTCCTTAGGTGAAACCTAAATATATACCCAGGTGTTTTACTTTGCTGATGTGGGATGTGTCAGTGATTTCACTTTGTGGTTAGTCATGTGAAAGTTCTTGCATAACTTTTTTGTTTTTCCAGTTTGCAAAGAAATTCAATATCGGTAAATTATGTTTTTTTGGGAAATAATATCATTCGAAACAAACAGTAACTGCCAGATTATGATTCTACATAATACTGTGATGATTATATGCATATGTAGTGGTTTTCTGTTCCTTCCATCTAATTTTCACAAGCAAGATGCATAGATACTGTACATAAGTCTTCATCCAATGCAAAGCAGTGTAATGAGAGCTTGACTAGAGTTAACCCTTGTTCTGAGTCCCAGAGGACTGCAAGACTATAGTAATACCTGCTGGAGGAACAGACAATGGAGGCAGGACGGATGTGAAATAACTTGTATTTAGCAGGTACAATACAGGTAAACAGGTACAAGTGTCAGGCAAGGTACAGAAGACTTCCAAATACAAGCAAAACAAGACTTCTGACAGGCAAGGCTAAGAAGGCTATAACTGGCCCTGAAGCTCAGGGCAAACACAGCTTTAAAGCAAGACCATGCCAATCCCTACAGCACACAGATACAGGCCCCTAAATCCTTAATATGTGCTGGGAATGGTAATCAGAGAACAGCCTGACCCAGCTGATTACACCAGCTGGGACTGCTCTCAGAAACCATACCTCTAGCCATTAAGAGGGACTACAGACTGAACACAATGGCAGCACCTCTGGCCACACAGAGGTACTGCAGACTGAACACAACGGCAGCACCTCTGGCCACACAGAGGTACGGCAGACTGAACACAACGGCAGCACCTCTGGCCACACAGAGGTACTGCAGACTGAACACAACGGCAGCACCTCTGGCCACACAGAGGTACGGCAGACTGAACACAACGGCAGCACCTCTGGCCACGCAGAGGTGCTGCTGTTATGTTTAGTTTAAACATAACAGCAGCACCTCTGGCCACCCTGAGGCACTGCAGTCCGAACACAACAGCAGCACCCCTGGCCGCACAGAGGCACTGCAGACCTGAAGCCAATTGTAGCACCTCTGGCAAACCAGAGATACTGCAGGCCAGAATGGTACCAATGGCAGTCCTGACAACACTAATAATTAGCTATTAATCTGCATAGGTAAAGGAAATGGTCAAGCTACTGTAGATGAGCTTCTTTATTTGGTGGTGACAGATAATTTCATGCTCAAGTTCTTTCCTTAAGCTAGGTTCCTTAAACTGATATAATTATATAGTCAGCCAATCAGCCAAGTAGTACCCAGCTTTACCCCCTGTGACCTATGACCTAGACATAGCTAAGAGTGTACCCTATGGGATCAGGAGTTCAGCAGCTTAAGTAGTAACTGCACATAAGATGCAGCTTTCCAATCTGACAGTGGTTTATTGGCTAACACTCATGTATCACTCCAGCATACACACCTATAAAACTGTCTGGCCAATTATATCGCATAGGTGTGTACCCATCAGTAGTGCACTCCCCACAGCACAACAACAATTAAACAACCACTTACAACAGGGATGGGGAACCTTCGGCCCTCCAGCTGTTGTTGAACTACACATCCCAGCATGCCCTACAACACTTTTAGTATGGCCAAATAGCAAAACTGTAGCAGGGCATGCTTGGATGTGCAGTTCAAAAACAGCTGGAGGGCAGAAGGTTCCCCATCCCTGACTTACAATATATACCATAGATAGACAAAACCGTCATTCCATTATCCTATTACCATACCAGTGTAGCTGCTCTAAGTATTAAAATCTCAAAGATAGAGCATATATTTTGCATTAAAAAAATTTCAATAGTTTGATGTAACCCCATAGCACTTATTGATGTTACGTGCATTGCCCAAGTCAATCAATGTACATTTATTTACTTTATAGCAGCTCTGATCAGTATCTGTACATTATGGTTGGTATTGGACAATGGAATCCCTTAGGCAAATTATGCTTGGTTAAGATTCCTCCATAGATTTGTTTGGTCATGTCTATGTTACAGCATCCAGTCTTCTCTACCATAGTAAGTGGTGGTGCATACAAGGTGCAACATACTCATGTCAGGACATTCTATGGATAAATTAAATAAAAATATTAAGAAACAGCGCTTATTACTTATAGCGTGGTAATACATACATATCTATATATATATATATATATATATATATATATATATATATATATATATATATATATATATATATATATACTGTGTATATATATATATATATATATATATATGATATATAATATACAGTATATGGAAAAAAAAACCATCACAATCAGAAAATGTCAACCTCTAACAACCTTTTCATGATCTAAATCAGTTTGAATCATTTCCATAGGACCTCATGAATTCGTCTTTCTACACATCTCTGTTTACAAGAAAACACTGTAAATAAGGGAATTGGTCCTGTTACCGTCATGTACAATGTTTCAGTGCTGCTTTAACAGCCATTCAATTTTAATATGATCCTGATGAACAATAATTTTTTTTACTCTTGCCGCAAATATATCTTCCCCAGACGTTTTTAATTAGCATAAATCCCCACTGAAAATCTGTTTGTCCAGTGATTATAGTGTAGAAATGCTTTCATAGTTACGTAATGCAACCTGCCACCTACAGCAGTTTGTTTGACAAGTGCCTGTGAAAACCTGCTTTCTCTTGCTGATTGGATGGACACAAATAGCCATTTATACTTTCAATTAAAAGTCACTTGAGAGCCGCTTGTCACTTTGCATACTTGTAAAATAAGAGACAGTCCTAGCCAAAACAATGGAAGGTAATGTAGTATTTTGATATATATATATATATATATATATATATATATATATATATATATATATATATACAGAGACAGGCGGCACTCGAATGAAGGTCACAGTACAAGCAAGTAGTGTAACGTTTCGATGTATTTTATTGTTCACATCGTCTTCAGGCTATAACAAAGTGTACAGTCAAAAGAACTCACAACTCACCTATATACCCCACACTGTGATGCAAGTGCGTTCAGGTGTGCAGGCTCCACGGCGGAAGGAGGACGCCCAAATAGTGATGTCATTCCCTCACCCGCCGGTGCCGTAGCAACCACGGACGCTATAATGCAATAAAAACTTTATTTAAAAACAAATGGCAGAAGTGTGGTAGAACATATCCATAAGTAACAATAATAACAAGAAGGATACATACATGAATGGATACTTGAAGGCAATACACATCAAAGAGGCATAATACAAATATAGAGTACTTTGCAGATAACACATTACGTTAAACCAGTGGTTCCCAAACTGTGTGCCGCGGCTCCCTGGGGTGCCTCGGGACACTTGCAGGGGTGCCACGGGTTGGTGGTGCTGGATCAATTCAAATTATTTATGGTTAATTATTTATGGACAAAACCAGTGCTGGTGGCTGCAAATCATAAACTATGTGTACAAACAGAAGCAAATCCTGCCCTTTACCACATAACTGAACATCAGGATCACATATAAACACAATCTAATTATTTTTATATATTTTTCTACCTTTTTGGGGGGCCTAGGGGTGCCGTAAAAAAATTCTGATACTCTAGGGTGCCGTGATTCAAAAAAGATTGGGAACCCCTGCGTTAAACATTAAAGAAAAGAATGCAGACCCAAATGCTCATTTAGGCCGCCTGGTGCAATAGTATTTAAACGGAAAATCCATTTGGACTCCGTTTGCAGCAACTTGCGTGATTAGTTTCCACCACGTATGCTGGCGGGTACATGATCAATAATCATGTAGCGCAACATAGATAGATTATGCCCCGTCAGCATAAAATGCCGGGCAACCGGCTGGTCACTATGCTTAGTTGCGATGGCTTCACGTATCGCATGGCGATGAGCGGCCATGCGAATATGCAGGTTGCAATCGGTCTTGCCGACTTAACTAAGACCACACGGACAAGTAATTAGATACACTATGTGTGTTGTAGTGCATGTGACCCGGTGACTGATAAAGAAACACTTGCCACTGAATGGATGCCGAAAACTGTCGCCCACAACCAGTGAGTGGCAGGTAATGCAATTCAAACAATGGAATCATCCCTTTTTCAGGGCTAAAAATGAAGAGGAATTAGTGTCACTGCCACTCACTGTAAGGTCAGCATGCACTACCCAGTCGCATATATTGCGATCACGGGTATAGCATGGCATGATCCTAGTGTCTTTCAGTCCAAGATCAGGGTCAGTCTGAACAATAGGCCATAGTTTCTTACACACACACCCCCCCCCCCCCTATATCAGAGCTGGCAGTGCTGAAATGGTTAACCCACAGGAGTTTGTGGGAACCTGCTTGTTTAACTTTTTTGGTTAACAACTGATGTCTAGGAATGGCCAAAGCCCTGCGCTTGTCTGAATCTAATATCTCAGCAGCATAACCACGGACTAAAAAATAGGTCCGCCATTTTGTCAATCTGGATGACAGCTACCCCGTTCCAAACTACATTGAGGTGTGACGTGAACAGCAAGGACGCCGCATCTGGGGTAACCAGCACCCGTTGATTTTCCTTTACCTATATCCTTCACGGTTTATATTTTACCTTCATCATGGCAGAAGGTATCAGTATCACTGATGAATGCCCAGTGGACTGTGTTAATTTGGCTCGGGCTACTCAAGGCCTTGCCCTATCTTTTTACTGGTCCGATTGTAACCTGCGTATTCGCATGGCCGCTCATCGCCATGCGATACGTGACGCCATCGCAACTAAGCATAGTGACCAGCCGGTTGCCCGGCATTTTATGCTGGCGGGGCATAATCTATCTACGTTGCGCTACATGATTATTGATCATGTACCCGCCAGCATACGTGGTGGAAACCTATCATGCAAGTTGCTGCAAACGGAGTCCAAATGGATTTTCCGTTTAAATACTATTGCACCAGGCGGCCTAAATGAGCATTTGGGTCTGCATTCTTTTCTTTAATGTTTAACGTAATGTGTTATCTGCAAAGTACTCTATATTTGTATTATGCCTCTTTGATGTGTATTGCCTTCAAGTATCCATTCATGTATGTTTCCTTCTTGTTATTATTGTTACTTATGGATATGTTCTACCACACTTCTGCCATTTTTTTTTAAACAAAGTTTTTATTGCATTATAGCGTCCGTGGTTGCTACGGCACCGGCGGGTGAGGGAATGACGTCACTATTTGGGCGTCCTCCTTCCGCATTGGAGCCTGCACACCTGAACGCACTTGCATCACGGTGTGGGGTATATAGGTGAGTTCTTTTGACTGTACACTTTGTTATAGCCTGAAGACGATGTGAACAATAAAATACATTGAAACGTTGCACTACTTGCTTGTACTGTGACCTTCATTCGAGTGCCGCCTGTCTCTGTATACCTGTGGAGCTCCTGCACGGGGATCTCCGTTTGGAAGGCACCGCTCTTACACACAGTTTGTACTGGAGTGCTACCCCGTTCCAAACTATATATATATATATATATATATATATATATATATACACTGTATATATATATATATATATAAATATATACATACACTGTATATATGCTTGCAAGAAAGACCTGGAGAAAAGCGCACCAGTGAGCATATAAATGTAAAAATTCTTTACTCAATAAATCTGCACACGTACATTGGGGTTTATAATGAACAGCTTGAAATAGCACAATCACAGCAAACCATCGAGGCGTGAAGATGACATACTGTGAAGCCGCTCACTCTGTCGCGGTGTGTGAGCGGAATCCGGCATGCTGGCAGCCACTCACCATGGTATGCTGGTAGATGGATCGGACGACAGATAAACGTCGCTGCTTCAGGATGATGAGGCCACGTCCAAAGCCTTTTCATCACAAATTCGCACAGGAGCTCAATGTTTTTGTTCTGTGCATGTGCAGGTGCTGCGTGCGAGTGGCCATGGCGAATAGTATTCCACCGCGGCCAGGGGAAGCTCCCATGGGAACACCCATAGTTTCATGGGCGTACCCATGAAACCGCTGGGTGTTCTCACGGTAATGCCCCGATGACGCGGGTGCCGGAGTTAAGCAGCTGACATCACCAGTTGTCAGCTGCCTGCCCTGTCCTCACACGCAAAGCTAAGACACCTGAGAGCATCTTAGTTTTGCATGGACGCCCCACATGTGGTCCTCGCCCCCTAGGTTGCGAATGGATTGTTTATGCAAAACATCCATTCGCAGCCGTGTGGGCAAATTCACCATGCGAAGGGGGTCGGGCAGCAATGCAAGTGGCGGGGGCAGGCTTAAAAATACACGCAGCGTGGCACGTCAACCAGAATAAGGTCCTATATCCTTTTATAATAACATTATAAAAATACAATAGGAATTGCTGGAAAAAAAAGTCTTTTCCATCTTTCTAATCACTCCCTGGAAAAGTTTGACATTTGCGTTGATGACTTTATCAACTGCTAATGCATCTACCTCAAGGAGTCTGGAGAAACCTGACTGTTTTCACAGCTATAACTTTACAGGAACACGATTCTGTGTTAATGAACTGTGTAAACCTCATTTACACTGAGCAGTGATCTTTAAATAGCCTTAGAACTGCATTTACTGTTATTGAACTTGAGTAATTGCGACATCTTAACTAAAGTATTTTTTTTAAAGAATGTTTTACAAAATAATTAAAATTTAGTTAAATATGTTTTACTCTCATGTTATCTGATTAGACCACAAAGTTGACCCTCAGGCAAAGCTTAAACTGACAGAGGAGGATTTGTAAGATGATAACTACAAAGCGGCAATAATTAGTTATTTTAAAAAGCATGCTACACCTTATTAAACAACTTGATTAAAATTAAAAATATAGTATGCTGTATTGTAGAAAAATAGTGATAGACAAAGGGCCTTATTCTGGTATCATTGCTCCCCCATGCATTGGTACGAGAGAGAGCGATGTTTTGCTTCTTTGTATGCGCAGGCACTGGGTGCGAGTGAGAATGGTGAACTGCTAGTTTACCGGCCCGTTCTCACCTAGCAGTGCCAGTGGGGGGAATGGGGCAGTGGGGTTGGGCATTTGCCCATGGGAACGCCCAGCATTTCATAAGCTTTCCCATGCAAAGGGCACCGTGACACGGGTACAGGGGGCAGGCAGCTGATGTCACCGGATATCAGCTGCCCAACCTTTTCCCATACAAGGAACACGCAAAGAGAGTGTCTTAGTTTTGCGTGCACTTTCCAAATCATTCGATGGTCGGCGACCATCGAATGATTTGCCCCCTGCACCCAAGGCTGGGATGGATGTTTGTGCAAAACATCCATTTGCAGCCATGCGGGAACTCGGCGAGTGGGGGGGGGTGGGCAGGCGACGTTACATCCACACGCAACGCTGCGAATTTCGCAGTGTTGCGTTCGGACCAGAATAAGGCCCAAATTCCAAGTGATTAAACTTTGCTACATTGACCATGACTTTATTTTTTTATTACGTTCAGCCATATGATATTTATGCTGCTCATGCAAGATTATACTTGAAAATGATTGAATGACACTAATGCTGGCCACACATCAGACCAACTTTCCTCCAACCATCCAACTAGTTGGTTGGATGGAATAAAAACCTGGTACGGGATAGGAGCAAATGTAATTTTTAATTTAGTCATTTGTTTCCCAAATAGGAAAATGGACAACAACTGTCACTCAGACAGTACTGTAGTTGGACCTGTTTGATTTAAACAATTTAACTGAATGTTTCTGTCCATTCTCCTGAGTTTGTGAGCAAATTTCTTATTGGCATTTGCCCCCATACAGTACCAGATTTTCAATCCAACCAACCAACTAGTTGGATGGTTGGAGGAAAGTTGGTCTGATGTGTGGCCAGCAAGTCTAGTGCATTAGGCCACATTCTAGAATATTTCATTTGCCCAGTTAAAATAAATATTATGTTGATTTTGTTACTCTCAGCTAAACAGTAGGAAATGTTTTCCCATAACTTTAAGCAAACTTCCAAATATATATTTTATTTTTCAAATCTGGTCATACATATTCATTTTCTTTTGTAAAGCACAGTTGGGACTCTCTTACCTGCAATCAGTGGCAATGAGGAGGGGAGATGCTGGGCAAAACTCCAGCACGCCATTAGGTTCCTAGCTGAGCAACAGCCTACAGCCAGACAATGAATAGCTTTCAGCATGCTGACTGGTGCATGGTTGAAGCTATCCACCAATCAGAGTGCTTACAACAATTCACTGTATTTAAACATGGAGAACGGGTATGGTGTGATTTTTTATTTTTTATTCCCTGGAGATGGGTGGGTAGTGGCCCGAGTGCTTTTAAAAGAGATACCAGTGCCAGCAGATCAGTTTTAAACTGCAGTGTTACAGGTTGTGTTTGCAAAATTATAGTTAGGAGCTATGTCCAGTTTATCTCTCTCCAAATCTTAGAAGACCACTATATTTCTTAGTGCCTTTTCCTGTAGATATTTGATCCTTCAAATTGTGTTTTAGCCAGGTACTGTATGTGTTTTAGCCATGAGATGGACAAAGTATGTCCGACAGACTTGCTACAGTATGTCGGTTGCATACAATAATTGAGATTGTGGTGGTTTAGCTGTTTTTTGCTTGAACAAAAGTACTAAATTCCCCTTTTTTATTCCTAAATAAGATTGCGGTGTGCCATCTACATGACTGGACCCCCCTTTACTGCCATTGTTCTAATTTCCATCTGAGGACATATTGTATAAGCTATATATTGTTATTTGCTTGGAAATAAAATACACAGTATTGGTTGCTTATATTCTTAGAACGGGTATGGGTCATAGGGTCAACTGCATAAAGGTTGACCAATGAAGGTCAACATAGCTTAGGTCGACAAGGCTAAGGTCAAACGGGAAGGAAGGTCAACACAAGCAATAGGTCGTCAATGTCAAGGTCGACAGTTAAAAGATCGGCATAAGCTTTAATGGATGGTAGCAGTGGCGTACCTAGATTTTAGTAGGCCCCATAGCAAAAGTTTGTAAGGGCCCCCTATTTAGCAAACGATGGAGATAAATGTATTTAAAACATATTACTTAGACAGCAAAGATGGGCCCCCTTCAGCTCTGGGCCCCATAGCAGCTGCACCCCTTGCAGCTATGGTAGTTACGCCCTTGGATGGTCGGGTATGAGCCTGTGAAATGTTGTGCAAGAAACATGCTGTCTTTTGTGGATAAAGATGATTGATCAAAATTCCGTGTGAATTTGAAAATGTGTAAAATAATACACTGGAACTGAAATGTAAGGTGAAATGTAATAGGATGTAATAGGATGAGAGATTCAGAAAGTCAGAGATTTGGTAAGAAATCTCTGTTTTATTTAAAGCAGCAATTATTTACACGGCAAAATCAAACTGGCTTTGCAGTGTAAATGATTGCCGCTTTAAAAAAACTGGAGATTTCTAACCAAATCTCTCACTTTCTGAATCTCTCATCCTATTAAATTTCAGCCGTAATGTTAAGGAACACATAGTAAAGTGAACTACAATTAATGAGCACAGAACATAGGGCCTTATTTTGGTTCATTCTTTTTGACAAAATCCTTCTTAGATGGGCAAAACCATGTGCACTGCAGGTGGGGCAGATGTAACATGTGCAGAGAGAATTAGATTTGGGTGGGGTTTTACTTCAAAGTGAGATCTATATTGCAGTGTAAAAATAAAGCAGTCAGTATTTTCCCTGCACAGAAACAAAATTACTCACCCAAATCTAATTCTCTCTGCACATGTTACATCTGCCCCCCCCCCCCCCCTGCAGTGCACATGGTTTTGTCCATCTAAGAAGGATTTTGTCAGAAAGAATGAACCAAAATAAGGCCCATACTTTGGAGCTATTCCTCGTTTTTTTAAGGTGGTACAAAAGTTGTTGTTTTTTTCCAGCAGGAAAAATTGTAACATACAGTATGTTCATGCCACCTCACATTTATATGGTAAGTGCAGCTATGTGTGCACGCCGGAAAGGGCATGATTACTACACAAAGGATATGGCCAAGTAACGTCGGGAATGGTCTCGCTGGAATGGCCCCTAGTCCCCTTCTATGTAACATGCATCTGCCACTTGTATGCCCAGCAGTGAAGGGACATCATTCAGTGGATCTATTTTGAGAACTGTTACAAAAATTGTTCTAAAAGTCAAGAAATGCAGAACTAAGGAACAGTCCTATCCATATTTGTTTTGGGGTTGATTTTATTTATTATATATTATGTTATAATGTAAATTATAGCAAACAAAAAAATCTTTTCTCTTGCAAAACAATAAAGAACACATATGTAATGTTACAGCAAAGGGTTGTGATTGTGAAATGTACAGTTTTTTTTTCTGAAATATTATGTTTGGTCCTGAGATAGCTTGTAAAAAATAATACACTTTCATAAGGAAAACAGTTACACAGTATTTAAAGAATGTTTTTAAAAAAAATCTATTTCAACATTTAACAAATAGTTTATTTTATGTTGTTTTAGTGAATATGTCAAGCAAAAGTGAGTAGTAACATTTCTGGTAACCAAAAACACAGGACATATATTATTTAGAAATTAGGATGATTACCCAATGCAGGATATTCATCCAGACACTGCATACTTGGCACTTCACATCAAACAGGATTTGGCAGCAAGTGTATTTATTCACTTCATATAAGTAGCGTTCTGTTCAGTGTTCTGCTTTAACTAATTTTAACTGATATGTACAGTAAGTGATATACACTTTTATAAGGTGTCCTGGAAAGTAAAACATAAATAAATATATATGTTCTTTCATAGAACACTTAGATTAATATGTGTGTGTGTGTATATATATATCTATATAGATATATATCTATATAGATATATATAGATATATATCTATATAGATAGATATCTATATCTATATCTATCTATCTATCTATCTATCTATCTATCTATCTATCTATCTATCTATATATATATATATATATATATATATATATATATATATATATATATATATATACAAGGGCATAACTATCATAGGTGCAAGGGGTGCAGCTGCTATGGGGCCCAGAGCTAAAGGGGGCCCATCTTTACTGTCCAATTAATATGTTTTACATACATTTATCACCATTAATTGCTAAATAGGGGTCCCTTACAAGCTTTTGCTATGGGGCCTACGAATATCTAGTTACGCCCTTATATATAGATATATATATATATATAGATAGATATATATATAATGCAAAAAACTCCGGCACTCCCCACTGGCTCCTGCTTCACTATTGCACCTTGGCCTGGGTGCCCGCTGTCCACTGGAGAGCTCCAGTGCATATGTATCCTTTAGAATAAATAGCGTCACTCCAGGTACTTGAAAAACGAATTTACTGTGTGGTGTCTACAGTGTTTCGGGCCGGAGCCAGTCTTCAGGACAAGAACCTTTTTGTCCTGAAGACGTGCTCTGGCCCGAAACACTGTAGACACCACACAGTAAATTCATTTTTCAAGTACCTGGAGTGATTCTATTTATTCTAAAGGATATAGATATATATATACATATATATACTCGAGTATAAGCCTACTTTTTCAGAACATTTTTTATGCTGAAAAAGCCCCCCTCGGCTTATACTCGAGCGAGGGTCCCAAGAGAGTCAATAAGTTTTCCCAGTTTTTTGTTGCAAAATTAGGTGCCTCGGCTTATATTCAGGTCGACTTATACTCGAGTATATACGGTATATATATATGTATATATATAGTAGCCTATACACCTCTATACCCCAGCAAGCAGGGATAGTGGCAGTGGCAATGTTAATGAGGAGTAACAACATCACAGAAATGGATCATTCTCTATTTCTGGAAATTCTGACATTAACATTGGAGCGCAATCATTTTCTCTATGATGGGTGCCCTTATCAACAGACCAGCGGGTGGGCTATGGGGACTCCAGTGGCACCTAGCTTCGACAACATTTTTATGTTTGGCGAAGAGAATGAGAAGTTTCTTAATAACATTAAATTCAATCAGCATTTATTAATGTTTGTCCGATTTATTGACAATTTGTTTTTTTATGTGGACAGGTCCAGTCCACATTTTGGAGGCTTACGTCACACAGATCAATGCCAGCCCATCGCCCATTAAATACACTATTAACATTCAACCTCACTGCATAAACTTTCTGGATGTTTTGGTTACCATCAGGGAATCCAGGGTCATCACAGAAGTTTTCATCAAACCCACTGATCGCAATACCTTGCTTTTTGGCATCTAGCCACCACCCCATACCCCTCAAACCCTAAATCCCAACTAATGAGGATGACTCACATATCTAGTTCTCCTGAGGCAGACACCAATAGTACCAACCAGGTGGTACACCGCTTTGCCCAAAGGGGTCACAATTTGCAATCTTTAAAGCAGACGCAGTCTGAAATCTTGGCCATACCAAGGTGTCAACTCCTTTCTACCCAGAATCGCTCACAAAACAAAGTTCTGTTGTGGAAACAACAGTACACCACATCTAGTCCGGTTGTATAAAGAGCCACCACAGCTTTGTGGTCCATGGTGAAATCATATAGGTCGTTACCTTGTTTCCAGTATGTCAAACTGTCAAACCCATGGCATGTTATACTAGGGGACGCAATATTAAGGATCATGTCATGGTTACTGACATCACAGGTTTTTATGTGGTACCAAAAACCAATTTTTTGCAAAAAGCGGTGTCATAACAATGGCACTGCAGCCCAAGCGGTGGCTTGGGGGAGCCGGTGCTGTGGGGGCGCATGGTCTCTGCAGATTCCAATGTGTCTGACCTGAAGTATGCCCCTCCAAAGATGTCCTCCGCCTTGGAGGAGACGGACGCTGGAGATTCTACTGGACAGAAGGATAGATCTTACTCTGTAGCCATTCTTCCATACATAATACTATTATTATTATTTATTATTTATTAACAGTTTCTTATATAGTGCAGCATATTCCATTGCGCTTTACAATAGCAGACAGTGATACAACAAAACGGTATTTACAGGCAGTCAAAATGTAGGAGGGCCCTGCTCGCAAGCTTACAATCTATAGGGAAATAGGCATTGATACATAAGGATAGATACTGTATTCTTTATACTATATTTTAGAGTATGTTTTTTCTACCTTTATTAGCATCATATTTCCTTAAGCTTAAATTGTAATGACCTGCAGTCAATAAACAACCCCTTGATCATAAAAAAAAATATATGGCCAAATGTTTTTCTTAATTATCATAGAGACTCAAGGTAACGTCAGATGTAATTATCTTCTTACATGTATATGACATCTCTTATAATATACAAACATTCCCAATTGAGGGTGTGGTATAGGACACCGACAGTTGGGATCCTGACAGTCATTAGTCTGATCCCAACTGCCCGGACTCAGACAGCGAGGAGAGCGCAACAAAGCCCCTTGCGGGGGATGTGGACACAGTGGCTCGCTACGCTTGACAACTATTCTATTCTCCCTCTATGGGGTTTGTGGACGGGGTTTTAACAGTCGGAATTCCGACGTCGGTGTAATGACTGCTGGAATCCCGACTGTCTGTCAGCCATCCAGAACCCATTAACACTTGGATAAAATCTCAATAAATATATAAATATTCTTCTGAAGTAAAGAAAACAAAGAAAAAGTATTCCTACAAGGGGCAATCTTATTCAACATTTGACAATATGTTTCTTGGTGGTAACAGTCTAAAACATAGCTTTAATCGTATTTTAAAATCGGTGAAATATTAAAAATAAAGGTGATAAGTGAAAATTAAGTGCAATACACTAATAATAAAATTCTAAAAACAAGTCAGCTGTGTGTGTCTTATTGCTTGGGATACTGTACGTGTGTTAATGGTCTTATTATTTAGGGAGTTAGTATGAGTTATCACTCTGATTGTTAGATTAATGTTTTAGAGTTAATTGGTGAAGAAAAATTTATTAAAGTACAGTAGGCATAGATTGGCAAAATTCCTATTATTAGTTCCACACAAATATCTCCCTTTTTCACTGACTTTGCTTATAACATGGTTTTGTATGTGAAGCACTGTTTAGCAACAATGTTGCCCCAAATGCCCAAAACAGTGTCTCAAATAAGTTAGTGTATCTACTTTAATGTTTCACCAATTAACATTTTGTTGCATTCTACGTTAATACACCCAGTTGTATTGATGTACATAATGGGTGACATTCTATGGGATGCGATTTAGCTTTTTTTGCGGTAATTAGACCACAAAATGGCGATATCGCATTTTTCATAGAAATCGCAAATTTAATGTGATGCGCTAAGGGACTGAAATCGCATATTATGTGCGTTAAGGTATGCTGATAAAAATTGCGAGATTAATTCGCATTTTTTTCGCATCCAGATGTTTTCGTATAGAAAAGTATACAAGTCGCTTATTTAATGCAATGCGCATTTGCACATCGCATTATTTAGGTGCCTAATTTTCGCACTTATTTCAGACCAGGGTCTGTTTGGCGAATTAGCCAGAACCCTGCACAGATCGCAATGTTCTGTGCAGGGTTCTGCTGTAAAAAATAAAATAAAGGGTTAAAATAAAAAAAAAACGAGCGCGGGGTCCCCCGCCAGAGTATAACCAGCCCCGGGCTCACTGAGCCGGTGCTGGTGACATAAAATCAGGGTCCCCGACAAATAGGGGTCCCCTTGATTTCATGAAACCAGCACCAGGCTCAAGGTCCGGCGCTGGTTCCCAAAATACGGGGGACAAAATGACTAGGGGTCCCCCGTATTTTAAGAACCAGCACCGGACACAACCAGCCAGCAGGGTAATGCCACAGCCGGGGGAAACTTATTATATAAGCTCCCGCGGCCAAAGCATTAACCCCCTGGCTGGTCAGCATGGGCAGGGGTCCTGGGGAAGTGGGGACCCCCCCAATGAAGGGGTCCCCCCCCTCCAGGACTTACCAGCCCATGCTGATAGTCCGGGGCTGTCCCCGATGCCCCTGGGCGGTGGGCATCGGGCTGATGGCTTGTGTAAAAAAAAAGAAGTACAACTATTGTTTTATACTGGCGAACTATGAGTCCCAGCAAGCCTACCCCGCATGCTGGGACTTGGAGAACCACAAGTCCCAGCATGCGGGGCATTAAAGGGCCCTCTGGCACTTGTAGTTCTGCAGTACAAAAAATAGTTAACAAAATCACACTGACACACTGTGAAATAAAAGTTTAATACACACAAAACACACACACACTGATACTTACCTACCTTGAGCCCGTAGGTCGGTCCCTGGATCCTGGGTCCGTCCTCCGGGGCTCCAGGGCAGAAGAGTCTGGTTCTGGGGCCTTGGTCCTGGTTCTGGGGCTGGTCCTGGGGTTACGGGGCTCCTGGGCTGCAGAATCCGGGGTCCGGGATCCGAGGTAGTCCCCAGGGGTACCTAAGGAAGCAAATCAAACTCACCTGGTCCCCGGCGACGACCTCGGAATTCTCTCCGGTGACAGCGCTGCTCCCATCTGGTACCCGGCTCGCAGGACTTTGACAGGCGCTGAGATGTTTCCTCCTCGGCGTCTCTGCACAGAATGATTTCTTGGCCAATCAGGAGCCGAGAAAGTCGGCTCCTGATTGGCCAGAAATCATTCTAACTAGAGACGCAGAGGAGGAAACATCTCTGCTCTAGATGCGCTGAGATGTTACTTCCTCGGCGTCTGTATTCAGAATGATTTCTGGCCAATCAGGAGCCGACTTTCTCGGTTTTATGTCACCAGCACCGGCTCAGTGAGCCCGGGGCTGGTTATGCTCTGGCGGGGGACCCCGCGCTCGTTTTTTTTTTTAACTTTGCGCTGTCCTGCAAACGTGCGATTTTCAGACATGAAAATCGCACATTTTCAGGACTAAATAGAGCGCACCACTTCGCCGAAAATCGCCCCTCTTCGCACTTTTCAGCCTCCAATGCGCATCACATTAAATATGCGCATTTTGACTGAAAAGTGCGATTTTTAAAAGTGCGATTTGCGGCGATGTGGTGCGCGAATAAAACATGCGCATTTAGCGCATCCCATAGAATCTCACCCTATAAGTCTGTTTGAATAATATCAAGTGGCTAAATTTATTCATTCACATTGCAACTATTAGATGTAATTGTCAGTCAAGATATAAAGACAGATGGGTAACAAGATGTTTATTATGGAACCAGTAGAAAGCAAGGTATTTTATTAAGTGTGGATTGTGTATTCGCAAAAATTGTCAATATTTTTTATATTGCCTACCTACTCATGAGGTGCTTTTATATATAGTTATTATATGAATGAGTTGCACCACATGTTATTATAAATTACTGACCAGAGTGATTGATACTATTACAGTCGCTGTATTCAAATAAATCACAGCGGTTGTTTAAATCCCTATTTTCTCCGTTAGGTGCGACTGTCAGATAGACCCAGCTGTTTAAGCAGTAATATCCACAGATTATTAATGTCTTTGCTATAACTGCAGCCACCAGATTAATTCTAGCATGTAACAGATAGTTTCTTAACCCCTTCCTGACAGAGCCAGTTTTTGCGTTCCTGACAGAGCCCTTTTTTTCAAATCTGACATGTCTCACTTAAGTGGGGATAACTTTTTTTTGCTTTTACTTATCCCAGTGATTTTGAGATTGTTTTTTCGTGACACATTGTACTTCAAATTAGTGGTAAATTTGGGTCGATACAGTCTGTGTTTTTTTGTGAAAAATACCAAAATATCGTGAAAAAATGGAAAATTTAGCGATTTGCAAAATGTTAAATTTTCTGCTTGTGAGACAAATAATCTTACCACTCAAAATAGTGAATAACTAACATAGACCATATGTCTACTTTATGTTGACATCATTATTTCAACTTCCTTTTAATTTTTTGGGACACTAGGAGGCTTACAATATGAATAGCAAATTCTCAAATTTTCAAGAAAATTTCAAACACTGATTTTTTTAGGGACCAGTTCAGTTCTGATGTGACTTTGAGGGACTTGTATGTGAGACACCCCCATAAATGATGCCATTTCAAAAACTGCACCCCTCACAGTATTCAAAACAGCATTTTGGAAGTTTGTTAACCCTTTAGGTGTTTCACAGGAATTAAAACAAAGTGTAGGTGAAATTTCAAAATTTCTTTTTTTTTGCAGATTTGCAATTTTAATACATTTTTCTAAGGAACACAGTACATTTTACTAGAGAAATGTGACTGAAAATTGATTCCCCCAATTCTTTTGTTTTCATAAATATCCTATATGTGGCCCTAGTGTGCACGGTGACCAAACCACAGGCTTCATAATAGAAGGAGCACCTACTTGATTTTGGAGCCTCCTTTTTATGAGATTATTTTTTAGGCACCATGTAGGTTTCTAGGCACCATAAGATGCTAAAAGTTAGGAACCCCCCCACAAGTGACCCCATTTTGCAAACTACACCCCTCAGGGAATTCATCTAGGGGTATAGTGTACATTTCAAACCCCCAGGGGTTTCACCAATTGTGGTACAACTGGGCAGTGAAAATGAAAAATTATTTTTTTTACACAAAAATACAGTTCTGGCTCCAAATTTGTCATTTTCAGAAGGTATGAAGGAGACAAAGCACCCCAAAATCTGTGCCCCAATTTCTCCCGAGTACGGCAATGCCTCACATGTGACCAAAAAATACCAGTTGGGTGCATGGCAGGACTCAGAAGGGAAGGAGTGATTTTTGGATTTTGCAGCTCAGATTCTGGTGGAATTTTGGTGGGTGCTATGTCGCATTAGCAAGACCCCCAAAGCACCAATACAGTGGAACCCCCCCACAAGTGACCCCATTTTGCAAAGTACACCCCTCAGGGAATTCATCTAGGGGTATAGTGTACATTTCAAACCCCCAGGGGTTTCACCAATTTTGATACAAGTGGGCAGTGAAAATGAAAAATTACATTTTTTTACACAAAAATGCAGTTCTGGCTCAAAATTTTTCATTTTCAGAAGGTATGAAGGAGAAAAAGCACCCCAAAATCTGTGCCCCAATTTCTCCCGAGTACGGCAATGCCTCACATGTGACCAAAAAATACCAGTTGGGTGCATGGCAGGACTCAGAAGGGAAGGAGTGATTTTTGGATTTTGCAGCACAGATTCTGGTGGAATGAATGGTGGGTGCTATGTTGCACCAATACAGTGGAACCCCCCCACAAGTCACCCCATTTTGCAAAGTACACCCCTCAGGGAATTCATCTAGGGGTATAGTGTACATTTCAAACCCCCAGGGGTTTCACCAATTTTGATACAAGTGGGCAGTGAAAATGAAAAATTACATTTTTTTACACAAAAATGCAGTTCTGGCTCAAAATTTTTCATTTTCAGAAGGTATGAAGGAGAAAAAGCACCCCAAAATCTGTGCCCCAATTTCTCCCGAGTACGGAAATGCCTCACATGTGACCAAAAAATACCAGTTGGGTGCATGGCAGGACTCAGAACGGAAGGAGTGATTTTTGGATTTTGCAGCACAGATTTTGGTGGAATGAATGGTGGGTGCTATGTTGCTCCAATACAGTGGAACCCCCCCACAAGTCACCCCATTTTGCAAACTACACCCCTCAGGGAATTCATCTAGGGGTATAGTGTACATTTCAAACCCCCAGGGGTTTCACCAATTTTGATACAATGGGCAGTGAAAATGAAAAATTACATTTTTTTACACAAAAATGCAGTTCTGGCTTAAAATTTTTTATTTTCAGAAGGTATGAAGGAGACAAAGCACCCCAAAATCTGTGCCCCAATTTCTCCCGAGTACGGCAATGCCTCACATGTGACCAAAAAATACCATTTGGGTGCATGGCAGGACTCAGAAGGGAAGGAGTGATTTTTGGATTTTGCAGCTCAGATTCTGGTGGAATTTTGGTGGGTGCTATGTCGCATTAGCAAGACCCCCCAAGCACCAATACAGTGGAACCCCCCCACAAGTGACCCCATTTTGCAAACTACACCCCTCAGGGAATTCATCTAGGGGTATAGTGTACATTTAAAACCCCCAGGGGTTTCACCAATTTTGATACAAGTGGGCAGTGAAAATGAAAAATTACATTTTTTACACAAAAATGCAGTTCTGGCTCAAAATTTTTCATTTTCAGAAGGTATGAAGGAGAAAAAGCACCCCAAAATCTGTGCCCCAATTTCTCCCGAGTACGGCAATGCCTCACATGTGACCAAAAAATACCAGTTGGGTGCATGGCAGGACTCAGAAGGGAAGGAGTGATTTTTGGATTTTGCAGCACAGATTCTGGTGGAATGAATGGTGGGTGCTATGTTGCACCAATACAGTGGAACCCCCCCACAAGTCACCCCATTTTGCAAACTACACCCCTCAGGGAATTCATCTAGGGGTATAGTGTACATTTCAAACCCCCAGGGGTTTCACCAATTTTGATACAAGTGGGCAGTGAAAATGAAAAATTACATTTTTTTACACAAAAATGCAGTTCTGGCTCAAAATTTTTCATTTTCAGAAGGAATGAAGGAGACAAAGCACCCCAAAATCTGTGCCCCAATTTCTCCCGAGTACGGCAATGCCTCATGTGTGACCAAAAAGTGGCAGGACTCAGAAGGGAAGGAGTGATATTTGGATTTTGCAGCACAAATTCTGGTGGAATGATGGTGGGTGCTATGTCGCATTAGCAAGACCCCCAAAGCACCAATACAGTGGAACCCCCCCACAAGTGACCCCATTTTGCAAACTACACCCCTCAGGGAATTCATCTAGGGGTATAGTGTACATTTCAAACCCCCAGGGGTTTCACCAATTTTGATACAACTGGGCAGTGAACATGAAAAATTACATTTTTTTACACAAAAATGCAGTTCTGGCTCAAAATTTTTCATTTTCACAAGGAATGAAGGAGACAAAGCACCCCAAAATCTGTGCCCCAATTTCTCCCGAGTACGGCAATGCCTCACATGTGACCAAAAAATACCAGTTGGGTGCATGGCAGGACTCAGAAGGGAAGGAGTGATTTTTGGATTTTGCGGCTCAGATTCTGGTGGAATGAATGGTGGGTGCTATGTGGCATTAGCAAGACCCCCGAAGCACGGTGAAATTATGAACCTAATATTCCATAGATGTGTGGTATATTTTAAAACACTCCTTTATACATAGGCCGGGTTTGTCGGGGCAAGTGTCACACTGGAAAATAGTTTGCTTTCTTATTCCCTTTTTATAGCAAACTTTGCACCTTTTTTGTGTCCTGCCCTTTTTTCCAGTGGAGGGGATTTCATCAGGAAAATGCTGCCCTGGTACAATACGGGGGCCAGTACTAGAAGTACTGGGGCCCTCTGCCTGCTGGTTCCCAAATATTAGGCCCTTTATGACTTCCTCTTGAAAGTGCATAAATGTCCCCCTCTGGCCGGTAGAACGGAATAGCACGTAAGCGTTATACAGTGCCATCTGGATGATATACACGGCCACCTTCTTGTACCAGATTTTTGTTTTCCGCAGGGCACTGTACGGCTTCAGTACCTGATCTGAAAGATCCACTCCGCCCATGTACCTATTGTAATCCAGGATACAATTAGGTTTTGAGGTGTGGGTACTGGTACCTCGTACAGGGACGGAGGTGGTACTGTCTCCGTGAATTGTTGTCAGTATAAGGACATCCCTCTTGTCCTTATATTTGACCAACAACATATTTTCGTTGCATATTCCCCTGCTTTCACCCCTTCTCATTACTTGGGCAATGTGCGTTTTTGGGAGGCCTCTTTGGTTCTTGCGCACAGTACCGCAAGCTGCTGTACCTCTTGAACCAAGGGCCTTAAACAGGGGGATGCTAGTGTAAAAGTTATCCACATAGAGGTGATAACCTTTATCCAGGAAGGGGTGCACTAAATCCCAGACAATTTTCCCACTAACACCTACGAGGGAGGGGGGGCATTCTGGCGGTTGAATTCTTGAATCCTTCCCTTCATAAACCCTAAACCTGTGGGTGTACCCTGAGGTGCTTTCACACAGTTTATACATTTTTATGCCATACCTTGCCCTCTTACTGGGAAGGTACTGGCGGAATTTAACCCTTCCTTTAAAATGTATAAGGGACTCGTCGATACAAATAAATTTTTCAGGGATGTACACCTCTTCAAATTTGGCACTGAAATGATCAATGACCGGCCTGACTTTGAATAGCCGGTCAAAGGTGGGATCATCTCTGGGTGGGCACTGTGCATTATCGGTGTAATGTATAAATTTAAGAATTGTCTCAAATCGAGTCCGGGGCATGGCCATACGGTAAAATGGAGTACTGTACAGAACATCTGTACTCCAATATTGCCTAATTTCTGGCTTTTTTACTATGCCCATATGAAACACCAGACCCCAAAACGTCATCATCTCTACTGCATCTACAGGGGTCCACCTAGCAAATGATGACGTGGGGTTTTGAGCAATAAACTGCTGGGCATATAAATTAGTTTGGTCCACCATTAAATTTATAAAATCATCAGAGAAAAATAATTTGAAAAAGTCAATTTCTCTGAGACCTGTGGAATCAAATTGGATTCCTGGCATGGCCAAAAACTCAGGAACCTGGGGCTCAAAATTGTCTGGTGGTGGGGTCCATACTAGATCAATTATTGGGGGGGGAATCTCAGCTGATCTACGGGGGCGTCTTTGAGGGGGTCCCTCATCACTAGAGGAGGAAGAGGAGCTTAAGACGAATCCTTCAAATTCCCCGCTTGCATCACTGCCTGTGTCAGAGTCAGAGGCAAGCATGGCATATGCCTCCTCCACTGAATACATTCTCCTGGATGACTGGGAGGACATTTGGGAGGACATTTGGGAGGACATTTGGGAGGACATTTGGGATGCCATTTTTATTTTTGTGTTACTGGTAGTGAAATGTTTCAACACGTGTATAGTGTAGGGGGGGGTACAAACTTTATTTCAACCCGGGGGATATGTAGTGTGTATGTAGTGCAGAAAAAAAAAAATACTTTATACCAATAAAAAAAAAAAAAAATGAAGGGGTTAAAAATAAAAAATTGAAGGGGTTAAAAAAAAAAAAAAAAGGTCCTGCGCCAAAAATTGAGCACAGATGTTGGTCAGTAACGTCTGTCACTGAACAGCGCTCAAAGGCAACAGGAATCTGATAAAAAAAAAAAAAAAAATAGATCAACCCTGTGCCGAAAAAGCTGATCAGTGATGTACGTCACTGATCGGCGCACAGTGGCCACAGGACACCCACAAAATCAGTGTGTGTAAAAAAAAAATTAAAAAAAGACCCCACAGCACTCACAAAAAAAAAAAAAGGTGATCAGTGATGCGACACTGATTACCAGTGAGGGACAGCAGGTGCACAACCTTTGGTGCAACTGACAGTGCAACTGGCAGCAACTGACAGGTATATATATAAAAAAAAAACCTCTGCGCCCCCAAAAAGTTGCTGATCAGTACAGATATACTGATCAGCACAAAAGGGGGGGTAGCAGACACAAAATATACACTCTCTATCACTCTCTGTCACTATCTCTCTCTATCTCTCTATCTCTCACTATCTCTCACTATCTATCACTCTAGGACACTGCAGCAGCAGCACTGACAGTTATATGTATAAAAAAAAACTGCACCCCCAAAAAGGGGGGGTAGCAGACACAAAATATACACTCTCTATCACTCTCTGTCACTATCTCTCTCTATCTCTCTATCTCTCACTATCTATCACTATCTATCACTCTATGACACTGCAGCAGCAGCACTGACAGTTATATATATATAAAATAAAACCCCTGCACCCCCAAAAAGGGGGGGTAGCAGACACAAATCTCTCTATCTCTCTACCTCTCACTATCTATCACTATCTATCACTATCTATCACTGTATGACACTGCAGCAGCAGCACTGACAGTTATTTATATATAGAAAACCCCTGCACCCCCAAAAAGGGGGGGTAGCAGACACAAAATATAGCTCTCTCTGTCACTATCTCTCTATCTCTCTCTATCTCTCTCTATCTCTCTCTCTATCTCTCTATCTCTCTATCACACTGCAGCAGCAGCAGGAAGTCTCAGGAAGTCAGATCCAGGAAGCGTCCAGCACGCTACAAGCAGTGATAAGGTGATCAGGTAAGGTATTTGCAAGGATCAGGTAAGTATTAGCAAGGATCAGGTCGGTATTCACGGCAGGCAGGCACGGTGACCGTTCTGCACGCTATTCCAGACCGGAATGGCGTCTGCAGCGCAGTCACCGTCAGTTTAAATGTCGCGCCTTGGCTGTGATTGGTCCGTGGGTCCCACGGACCAATCACAGCCTTGGGGGCAGGTGGGGTGAGGGTGGGGTGAGGTGTCATCGTCACCGATGACCCCCTCATGCCCCCTGACGCCCGGCGGTGATTGACACCTGTGTTACCCAGCGTCCGATTCGCTGGTAACACAGGAAAACGCTGTGAATGGCTGTTCACACTGAACAGCCAATCACAGCGATCGCCGACGGGGGGGCGGCATCGCAGCCCCCCCTGGGCATGCAGGGACATGTCTGCTGTCAGGGACAGCAGACATCGTCCCTCTGTCACTGCGTCTCGAGACGCAGTGACAGTTTAAACTCATGACGTACATTTATGCCATGTGTCGGGAAGTACCTCCCGGCCATGACGTAAATGTACGTCAAATGTCGGGAAGGGGTTAATATATCTATCTCTATGTTATCAACGCTGTGCGGATGACGTTCTGTCCCTACTGCAGATGGATTTCTATTGCCAACACACGTGGTTAGTCTGATAGTGCTGCAGATTTTGGCAAGTTTTTTAGAAACACAATTTCTATATAGCTGCTGCTAACTGTGGTTTATACCTTCTCCCTGCTAGTGCAGGTCCCTGTGGGGACTGTCAGACACTGTAATCAAACATTACATATTGCTGTCTGACTGCCGCTGAGTGCGGCTACTGTTGTCTCCCTATTACTGCGGGTCCCTATAACGGCCTTTAGACATGATTGGCACACAGGTTGCAAATTTCTATATCTGCCGCTAGATGTGGCTAGTATTCTCCCTGCTATCGCGGGTCCCTGTGATAGCTGTCAGACACGTTTATTCAAATCCTCGTGCCTGTCTGCTGTATTGCACACACATATCTCTGCATTACCACCACTGTACGCGGCTACAGTACCTTACTGTCCCTGCCAATTGCTAGACTCACACAGCGGGCAAGAAGGATGAGGTCAGGCGGGCAATTATTCTTATGTGATCTGCTCCTTCCTCATTGCCCTGATGTGCATTTCACTATTGCTTATTCTAAAGGTGCTAATACACAGTACAATTGCTGGGTGCGATGAGATGCTCCTTCCTCATTGCCTTGACGTACGTTTCGCTATTGCTTATTCTAATACACGGTACAATTGCTGGGTGCGATGAGATGCTCCTTCCTCATTGCCTTGATGTACGTTTTGCTATTGCTTATTCTAATACACAGTACAATTGCTGGGTGCGATACACACACACACACACACTGGTGCATGGGGGTAGGTATAAAAGTGCTGATCTCACAATGGAAAGCACTGAGCCTATTTCAAATGAAAACTTACAGATATTGATTCCTTGGAGATCCTTTAAGCAAAGTAAAACAATTACTGAAAAATTACTCTGTTCATATCCATTTTAATACATATGGTAAGACTTACTGTACAATAAGATATGCCCTTTGGGATGTGGGCTACTGACTTAAGTGATGTTTCTGACTTTAACCATAGAGTATAATGCTATAATAAAGTCGCAATAAGTGAAATAATTGACATTTTAGTCTTCGTTTAGGGCACTGTTCCTATTATATTTTGTCCTTAACAGAAAACAAATTAAGGAAAGACAGATTTTATTATGTCTGGGAAAGATAGCAATGCAACAGCCACATCTAATATAATGTGTGAAAAAATAAAGTGTTTTTGTTTTCTGATATGATTATTGAAAGATATTTCAGTTTCTACAACGTGACGCAGCACTTTGTAACATTTAAAAACATTTGCTGCATTAATAAAGGTAATGTGCAGGTCATTGGGGAAACATTAGTTATTTTTGAATGCTAACGGTTAATGTATTGAAGCAGTGGACAAGCTTCTTACTGAGCCACTGTCTGCAAAGGAGAACTCAATATGGTATCTATACACTGCAGTGGCCCCATACTCAGAACTCAGCTAACAATGACAGCATTGAGTTCTATTGAAGTATTTAGACACCATTATTTCAGAAGGAACATTCCACATTGATAAAGGGTAGTATACATGTACATTGGAATATATATGGAACATACTTGGTGTAGGGAAGTTTCTGCCTTAGATCTTCTCTATCTGTCATCACTGATAGATGCAGTGTAATTTATCATCTTAAAGGCTGAGATGTCGGCTGCTTTAAGATCTTGGATATAATCCTCGACCAGGGAAAATAATGGGTTAGACCAGTGACAAGCTGCCTCATTATATATTCTACCTTTTCTATGTGCAATATATCCTCTAGCACCTACATTAACATACATATTTTGAGAACCCTATACAAACAATGTGTTCAACTGACTTTTGAACTCTCTATAGTGGCATTAACTGGGTATCTATGGAAGAAATATATAAAGTTGTGTCTTATGTGTTAGTTGTTCCTGCATAAGACAGCATGTTAACAATACAGGTATCTGAAATACTTTTTTGGTTTGTAAGAACATAGTGCCACCACCATGCTCCGTCCTACACCAGCACTTGGGATTGCTTATGTTTCATTAGTGCAGCGGTTATCAAACTGTGGGCCCTGGCCTTCTCAGCATTGGGGTCGCAACTCCATGTTGATGACCATCAGGCCGATTAATTTTCTAATCTCAGTCAGTGATTCAAGGAGTCTGAAAAACCTGTTGAATTGTCTGTTATTTTAGACTCCTCCCATCATTCTGTGCCTCCACAATGCTGCTATGTATGTGCTGTCTGCTGACATGTGATGTGGTGCCCTTCTGCATCAACTTGCTGGGGTGAGGGTCCTGTAATTATTTTTATTGTCTGATGGGGTCCCAGTTCAAAATAGTTTGAGGACCCCTGCATTAGTGGAATGTACAGTAGCTAATGCAATCTGGCCTTGTTTGAAAGTCCCATGCAAAGTGGAGCTTGTGAGGGTTTCAGAATGTGCATCTTCGCTAAGCTTACTAGCAGGGAATTTAGCCAGATCTCCACTGTATCTAAACAGATGCACTGTAATTAGGGGCATTTACCCCTAGAGTAGCTTATATTTATTATGTAACTAGACATTATAGAGCACCATCCTTGCACCCCTCCTCTACCACTCATACCATAGTTTTTAGCATAGTAGATTCTGGCGGGATCAGGGAACTCATTCTGAATAAGGGGTACATGGGTCCCAATTCCAATATTTATATTAATCCAATACTTTGTTTTTTATATATCCAGAAGACACATTGGTTTCTCTATTCTAATTAGTAATTTGTTATGGGGAGAAAAAGGAATGGTGAGAACAATTGCCAGAGAAAACACTATTTTTATTATTATTATCGCTCCCTGTATTCTTTTTTTATTACATACGTGCTCGTTCTCTTTCATCTTTGTCTCTTTTTTCTTCTTTTAAACTTCTAATACTGTGAGGCTGGTGGTCCTTAAGAAGTCTTTACTGGGCATGAAACGTAATGATGTCATGATTTCACCTTCCCCTATAAACTGCTGGAACAGATTGAGGGTAGCTGGAGACAGGGCCGCCGACAGGGGGGTGCTGTGGGTACAGCTGTCCTGGGCCCCGGCCTCTGGAGGGGCCCGGGCAGCTGCCCACAGTGAGAGTGGCACGGTGCCAACCCCACCCCCGTGGCCGCACACCACCTCCCCCACCCGGCGGCATCCCAGCCAGGCACGCACAATACACAGTGCAGCCTGCAGAGCACTGAGCCTAGGACACCGAGGGGCTGTGCACAAGTGCAGGAACAAGGGCGATGCCGTAGCTACTGTAGGTAAGCAGTCCCGGGCCCTAGGATTACTAGTGGCTGCCCTGGCTGGAGACAGCCACATGCATCTGCAGCATGTGCTCTGGTACCAAAGTTAATTGGCAGATGGGCCCTAGGCAGTGTTATCTTGGACCGGGGCAGTGTCATTATGTCCTGGTTGATGGTACTGCCCTTCTTACAGCCCTGCTATGGTCATGTAAATTTATTTGCAGCCTATTCAGACAGAAATATTTTATACAGGTTCAAGCTAGTTCAAACGCACACTGATAGTGATACAATCTGATGTTTTCAGATGGAGCAGCAATGTAGTTCCTTCCAACTTTCAATACAGGTGAAAAAGCTTGAACCTTCTTCAAAATGCATTGGATCTTTTCCACTATGGGGCAGATTCAATTAACTGCTATGTTTACCACAAACGTAATGTCCAGAGTTATTCAATTATTCTGCATGTTCCCAGTGTGGTGAACCTGCAGTAATGCATGTTAATCATTCTGGGGTTTACAGTGTGGCAGTGAACTGAATACCTCCAGCCTAAGAATTAACAACAGGTAAACCCAATGACTATTTGAATTTGCCACTATGTGTTTGGTTTCTGATTAAAAAGTAGAGATTAGATTTTCAAAACTGTAAAAAAGTGGCTATTTCCAGCTAGGGCTTATGGGGCAAAAATCTACTTTAACACTATAGATCTGAAAGATTCAGGTGGCACATCTCGGATAGAATGGTGCGCTTTTGTGAAAATAGCCTGTGTATGTCTTACAGTATGTGCTCTAGGGGCAAATTACAGCTACTTGCCTGTCCACCTCATTGGTACAATCCTAGTTCTGCTTTATCATATGATTATAAGGTACTTGTGTAGTTTCACGGCGGCAGTTATGTAGTCAGCGTAGCGTCCCTGTCAGAATCAGCGTAGTGTTCCCGCGGCCAGCATAGTCAGCGTCCCTGTCAGTATCAGCATCATGTTCCTGCTCGTTCGCAGCTAGCCGGAGCTTACGCAGTTAGCGTAGTCAGTCAGCGTTACGCAGTTAGCGTAGTCAGTCAGCCCTTATTACATTGTGTGGGAACCATTGACCATTTTAACCTGCCTAACATAACAGGTGTGAATGTGTTCCTGAAACACCCCCACTATCCACACCAGCCCGAAGCGTGCCGAGCAGACGCGGAATATACGTCATGTAATCCACGTGCCTTCGCAGGGCTCGCTGCGCTTGCCATTATAAAATCAACTCCACGCCGACATGGATAGTGGGGGCATGAACATGTTGGGAGGACCGCGTCCGCTAGCCACGCTTCGGGCTGGCGTGGATAGTGGGTGTTTGAAATGGAGGCATTTGCCAGTATGTAACATGCAGGAGACGCATGCGCTACTGAACCCCTAACCCTGTCCGTCTCCCTGAAGCAGACACAGGCAGGGTTGCCGTACCCTGCTGCAATAATTACTGAGATTACTGAGACGCACAAGCATCTGAGACGCTCCTGCGTCTAAGACAGATGGAGCGCCTCTCCGCCAGCGCCCGCATGATCCCCTCTCCGCTGGCATCCGCCAGCGCAGGGGATCTGATGGTTTCCTGCGCTGTGTGAGAGGCGCTCACTAGGCTTGCCAGGGACGCCGTGGACAGAGCTGCAGCTCCCGGGAACAGTACGGTGACTGGCTGCCTGACGGGGACACTCAGGGCCGGCGCCACCACTAGGCAAATCTAAGCATTTGCCTAGGGCGCCGGCCACTGGAGGGCGGTATTTCGCCCCCCTTGCCGCCCGGGTACCTGTCCTGCGGCGTATATGTGCGTAAAAGCTGGTGGCGGCAGCGGGGGGTCCCTGCAGTCAATAAGAAATAACGAGCGCTATCCGCCTGGCTAGGCGGAAGCGCTTCTGTTTTGGAAACACTGGCCGCACGCTTATTGGCTGAGATTCAGCCAATCAGCGTGTGCCGTGCGGCCAGTGTTTAGAAAACAGAAGCGCTTCCACATAGCCCGGCGGATAGCGCTCGTTATTTCTTATTGACTGCAGGGACCCCCCGCTGCCGCCAGCTTTACAGTGCCGCGGGACAGGTACCCGGGCGGCAGACACCAGGGCGCCCCCACCCCGACTTGCCTGGGGCGCTCTGGTGCCTTGCACCGGCCCTGGGGACACTGACTAAGCAGGGATGCCGCGGAGTCACTACGCTAGGCAGCTGTTGGGCTAAGCTGACAACGTAGCTTAGCTTACGCTGACAGGTGCAGGTTTGTGGACATACTGTATACCCAGAACATATTCTGTGTGCTTACAGATTTACTAATTTAATTGCATGTTAAATTAATAACTTGTATTTCCTACCACTAGCCCCTTTATAGGGATAAATATCAGACCTCATCATCTAGAGATGCTGTTCCACGTGATATATACAGTATATATATATATATATATATATATATATATATATACTTCTGTTGATAAGTCAAATGATCTATAGATGTTTTTAGACTCCACATGTCATCGAACATTACTTACAAACTATTTTGGAATGCCAGTTACCACAGAAGATTGTTGGAATCTAACAAGTTAAATAAGTTTTGTTTTAATGACTGTGTTGAAATGGTTATATGATATAAATGGTAACATTTGATAAATTGTCTAGCATACCAAGGCCTCTCCCTGAATTGGAACCAGTGGTAACGTAGTTATAGAGGGAAGGGGGAGACTATTTTAGTGGTGCATGTTTTTAACTCAAGAGTGCATAGCTACAGTGCAGATTTAATATATTTAATTGTATATTAAATTAATAGTGACTTGTATTTCCTACCCACTAGCCCTCCCTGTGGTGCCTCAGGATGTTTGCAAGGGTGCCTCGGGTTGAGGGTTTACAACCAAAACAAATTATTTATGCTCAAAATGACAGGCAAAACCAGTGTTGGTGGCTGCCAATCATAAAATGTATGGACAAGTAGAACCACAGCTATGTTCCCCACCACATAACTGAACCTGAGGGTGACAGTTAAGTTTAATTCACTTTATTTTTTTATTTATCCATAAGAAACTTTTTGAGAAGGGGTGCCTTGAACAAATGCTGATATTCTAGGGTGCCGTGGTAAAGAAATTTTGGGAACCACTGGCTTAAGGTTAGGCAGAGAGTTTCACAAATAGACACTTACACTATTAATAAGTGTGTAATATCAGTCCATTAGAATCCAGATTTTCTTAAGAGGAAAGAAGCTCTGAGGTGATTATTTTTTTCTTAAAATGTTCATGAAGGATATTATAGAGTTTTCAATATACCATTCCTTCAAAATTTCTAAATAGAGAACAACGGCAAATAATGCAGCACCTTTTTCAAAAGGACAACATTTATTAACACATTGCATTCAGGTGTATAATAAATTAAAAAAAGCATATCATCACCAGCCAGTGATATGAATAGTACTGCTGTAGCATAACCTCACCACACCGCCCCAGGAATCTTTTCAAGCTCTGGAATTCTAGAAGGGGACACCCGGGTAAAGGTAAGTGAAGTCAGCATTCCACCATTACACAGTTAATTCATATTTTCCTCCTGCTACGGGTAACTTAGAAACGTAGAATTTGACGGCAGATAAGAACCACTTGACCCAACTAGTCTGCCTCTTTTTTAAACATGTTGCCTCAAACCATATTTGATGCTTATTGCTTTGTAAGGATATCAATATGCCTATCCCAAGCATGTTTAAATTGCTCTACTGTATTTGCCTCTACCACCTCTGATGGGAGTACACCAGATGAATGCATTTCGGACATAACGGTCCTTCGATAGAAGCATGGTGTGCTCTGTGGCAGAAGGAGCTTTTATGCTACCAACAATAACAGAAGGATGAGCGCAAATGATGCGCAAATGATGCACACGTCACCACACTTCCGGTTATTCCCAAAACCGGAAGTGTGTCACTTATCCACCGGAAGTACGATGGCCACCGGTGATTTGCTTGTCACCATGTGTTCCATCGCCCGGAAACGGGATCAACGTCTTCATAACAGCCCAAATCGTGTAGGTGTTATCATTTCAATTTAAACAACCAAAAACTGACGTTCTTCTAATATCAGTAATCAAACTTATATTACAAAACATATATTCTAAAAATGGGCATTATTTATTTCTTCACAGTTTTTCATATTTGGTTCAAATGTCACATGCTCAAATTCCTTAATTGTATTATTGTCCATAGTAATAAGATTTTCCACTCAATATACAATACATAAATAAAGATACAAATACATTAAAATAGAACCAAATATATATATACAGATGGGGCAGGCCTCTTCCTTGCTGGCGAATCGCCAGAACGTCACCGCTGGCGTTCCGCCAGCAGCCTGGCCAGCCATCTGACTGAGATGCGCGTGCGTTTCACGCACACGCGCGTCTCAATCTCCGTCGGCGGGGCGACGGGAACCCTGTCCGTCTCCGCCTCAGGGAGACGGACAGGGTTGGGGGGGGGGTGCGGGCAGGCGGCGGGGACCCCGGGTTACCACTGACAAGCCGGCGGTGACCCGGGGGAGCGTCTGGAAGCGCCGTCGGAAGGGGACGCACGTGCCTCTCGTGCGCGTGCGTCCCCTTCTCGCTATCGATATGGCGCTGGTGGGGGAAGGCGGCTGGCGTCGCCATCGCCATCCCCTGGGACCTGCCCCATCTGTAAAAAACACATTGCCTCTATTTTTAGGCTTTTTATATGTACCCCCAACAGTGCATGTTTTCCAGGTCTCCACACAGAATCACTAGTGATATAATTAGCTCCACCTTTGGATCTTTTAAAATGTGCCTGAATAATGAGTGCACCTGCTGGTAACCTGGAAAACGTGCACTGTTGGGGGTAATTGAGGACCAGGGTTGGGAAATACTGAATTAGAGAAAGTAATAATGATGTTTACTACAATTGAGAACATAGAATAAAATAGCCTATATCATCGAGAACATTAAAGTTCATACATAAGTGACCTGCCTGTTATTATATACACCCTTATGCAAATTAATTGAAACAAGAGCCAATTTTTGTTTTTTGATTCATAGGGCGATATTCAATTCCTGCCACTACTTCTGACAGGGGAATTAGTGACGGCCGCCTATTCAATGCTGTTGTTTCTGACAGCTTTGAAGGTAGAATTTGACAAAATGGTTTCGATTTGTTTTGGCCAAAATGGCCATGGATTGTCGAATTCATGGCTGAATCTTGACAATTCATGGCTGTTTTCACAGTGGACAGGCAGTACATTGAATTCCGTCTGTTGATATACTGTCGAGCTGGGCGTAAGCAGCTCGGGATTCTGACTGTCAAGACGTTTCGACAGTCCGAATCCTGCATTGAATACTCCCCTTAATCTCTTTCCATCTTCCGAAAAATAATAAGGTACTCTTTACCTAGAACGGCGCCCATCGCGGTGATCGCGACATCGCGGGCAGTACATAAACGGCCGCGACGCGATGCCCGCGATCACCGCGATTTTCCCATAGGGAACAATGTTAAAAAGCCTGATTGACCGCGATTTTGCATTCAATGCCTCAATGCCCGCGATTTTCACATAGGAATCAATGTTAAATGGGCTACAGAGCCCAAATAGGCAGAATTAACCCTTAAATGTCCCCCCAATTTTTGTACGCCACCCCACGATCCACGCCAACTCGAAGCGTGGCGAGCGCAGCGAGCCCGCGAGGGGCGGCGGTACGCGTCCTCCGACCTTTTCATGCCCTACTATCCACGTCGGCGTGGAGTTGAGAATAGAATAGTGTGGCGAGCGTAGCGAGCCACCGAGCCCGAAGCGTGGCGAGCGCAGCGAGCCCCGCGAGGGGACGCGGATACCTTCACAGGTAAACGCGTCCCCTCGCGGGCTTCACAGGTGTCCGCTTTTCGCCACGGATACCTGTGAAGCCCGCGAGGGGACGCGTATAACTGTGAAGGTATCCGCGTCCCCTCGCGGGGCTCGCTGCGCTCGCCGCGCTTCGGGCTCGGTGGCTCGCTACGCTCGCCACACTATTCTATTCTCAACTCCACGCCGACGTGGATAGTAGGGCATGAAAAGGTCGGAGGACGCGTACCGCCGCCCCTCGCGGGCTCGCTGCGCTCGCCACGCTTCGGGTTGGCGTGGATCGTGGGGTGGCGTACAAAAATTGGGGTGACATTTAAGGGTTAATTGTGACTATTTGGGCTCTGTAGCCCATTTAACATTGATTCCTATGTGAAAATCGCGGGCATTGAGGCATTTTAAAGTAAAATCGCGGTCAATCAGGCTTTTTAACATTGTTCCCTATGGGAAAATCGCGGTGATCGCGGGTACACGATTTTTATGTACCCGCGATTTACCCGCGATGCCCGCGATGACCTCGATTTTTTACCCCCGACGCCCGCGATTCTAATCGCGGGCGCCGTTCTAGGTAAAGAGTACCAATAATAATTTCAGAATTTATTTTATAGATGCTTTTTTGAGCTGGATTAGGGGGCTAGAGGGACTGAAAACGCCAGTCAAACATCTTGCAATAAATCGCATGCGATACATCGCATGGACAAAAAATAACTAAATTTTCCATGCAATTCCGATCAATCAATAAAAGGGCAGTACAAGCAATCTAGGGGCTCCTATCCGACACTCACAGGACCGTGCATCAGATCGGATGGAAAACACATATGATATATCGGCCCGAAATGAAAAGTCTTGCTAAATCAGTATAGTGTATGGGGGGCCTTTACATTGTATATTCCTGTTTTATCTATTTGTTTATTATTATTGCACTATGCAGTGTTACATTTTCCTATGTGGTCTCTCCCCCATTTTGTTATATTTGCATTTGTGTATTGTTTATACTTGCTGTCAGTTAATAAGCAAAAAAAGGTCATGTCTTGCTGGTTCTATGTGCTGAACATGTGCTGTCTGCTGCTAACAGGACTATGCTCCATACATTCAGTATATGTATATCCTTCCTCGTTATACAGTAAGTTTGTGTTGCACTGAAGGAGTGATGAGTAAATTTTTTATCTCCAAATGCACTACTTACATTTAATTACAGTACACTGAGCCACACCTGTCATGTTGCTGCTAACACATAACACAGCTTGGATGGTCACTATTGCACTACAATATAGGGCCATTGGAACATGTCATTTTTAAAATTTGGTAACTAAAAACCTGAAATTATACATAGTATATCATCTATCCAACATAAAAATGTCATATTCAGCAAGGGCATATCCTACAATGAACGTTGTCAGATATACTGGGGCCTTGCAAGTTAGTTTTTTAAAGGTCACAACCATAGAAGTATGACATTTATCATATACTGTGGTTGGTTCAGGACAATGTTAAAGCTTCCTTCAGGGTTCATATATGTTTGTCACATTTGCTACTACCAAACTTGCACGTAGGGGCTTTTATTGGCTTCAAGAATAGCATTGGAATATAGATATTTTGAGTGACAAAGTGTTCTTCATCTCCTCAGACCATGATTGGGGTGTATGCTACAGGAGGGGGGTGTATGCTACACGATCGACCGTCCACAGACGCCAGGCAATATGCGCATACACACCTATACAAATTTACGTTCGATCTACTCCAGTCCAAACAATCGCATGAAAAAGATTGTACCACCGTATAATAATAATGTATAGAATAATGGGAATGAAGGCATACATATTTAAAAGATAATTTAGTAAAATATACATGTTATGGCAGGAAATTATAATGAGGGAGAGGTGAACGCTTCTTGTTTACATGCTGTGCTGTAGGAGAGATCATACAGCTAGTCAACGCCCACATGGGCGTTTCAGCTTTAGGAGTATAATTGCAAGAACGGCCATCATATCGATCGAACGTGCGCACACACTGCACTATTGTTCCGATATGGGCACGACAGGTCGGATGAATATTAAACAGCACTGAAGCTTCAACTGACCGAGTATGGACGGACAAGACCGTTTTTTGCCATTTATCGATCGTACAGCATGAATCGGGACAGCGTACACACCTATACAATCGAACGCACTTTCGTCCGAGATCGAAAGAATGGCCCGACGATTGTACAGATTACAGAATGCCATAATTGTGTAGTTATTTCACATTTGGCAGGGTGTGGGTGTATTTAATGTGTCAACAATAATGAAAACATAGAAACAAAGGGAAAATTAGGGACTTTATTTAATAAATGTAACATTTCAACTTTGTTAACACCTTTTCATAAATCATAAATTACCTTTACATGACTCTCTTTGCTTGATCAGAATCCGAATCAACTTAATTGCCATGCATACTAGCGTATATTTTTTGTGGGTTACAGTGCAGCATCAAGTATGTGTGCAGGATGGAAAGACATTACATACATTACATTTCTTACGTTACAAGAATAATAGACAGTCCACATGTTTCGCTTAGTATTTGTTTGACTGTTGGTGGTGGGATTTGCATTAGCTTGGACTACATTGTTCAGTTGCGGTTCTGGACTTGGCAGGGATGGACCTGAAGCATCTTCCTGGTGGGAGGATGTCAAACAGGTTATGTCCAGGCTGTAGCTTGTCTGTCACGATCTTCCCAGCACGTTTATTAACCCTGGCTAAGGGCCCGATTCAGAGTTGATTGCTCATCTGCAAATTTGTAGCTGACTGTAAATACATAGCTGCCGCCCAGACAGAAAGAAACCCTTCCCTGTGCAAATATCCAAGAGAATTGTAAAAGGACCAATCTGCACTATTATCTGCATATCCATATGTAACTCACTCACCATCAACTGATTTTTCTAGTGCAAATGTGAGCTTTGACCTTCCACAAGTCTATGACAGCATCAGGCTAATCAAGGCCAGAGCTGACATCACATACCCTTCCTGAAAATGCCTGAACACACCTGCATTTTTTCTGGCAATCCTAGAAAACCACCCACCAATGGCAGCTACCTTTCCATCAAATTGTGAGTGGATTAATTGGAGTGGTCAGTGTCAATTGAGATATAATATGTGAAAATCCTAAGCAGAACAAACAAGATGGGGCAATTTCAGGCCAAGCATTTAGTTGGTATGGTATAGCTCAAACAACATGTCTGGGTCGAAAATCATTCGGTTGACAGCAAAAGATCGACATGCACATGGTCGATATCGACAAAAAGGTGGACACAAGCAAAATTTTGACTTGGGAAAGGTTGACATATGAAAAGGTCGACATGCTTTTTCAAGTTTTTTTGAGTAAATGTTGACACTTGAACATCTGGACCATGAATTAGTTTGCTGCATCCCCTTGCATGGCTCAGCATGCTTCATGCCAGTTGCCTCTCTATTATCTCTGCACTTGGCACACTTTACCATTTCCAATTGAAGTCCACTTGGATGGTAAAGTATGAAAAAGTTCTAGGAAAGAAAATAATTTCCCAAAAAGTCATGTTAACACTTTTATTTGTTGACCTTTTGCTTGTTTGCAGTTTGCCAATGTTGACTTTGTGCATATTGATCCAGATATTGTCGTATACGTATAATGCATTTACAGTATTTACAGTAAGTATGTTTTATGAAATGCATAATTAGGCAAATATTCTGTAGAAAACATTGCTCATGTTCTGTGTTTGAACTGATGCCAACATTTCACAACAGATTTTGAGCGGTTTTGCCCACTGATCCCGTTCAGTTACGTCGGCAGGACCCACTGAACATTCAGATAATTTGACTATATTGCCAAATTGACGTGCATGTTCAGTAGATATCATTCATCATTAACGATATTGAGTGTCCACAGTAGACAATAATATATTGTGAACAATATCCCTTAGAAGCCCATTTCTAGTGTGTATGGAGTCTGAGAATTATACCATGAATGAAGAATGTTAATTGTTATACCAACTTCTTTCTCCCTTGCATTGATTTGAAAGCCCATTTAGTACAATGACCTTACTTAACACTGAAGTTTCAGCTGTTGAGGTCCACTAGTTCTGCATATAGTGGTGGGGAACCAAGGGCTTCGAGGGCATCTGTCTGCTGAGTTATTTTTTTTTTTGACCTACTGTACATCAGTGGACATTTTACCAGTATTATACCAGAGACAAAGAAGAATGTCACATTTGTTTGCAAGGCTGGGGCTTTAATGATTAACTAATACATTTTTCTTTCTTTCTATTTATTAACACACTTTATGCATTTAAAATACCATCAAGTATGCTGTAACATTTCCTTCTTAGCACAGATGTTGCAGATCACAGCTTGTATGCAGCCCCAGGGCAAAGTCATTCAACAAGTGTTTGCATTATTAGAATGGGATTCCGCTCTTTTGTCCTAACCTTCCCTAACTCTGCTCCGTTGACAGACGATCCGTGCTAATACAAGCACTTAGCTGGACAATACCTGGGAATGTTCCAAACCTCAAAGACAATATCAGATATTTACTTTGCCTAACACTCGACACTCTCCGCGTTCACACACACAATTAACTGTGGCCCAGTTTTTAAGTACTTTTGCTTTTTATATATGCGTATTAGAATGCTAACATATAGAGACAGCAGGATTTTGTCTTGATTTTACAAAAGGACATACAGCATGGTAGCCAGGGGTGTACTTAAGGGTGAGGGCACCCTTAGGCACAACAACCACCCCCATGCCTAACTTTATTATGTTCATTGATGGTCATATGCCCTTATTTGATGATAGCCAATTTAATAGAATAATAGAAAAGCCACTATGGTTTTTATTTTAAATTGTGGCAGGGACAGCAAAGGTTCTCATGAAATGAATGTACACTATCAGGACCGGGTTTTAGAGCAGCAGCAGGATGATTAGATCCAGTCCAGCTTTTCCCAAAGAGGTGATCAAGGTTTGGCTGATTAGCAGCACCTGTGGTGTTTTCTTAAATCTGTGTTCAGGGCAGAGGGCAATCGGTCCTGATGGTGGAATAGCCGCCCAGGTGATAGGCGGTGGGTTTGGGCTACGTTAGGGGCCAATGTAATACTGTGAGGAGTTTGAACTGTGCTGAGACGCCTGTATGCTGCTGTACTGTAACCCTGTTATACTGGAATGCTGTTGCCTGCTACAAATAAAGACTCAGACTGCATCTGTGTCCAGTGTATGCGATTCCTTGTCACATTATGTATACATATTTACTAAGTAGAACAGTTTACAGGGGCAGTATGTACATGTCAAAACCGTTTCAACTTGCATATTGTACAGTAAAATTATATTGTTAACACCAGCATCCAAGTGTTCTGCCCCAAAATAATTGCTGGCCCTAGGTATGTGCCTCACATACCTAATGGGAAATTCACCACTGACTGTAGGCTTCATAAAGAAACTTTATGTTTCCTCTTTAGAAGAGGTTTTACCGCCTATATGCGGTCAAATATTGGGGCAGGTTTCCAGATTAGATGCACTAGATCTAATAAATATGATATAGACAAGGGCATAAAATGAGTAAGGGGAGCTTGATTAGTATGGCATCGCCAGGATACCGTAGAGAAGCCGCCCACTACCCATTTAGACCTTGCATAGTGCATGGGGAGGCCCACCACTATATAAAAATGTGTTACTGTATCTCAGGACACCCACCTTACTGCTTTCATTGCTCCCTTAAGGTCCATACACACTGGGTGAAAGCCGCTCAGTGCATACACATTGAGTGGCTTTCCCCCTGCCCAGCGCCGCTAGCCGGGGGCGGACGGCTTTGCATAGCTCAGCACTATGCAAAACTATCCTCAAAGCCGCTCATCTGCTGGTAATACCAGCAGATGAGCAGCTTTCCCGGCGATGAAGCTGGAGCGCGCAGCAGCACTCACTGATCATGCAGTTTTGAGCGGTTTTCAGCTCCAAATTGCCCAATGTGTATGGGCATTTAGTCATTCTAGTGTGTCATTATTACATGAGGAATGAAAGGATAAAATATTGTTTTGGGGACTTCATTACTCACCTTATTGAGTTTCTGGGATTAAAAAAATACAAGTTCTAGATTTGTTTGCAATTTATTGAAAAGCTTAAAAAAACTCTCAACCATCCTTACTGGAATAAATGGGCAGTTGGGCCACAGTATTGAAATTAAATGTACCTATTATTCTTAAACATGTATCATATTTTTATAAAATTGTCATACCTTGAATAAATAACAAGAGATGCTTTGATTGTTTGGTTGCTGGTAAATTTGTTCATATTGGAACATTTCTTTTTTCTTTAACTGTAGTAATAAAGAACTCAAGGCCTTTATATGATTTTATTGAATAGACCTGGAAACAATTAAACAAGCACATTATAAAATTGTGGCTTTTCATGCATTCCGAGCTCCTGTGACTCATTGTCTGTGATGTGGTGTGTCGTTTGTGCTTGTGTAAGACAATGTATTCATGTGTTTCATGAGGAATGAAATAAAGTCTACAAGTAGCACTTAATCCTGCTAAATTTCACATATTGGAAACAGATATATTACACCATTCACTTTGCTTTTAACTGTGTGTCGCGTAGGAGAGGTTATACTGGTCCAAAAAAATAATGCTTTAAATTCAGTATTTGTAACTAAAATTATGACTTAAGTAGTACAGCAATATCTTTTAAGTTGACTAATCAGATTTATTACAAAACTTAAACTGTACTATATTGTTATGCCATTCTTCACGTTTGGTACACAGCAGAATGACTTGTATGTCTTTGTCCTAGTGATAGTCATGGACTATAAACCTGAGAGATGTGATTTTACAGTTGTATTCTGCAGAGTAGCAGAGGAACAGCAGAACCTGATGGTCCTCTACAAATGACCTGCAACACTGCAATTCTTGCAACATTTTCTCTAATTCATATTTGTATTTTGTCAAACATGTATTTTTACCTTGATGCAATCAGGATCCCAGCAGTTGAGATCCTGACAGTAAGAAGACCCGTAAGCAGAATCACAACAATTCCTAGTGGTAGTTACTAGAGTTGAGTTATTCTGGCCACACATCAGACCAACTTTTATCCAACCATCCAACTAGTTGGTTGGATGGATTAAAAATCTGGTACTAAATGGGAGCAAATGACAGAGAGCAATTTGCTCACAAACCCAGGAAAATGGACAAAAACATTCAGTGTTTTTTTTTTAAATCAGACAGATACAACTACATTACTTTGTCTGAGAGACAGGTTTTGTCTGTCCAGATTTTTGGAGCAAATTACTGAGTTACAAATTACATTTGCTCCCATCCAGTACCAGATATTTATTCCATCCAACCAACTAGTTGGATGGTTGGATGAAAGTTGGTCTGATGTGTGGCCAGCATTAGTCTGCAGGAGGGGTAGGTTAGAAATAGGGGTAGGGTTAAAAAAACATGCTGAGATCCGTTGGGATTTCGCTGCCTGTCTACTGACTGTCAGGATACCCACAACAGGGATTTTGTACTGTGAAATCATTGCTCTGTAATAGATACAAATAATGTGCACTTTTATACTAATAGACAGAAACCATGATATCAAATTGACATTGACACTTTCTTATAGAAGAATAATGTTCCCGTTAGCTAAACATTGGGAATATAATGTATTTACATCATCTGCCAATGACATTTGATAGCATGTTTACCATGTGGTTAAAACTCCTGGTTTAATACCTGGAGCCGTTAAATTATTCTACTTTTTTTTATGTGGTGGACCCATGAGTAAGGGCAGCAACATAAAGATTCTGAATTAAGTGCCAGAATGAATGGGATACCATGTGTGTGAAGCCCCAGATGGTGCAATTACCATGGATGTTTCCTTACAGCTCCGAAGGCTGTGAGGACAATCTGTGTTAAGTGCACCCTATGGGGCTTAACATGCAGGTAATGCAGCTTCTATGCTCAGGGTAGAAAAATGAGCTGCGGGTAAACTCTGCGGCTTACTCAATCAGCGATTGTAGTGGTAACCAAGTAATTGGTCCATGAAGGACACACAAGAGACCCCCTTGTGTTGACTTGCAGTGATCAAAAGATGCATCTCCTGCTTCAGATTGTAGGCACAAGAGCAAGTGGGTATGGAGGTCATATGAAGCAATAGAATCCATCTTAAACCATCTAAAGCATATCTTTAATGTCAGTGGGTAAAGGACTTAAATCTGGATACTGTGCACACTGAAGAAAAATTATAGGATGTGACATTTTTTAACGATAAATCGGCTGCATCGCTTAGTGCACAGTTGCAAGAAAAAGTATGTGAACCCTTTGGAATTACAGTACCTGGATTTCTGCATAAATTGGTCATGAAATGTGTTCTGATCTTCATCTAAGTCACAGAAACAATTATACAGTATGTTGCCATGTTTTTATTGAACACACCATGTAAACCAGGTGTGAGGAACCTCAGGCCCAGGGGCCATATGTGGCTCCCGTAGCCAGTCTGAGTGGCCCACCCGCCCGGCGGCTTTGCCGGGAGTCAAGGACAGGGGAATTCTTGTGAGATTCCTCTTAATCAACAGCAGCCGGAGACTGTTATTCCTATCGGTGGCAGCCGCCGGAGCGTGGGACGGCTGCAGCACGACAGTTTGTAAGAGAAATTTTTACATATGGCCCCAAAAGGATTTTTTCCCCCATACTGTACAAACAACCCCTGATGTAAACAGTCACAGTGCAGGGTGGACAAGGTAGGTGAACCCTTGGATTTAATAACAGGTTGACCCTCCTTTGGAAGCAATAACCTCAGCCAAACATTTCCTACTGTATAGTTGCATATCAGACCTGCAGAATGGTCAGGACGAATTTTGGACCATGCGCTAGTGATATAGCATATCACACCTAGCTACAGTATATCACATGGGGCCTTTTTTGTGCTAATGAGGAACGGAACATTATTGTTTTGTCCTTCATAAAACTCATATGGGAATTAATGCCCCTTGCATCTTACATTAACAAAATGTATCTTTTTGTTGCTGCTTTTTTTATTAACCATGGTCAGGAAAGAATATAAAAATATAGCATTGTCCTTAATCATCTGCTATATTCCTACCATGCATCACTCAGTTCTTGCCAAACTATTGTACTTCATTGACTTTCACTTTTATCTGTACTATTTTTAGAAGCATATCTAATTAATATTTCTGATGATTTTATTTGTCACAGTTGTAGAGTTACGTTATACCGGTTGAGTAGGGGTTGCTTGAGTTTCTTTAAATATAACACCCCTCCAGCACACAGACACACCATGTAGGTTTTCAGTATGCCAAATAACACTGAATGAATAGCTTGTTGCTGTACTATACTACTGAGGGTACTTATATGTTAGTTGGGTGCCCACTATAGTTAGTACGCTCATGCCCCCACTATCCATGTCGGCATGGAGTTGATTTTATATAGATTGGCGAGCGCAATGAGCCGGAAGCGTGGCGAGCGGACGTGGAAAACTAAGCAAATAGCTTAGTGGGCGCCCAACTAACATATAAGTACCCTACTGACACATGAAACATTTTCCTCTGAGTGCTTCTTACTTTCTTACTTTTTTGGATCTCCATTTTTACTGAATAGTATTTAACTGAACTCCAGCTATTACTAGCTCCCATCAAATCTATATACAGTAAATTAAGTTAAGCAGCCAGTACTATGCAAACTCATAAGTTAAGACTTGGAAACATCTGTTTTGGAAAAAAAATGTTAGCTATTTATTTAAAACAATTAATTAAAAAGAACCTGAATAGTGGCAGTGAAAGACGGACAGAAACCAGTTCAATCCATCAATGTCAACCACAAGGGGCCTAACTCAGACCTAACTGCAGGCCACACTTTTTTAAGCAAATGGGTAAAACCATTTGCACTGCATGTGGGGCAAGTGTAACATGTGCAGACAGGGGCGAATTTAGGGGTCAGGCCGCCCCTAGGCACAACATTTTTGTGCCCCCCCCCCCCTCCCCCTATTTTAATGTAATCATATATGTATATACATTGTTATTTATATATATTTCATAAAAATGTAACTGTAGCCCACCTTAATATTTTTTTAAGCACTCTGGACTGCTCACTGTTCGGAGGACCCGGAGGGAGGGACTTATTAGCACAGTGATTAGCACAGTGTCTCTGCCAGTCTCTCTCCAGCTCACACACTGTGACTGACTGAGCACAGGGAGGATGAATACACAGCAGCCAATAGACTGTGTGTGTGGAGAGTAGCCAATAGGTGGGAGCCGGCAGCAGTGAGCCTGAGCCATTTCTGGACGCGCATGGGGACCATCGGACCCAGCCACTAAGCGGTGATGTAATGTGCATGGCAGAGTGGGTGGGCAGTGGCGGGTGATGAGCGGTGCTGCCGCCTACATATGATAATTCATGTCTGCGGCGGCGCTCGTCACTCGCCGCTGCCCACCCGCTGTGCCATTTAACAGAATGTCAGCCTGCCTGCTGCCCTTAATTGGTGCCGCCGGTGCCTCACGGGCCTAGACACAAATCCGGCCCTGTGTGCAGAGAGAGTTAGATTTGGGTGAGTTATTTTGTCTCTGCGCAGGGTAAATACTGACTGCTTTATTTTTACACTGCAATTAGATTTCATTTGAACATTCCCCACCCAAATCTAACTCTCTGTATATGTTATATCTTCCTCACCTGCAGAGCACATGGTTCTGTCCATTTGCTAACAAATTGTGCCCTGTGATCGTCTAAATTAGGCCCAATATACAGCACACTGCACAAGGAAAACTGGCTTAGGATGCTAACAACTACACAACTGAGGTACACAACCTTCTAGTTTGACTACCCCCACATCAGGGTGATAATGCTGCCCCATTAGGGTGGTGCAGCCAATTTCCAGTCAACAAAGGTGAGCACACCTCAAATTGCTAATATGTATTAGACATGGACTGTTGGTCTGCCTTTCCTTCACTCCCCCCAAAATAGCTGGCACGAGTACATCAAAAACAAGACAAAACCATAAAAAGGGAGGGAAGGAGGAAATTGCCAAAGAAAGAGTCTTAGACCTACCAACTGAAGAATGAAATACTTAACAAACTGACACAGTCTCCAACATTGATAGGTTAACACAACAACCAGATGACCTGCACGTACCTTGCCCATAGACTTGAAGTTTAATCCTCCTCGGTTCTATTCAATATTCAGTTCCCCGACTATGTGCTCCATCTGCATTCATCTGTCAGCAGCACTTTTACTTATCTGTTTATGAGCGAGATGATCAAATGTTGGAGAGAGATAAAGCACCATCCAATCATGATTGTTTCATGCTCTGGCTGTAAAATGACACAAGCTGATTGGTTGGTACTTTTTCTGTCACCGCTTGCTTCCTGCTATGGGATAGAGTGATTTCTTGCAGGAAATATTACACTATATGTTTTCTGCACAGTATGTGCTGCATATTGTATTTGTATATGTATATGTGGAGAATATTACTATTTTGGTGAAACTTAAATTTGAAACCCAGTTAAAATCCGATTCTTGACCTTGAGTGGCACCGTATAAATATACTAATAGATACTTAAATACATACATCTTGTTTTGCACATTCCAGAGCTGAGATTTCAGAAAAGCACAAGTGAAACGGGAGAACCTGGCAGCAGATCTAAGCTTTAAAATATAAAGATTTTTTCCACCAACTTTAATAACAAAAGCAGAATTATTACATTTAAAGAAAGGCCTACTGTTATATAAAATAAAGTATGGCAATAAAAATCTGTTGTAGCCTGATGCCTTGTCGCAGCTCCTCTTATGCTGTAGTAATTAGAACATTGTGTAATTCTACAGGAGCGCAAAACACTCGAGCTATTTTGACATTTTGAATTAAGTAAATGTAATGTATATTTATCATTATGTTTTTTATACACGGAAAAGTCATGAGAACATTAACAAGCACGTTTTAAGATATAATTAATAATAGAAAGTCAATAAAAAATAACTATATAAAACGGAAAATGTGTAACTGTTTTAACTTTTTATTATTACTTTCTCTACATTTAGAATAATTTTGTTCACTTTATATAGACTCATCAATAATCTGCAACACTTTACTAAGGGCCTGATTCAGACGGAATCACATATCTGCATATCTGCAAGAAACTAAACCCGCCCTGTGCAAATCTGCAAATATTGCAAAAATATCGCTATTCACTTTCCTGTCTCACATCCATATGCAATTCACAAACCATCAAATGATTTTTCCAAATATGACTGAGGCCGGCACTGACATCACAACAGCCCCTTAAAATGCCTGCATTTTTATAACACAGAAAATGGCAGTTCACCCCCATTCCCCCCCCCCCCCCCCCCGAAAGCTCACTTCCTGTCAGCCAAATTAGGGTATTCTATTTGTAAAGCTGTATAAGGTCCCTGTGTATGCCCACATGGAAAAAGGTCAACATGAGGTTTTTTTTTACCAACTTATTCATACTTTACCATCCCAGTGGGCATAGTGAGAATATAATGGCGCAACGTCTTTTACTGGTCTCAACCTTTAACCATGTGGAGCAAATACATGCCGTCCTTTTTCCTGTGTTGACTGTCAACCTAACGACCCATACCCCTTGATATAGTTCATGCACTAGCTCACATAGCACTACTTGTAAAGAATGTGGCGTGGTGTTTCCTTGTTTTTACCCAGTGTGATTAAAGGAAGCCCATGAACCGGAACGTGTCCGTGGGCAGCGGAGGCAATCAGAAAGCGGATCCCACATCTATCATCGCCAATAACGAACCCTCACCAGACCCCCATATGAGCGACAATGCTTGGTCAAACGATTGTTAATGCACCCGAAACAATTCCATGGGAATAGCGTCATTAACTGAAGATCCAAGAGGGTGGCACAAATGCTGAATCAGGCGGTATCTGCCAACCTACTTTTTGGGGACCACACCAACTGGGGAAAGCACGAGACCCATGATGGGAGGGGCAGGAAAAAGTCCAGCCATTCTAATTAAATTAACTTCCTTGGTCACCTTATCCAATACTACATGAGGCATCTCAAAGGCAAATTTAAGGTTCTTGGGCACTACGGCGGTCACCTCCCCGTGGACGGGAGGCAGAAGCCACACCTTAAACCCAAAAAAGCTGCTTCCTCACTGCGTGGGTACATCCCCCAGTCACTGCGTGGGTACATCCCCCAGTCACCAAGCCAATTGATGTGAACTGGGGACTCAGCTCTACTTAGCAGCACCCCTGATTGGAGGCCTGAGAGTATTAGCTCTCGTCCTCGGCCGGGGGCACTACATAGCTGGATGTGGGCCCCAACATTGCATGTAGAAACCTAAAATATGTGCCTTAGCAATCAGCTTCATTGAAGGAATAGCACTGACCCATGGTTGAGGGCATAGAACTGCCCTGAAAGGGGGTAGGGCCCACCAAGGGGGGTTCGCAACAACAGGGGAGGCTGACCGCTTCAACCCCATCCATATTTCCACATCTTTACATCAGAAGTCAATGACCCGACTGTTTACATTAGAATTTCTTGTCATATGACCTCCACAAAAGTATCGCCGTCTGAAAAACATTGCATGCATCATGTGCATGTAGCGAACGATGTTCTTGTAGTCCTGGAGCCTGGTCTCTAAATAGAACAGTGAACATGAACAGACCTGTTTGACACCTGTGATAAGTGAAATATGCCTCCTAACCGATCACCCCCCAATGTTTGGTTGCTCTATAGTCCTTTTCAGACCATCATAGAAAAGAACTTTAGGTATTTCCCCTCCCTAATCCTGTCCTTAATGCTATGGTTACGCAGCTCCCGGAGAACGGCCATGTTCTTACAATGAACCTCATTCCTTTTGGGAAACAAAGGAGAGCCAGAGCTACCACTAGTGGACCAGGACCGATGACACCATCGCCCAGATTGGCGACTGCACCTTCAGAACCACCGTCTTTCAGGGCTTGAGATGAGGACCCACCTGAAGGACCTTCGACGGGGGCCACACCCACCGCACCAGCCGACACAGCATCATCTTTGGACATGAGGACAGGAACAGGCTCTGGGGAAACAGTCAAATTTGGAGCAGACGGAACAACAACTGAAGGCACAGCAGGGATGACCGACAAACATTTGGCCGGGGAGATGGCAGCAGGGGTCTGGAGGCCCAACGCAGAACCTAATGGGACCTGCACAGTGTCCATCTGTGGCGTTGATGCCACCGGGGTACCAGGGCACTGAGGTTGCGGGGAAAGCTGGCTAAGTGAGACCACTGAGCCACCTGCAGGCAGGAGAGCCAATCAGCACACCAGCAGGGGAAGCAGCTGCCCCACCACCATCTGGGAACGGGTGGGGGGAGGGAAATGGTGGTGCAGGCTCGGCATGATTAGGCCGGGCAGCAGAGGAACAGGCCAGAGCAAACTGTACAGGGAACAGTAAAGAAGCACAAGGAGAGGAGAGAGATAGGGAATTGGAGAAAGATATGCAGAGGGAGACTGAGAGAAGAATAAGGAAATGCAAAGAAATATAGTAACTACAGTGAGAGATAATCAGCCATCAGTTTTCCTTATAACATAAAAATATGCTTTAACTGTTCTGGCCAAACTATAAAGTTGATAAATAACCATTCACCATTTATTACACATACCTTTGATATAGATAATAAAACAGATTAGACTTCAGTGTAAAAGATGGTGAAAACCAAAAGGGAAAAGCCTAACGTGTAAACCTATCTCCTTTCAAAAGTTTCTGAAATCGCATTGAAACTATGGCAAACCTTTATGCACATAATGTGCATTTTATAAAGCTTAGGAAGCAGACAAGGCATGTAGACCGAAATGCCTGCCAGGAACATCTGACAGTAGGCTCTACAAAGGCACAAGTATGCCCTGGAACAATTTAAACACACTCACTTTTTTATACAAAGCGCTGCCAAAAGTTGTTTTCACAGGAATTTGAAAAAAAAAAAGTTGGAAAGAAAGTGTAAGGTATGAAAGATAAAACTAAAGCCACACATGGGAGTGAAGTAAAATGCATACACTGATGCTTTTTCTAGCCAATCTAGAGGTATTAAACCAGTAGCTCATAACATATTTTGTTGCATTAATGTAAAATTCTAAATGTTTATTGCGCAGATGTACAGATGCATCACTAATAATGGTGACAACCGGTGCTGTGGATTTAATGGCATGGCCTCCCGGGTAAGGGGGCGTGGCCTCATAGGTGGAGGTCACAGCTCGAACCACAGTTTTGTCATTCTGGGGATTCCAGAGATGCGTGCTGCCCCAGGGACCAGTGTGAGTGCAGTCAGGGCCGCCGAGAGGGGGGGGGCAGGTACTAATTACCCGGGATTGCTGAAAGGGCCTGGTGGGGGCCCTGGTCCCTCCCTTTGTCCCTCCTGGGCAGCAGCAGCACATACCTTTCAGCATGTGCTGTGCTGACACTGACAGTGTGAGAGAGAGAGCTCATGCTGAGCCTGCTGTCAGCACAGCACATGCTGTAGGTGTGTGCTGCTGAGGGGGGACAATAACACCCCCACCCTCGACTTTAGAGTGCTTTTTCAACTCCTTCTAAACATTTTGGGGGCATAGCCTAATTGTGGGAGGTGGCCACGCCCCAAAATTTTACTGGGGCCTGGCATACCTCTCGGTGGCCCTCAGTGCAGTACTGTACATGCTTCTACACAGTGACAGGAGCTGGGTAACTCCTGTCACTGAAGTGGAGTTGGCACTTTGTGTCATTCCTCAGCGGGTGAAACCCCAGTGCGGCCCACTGTAGCTATGTTATAAGCTTTGAATTTGTTGAAAAGGAAAGTGATGCCAATTTAATAATAGTGTAAAGTAATACCTAACAAACATACACTATATTTACTGTATTGTCACAAAACCAAACATGGAACCATAACATTTATTTTTATTACCATAACAGTAACCAATAGTCAAAAGTAATAAAATAATACACAAAGCTCTCACTGGGGGAGATGTACCAAGCCTTGGAGAATGATGAATTGGAGAGAGATAATGTGCCGTTTTTCATACTCACCTGGTCTCAAAGTGGTTCCACCATGTCCACTGGCTTCCGCGGTAGCCATCGGGTTCATCTTCAGAGGCATCCCTGGTCCCAAGAATGTATTGTGCGGGTGCGTCGGTGACTTCATGATGTTGGGGGAGCGCAAGGGGACAAGTTGAGTATGAAAAAAAAAATCCAAAATCCGGAATAATCCCGTATCCAAAAAGCTTGTGGTCCCGAGCGGTTCGTATAAGGGATACTAGAACTGTATATAATTTGGGATCTCTAAAACTTCAAACCATTAGGTGACATATTTCAAAATCAGAATCTCATGTGCTGTTTCCAAGCACCGTTTGTACTCATCAATCTCTCTCTTCCTTTAAAAGGCACTGTTTCAACAAACATGTCTTTTCTTTATTCAGCAATGTACCTTAATGTATTTGCACAGCTTTCCACAGAGATATTTGAACAATATTGATTTTACAAAATTTTGTTCCCAGAAATGCCGGCTGTAACCCTGCTAAAGTTGACTTCATTTATTCGCTTGTTGGGTCTAATTCAAAAGTTCAAGAAGCTTTAATATTTCATATCAGTTTCCCAAATCAGTTTCACTTTTCAGAGCGCCACAGGCAATGTTTCTAACCAAAATAAAAATACATTACGTGTAAATTTAGTAATGCGGGACGTCTGGAATGAAAATTTCTTAAGACACTGCGAGCTGCAGGCTGTGCTCAGATCAGTCATAAATGTTTTCTGGCGTCAGGTCACTGTATATTTAAGCTGTATATTGTCCAAAGTTTATCTTTCTGTATTCACCATGTACAGTAGTTGGTCTTGATTTAAGTTTTTACCTAATTTAACTACTGTAAAATGGTCATGAAATTGTACGTTTTGAGTGAGTTTTTGTCATATCTCATTATATGTCATAAAGTTATTTAACTTGAGGGCCACTGAAGTTCAGATTATTAAGCTACCATGAAAAGGCATTTTTTAATTTTATTTCCCATCACTCAGGGTGTACAGGCAGCTGGCTGTTACAGGAATGTGAAAACCATATGCATCAAATAAATCAAAGGAATAAAATATTTTTCTTTTTGGCTCTCCGTAAACTGTTTGCAGATTCCTTTTCTACATCCAGATGCCATCTAGGGATTTACAGAATCATCTAGATGTGAAAAACCCAATACCTGCCTTTGCTGCAAACACTTCTAGAATTTTTGTATTATTTTTCCAGTGCTGTCTGCCACAATCTTTCAAGCTACCATTATTTGCTTTACCGTTATAGACAGTACTAAAGCTCAAACCCTGAAAACCAACGTTAAAAGAGTTTGGGGGTTATTCAGGTAGGATTGTATATGTTCTCTTGGGGTTTGCTTCTCTTGGCAGTGGCATATTTAGAATAGATGCAGTGTGCGCAGTACACATGGGGGTACTTGTTTTCTAGCATGGCGCCCGTCGCAGGTGATCGCATACCTTAACTTAAGGTATGCGATGGACGCGACCGATGCGATTTCAGGGCTATTTTTAGCCTTTTCCCCGACAATTAAAAAATCGCGTCCATCGCATGCCTTAAGTTAAGGCATGCGATGCGACCGATGCGATGGACGCGATTTTACATAGGAAACAATGTTAAATGGGCCAATGGACCCGATTTTTCATTGTATACCCACCCCTATGGGTATTTTACATGTGAAATGCCCCCCCCCCCATTGTTAACGCCACCCCACGATGAACGCCAACCCGAAGCGTAGCGAGCGGAGCGGTACGCATCCTCTGACCTTTTCATACCCCCACTATCCACGTCGGCGTGGAGTTGATTTTATATAGTGTGGAGAGCGCAGTGAGCCACTGAGCCCGAAGCGTGGCGAGCGCAGCAAGCCCCGCGAGGGGACGCGTAATACCTGTGAAGTAATGCGTGTCCCCTCGCGGGGCTGGCTGCGCTCGCCGCGCTTCGGGAACGGTGGCTCGCTGCGCTCGCCACACTATATAAAATGAACTCCACGCTGACGTGGATAGTGGGGGTATGAAAAGGTCGGAGGACGCGTACCGCCGCCCCTCACGGGCTCGCTGCGCTCGCCACGCTTTGGGTTGGCGTTCATCATGGGGTCACATTAACAATGGGGGGGCATTTGACCCATCAGGGTGGGTATACAATGAAAATTCTGTCTGGGGGGCATTTAACATTGGGCCCAATGTAAAATCGGGTCTCAGCGACCATTTTACATTGGTTCTGATGTAAAAATCGCGTTGATCGCATCGCATGCGATTTGGTTGCATGCAATGCGATCAACGCGATTTTTTAGGACCCAATGGATACAATCAAAATCGCAGGCGCCATGCTAGGAAACAAGTACCCACATGGGCCCCTGAGTCCTAGGGGGGCCCACAATGCGTACACTGCACCCATTTCTTCATACTTCCCCTCCAGAGTCCTGCGCCGAATGCAGCAACGCTGCCAGCATTATGGTCACTAGCTAGATACATGGTTAGCCATAAATCATAGGTATTAAAATAGAATTTCTATTTTCCACACAAAATAATGCAATTTTTTAAAAATATTTAAGGAGACATTAGGGTTTATAGTGTATGGGACGGGTTATACACTTCTCATAATAGGCCCTGGAACATTCTCAGCTCCAGGTTCAGGAGGCCCTTAATCCGGCCCTGGTTATACATACTACCCAGAATAGACCACATGCACATTGCACTACCAAGAGATGGTACTTCCTTGAAAATGCTCAGTTGATAAGGTTAGATGTTTGCTATAGCGTATGCACAGTTTGCTTAAATTGTCTGGATTGGGAGAAGCATTCACCATACCATAGGACAGATCTCTCAAAGGAGAGAAATAAGGTAACAGCCCATTAGTTACTAACTTCTATTTTATAGGCGTGTTTGAAAATGACGGAAGCTGGTCGGTTGGTGCTTTATCTCTCACCAAGTTTTAGTACATCTGCCCAATTATCTCTCTCCAAGGGGTATATTACTATGGTGTGGTTTTTCAGAAGTCGAAATGTTGCCCATAGAAACAAGTTGGTTTCTACTGTACTTAAGATTTATCTAGCACCTTCCCTAATATAGTACAGATGGAGTATGGCTCAGCCTTGCTGGCGGATCGCCAGAACGTCCCCGCTGGCGATCCGCCAGCAGCCTCGCAATCCAACATACTGAGACGCGCGTGCGTCTCACGTGCACGCGCGTCTCAGTCTCCACGCCAGCACGACGGAAACCCTGTCCGTCTCCACCTCAGTGAGATGGACAGGGTTAGTGGGGGTTAGGGGGGTGCGGGCAGTCGGCGGGGACCCCGGGTTACCGCCGGCAAGCCGGCGGGGACCCGGGGGAACGGATGGTAGCGCCGTCGGAACAATAAAGAGAAATTTTAAAAAAGTTACTGTATTTTTTTCATAATGTGCAGCTTGTATAATGCTGCGTGGAGGCAAAACAATCACACACAGAGCTTATAGTGTATACTATTGGGGTGCAGTACACACAAAAAATATAAAGAAAAGCAAAATGTATTTATTTTTTGTGGCTGGGGCTTGTATAACACTGTGTGGAGGCAGAACAATCACACACAGAACGTGTTCTGACAGTAGTATATGGTGTATTGGATTGCAGTGCAACACACCACACATCACAATGAAAAAATAAATACAAAAATGAAAAGCTGACTGACAGCCTGCCTGTGTACTACTGTACCCCACTACACTGACTGACAGCCTGCCTAACACACGACCAGTACAATATAACCCAGCACAAACCCCTCTGCACTGCACAAAGTAACCCCTCTGCATTGCATAACACCCCTCTGCACAGCACAAACCCCTCTGCACTACACTAACCCCTCTGCACTGCACAACACCCCTCTGCACTGCACAAACCCCTCTTAACTGCACAAAACCCTCTGCACAGCACAAACCCCTCTGCACTGCACAACACCCCTCTGCACTGCACAACACCCCTTTGCACAACACGCCCAGACCCCTGCACTGCAGAGCAGTGCACAGCTTGTGGAAGCGCGTGTGAAATGGCACCGAATTCTTGGGACACCGAGCCTTTAAAAACTCGGCATCTCGCGAGAATTCAACGCTAGATTAACACGTTCGGTTTCTGAACAAAGCCGGAAACTTGCAAACGCGGCTCACGGACGAAGAGCTGGGCTGTGTTTGGAGCAGTTCGGATTCCACGGAATCCAGACCGCTCATCTATAGTTAAAATTGGCTAACATTTCAGTATCCTTCTACATTATATATATTTTCAGAGCAGTATTAAAAATTGTTTTGTTTTAGCCAATGTAAAAGCATCATCATGTACTCTATGTTGATCTGCAAAAACAGTTATGTAGCACACCCTAAAAATATATGCAAAATATCTTACACGTCTCAAAGATAAACATCTCCTGATTTATTTTTGGGATGCGGTTAGTGCAGATAGTATTTAACAAGTATTCACTGGAAATCTTTGCATACTTTTTTTTAATCATAGCTAACACATAAATATGAATTATACAAGGCAGAATGTTTTTTAATAGAACTTGAACATACACTTGCACAGACACATGCTAAGGACTAGGGCAGCTACTGAGACCATAACAGATTATCTTTACAAATACAGCTATGGTTCTGCTTGGGTGAAGTCACAGTATTTTATTAATATTATCAGTTATTTATATTGTGCCAGCATATTATTTTATTTATATATAAAAGCTAACTACTCCTCACCTCTATGAGGTGAAGTGCCGACATTGACCACTAGAGGCCACTTGAAGGACCAAATACCAAATAACTCCTTTGTGTGCTAAAAAAAAAAGTCATAACAAAAAGTGAATGCTATTTTTTCCAGGGACACTGATCTGTTTCAAACTTGCTGAATATGAGGAGATAGCATTTGGGAGACAGAGATTGGATGTAGTAGCGGATAGGGACTGGGGGGTGGGGTGGAGAGTTTGTGAGCTAAAAACTGTCACAGCTCATAGAGAAAGTACATAACAAAAGCTGTCATGTTTGACAGGCTTTTAACGAGTACTTTATAAAAATCCACAATACTGGGTAATAATAAACAGACAAAAAGGTATTGAAGAGAAATGTTGGTACTTGTTTAGTTTCAGGGCGGCAGCACGAGGACACTGAAGCTATGAATATTGGCAGCTTGCCAGACTGCCTTAAGTTACGCTATCAGCGTAGCACCTGTTTGAATTCTGGCAGCTTGCCAGCTGCTTAGTTATTTTGTTTCAGGGCGGCAGCGCTGCTACTCCTAACCTCCTGTGAAGTGAGAGCCTCATACACAGCGCTTGTGCCCGCATGCTATCCTCTCTCCTGTGGAGAGGGTATCATGAGGGCGCCGGCGGAGAGGCACTCCATCTTTGTGATACGTAGGAGCATCTCAAACGCTCCAGCGCCGGCAGCACGAGCCCGCTCTAGCTATAATCTTGGCAGCTTGCCTTGACCGCACAGATGTTGCCTAGTAACTGTATGAGCGTGCAGATGTTTGACCACCCAGATGTTGCCTAGTAACTGTATGAGCGCGCAGATGTTGCCTAGTCACTGTACGTAGTCAGTCAGATCTTGTATTTTGTGAGAGGCAGACGTACTAAATCACAAAGATGGCTGCAGAGAGGCTGACTATATTCACTCTGCCTCAGAGTGAGGAGGAGGCAGTGTGTTTTCTGCAGGGGCAGCATTTCCTGCCTGAGACCCAGACCTACCCCAATGGACACCTGGTGAGGCTCTCTGTTAGGGAGCGGATGTGGCACTGCCATATCAGGGCCTGTAGCAGAAAGGTCAGTTTGAGGGCTGCTCAGTGGTTTGCAGGATGCCACTTGGCCATTGTGACCCTCCTGCGTTTTGTATTTTGCTGGGCTGAGGAGCTGACCAGTGTGCGGTTCTGCAAACGCCACCTCTCCGTGTCCCAGGCCACCACTGTCCAGTACAACAGTTTGCTGTGGGAGGCCTATGCTGTCAACCTCCTGTCGCAGCCTCAGCAGAAGATTGGTGGGCCAGGCTCCATAGTGGAGGTCGATGAGAGCCTTTTGCCCATCGAAAGGCCAATGTCGGACGCCTAATGCCCAAGCAGTGGGTCTTTGGGGGCATCTCCAGACAGACCGGATAGTGTTTCTTGATGGCAGTTGTGAGGTCGGATGCCAGCACGCTCATGGCTGCCATCGAGAGGCACGTGCTCCCAGGGACCATGATATACAGCGACTGCTGGAGGGGGTACCAGACCGACCAGCTAGAGCAGTCTGGCTTTCATCACGCCAGGGTCAATCATCGATTCCACTTCGTGGATCCAGAGAGCAGCGTGCATACGCAGAACATAGAAAGGCTGTGGGGATCCTGTAAGTGGCGGAATAAGCACTAAAGGGGGACCGTGCGTCATCACCTGGGCTTATACCTCCAGGAATTTATCTGGAGGAAGAGTCTTGGCACAGAGGACCCCTTTAAGCGCAACCTGCAGGCGCTGACCCTGCTCCCCCAGGCCGACAAAGTCAATGCCACACAGCCTGAGTCGACAGCGTCTACGTCCGCAGCTGCTTCCTCTGCAAGTGCTGATGAGGGCACTGTTGTTCCTCAATAATGACTTTTTCCTAGATGATCTTGTTTTTCTGTATTTTTATTGTTCTTCTGATTAATTGTATTATCATGTAATCAATTTTTTCCTCATTCATCTTTATCTTTTACTAAAAAAACAGTTAACAGTTAACACATGTCGTCATTACTGTCTCAGGTGTATGATTTTGCAGGTGTGAATGTGTTCCTGAAACACCCCCACCATCCACACCCTCCCGAAGCATGGCAAGCGCAGCGAGCCCCACGAGGGGACACGGAATACATGTGAAGTTATCCACGTCCCCTCGCGGGGCTCACTGCCGCCCTGAAACTAAACAACTAAGCAGCTGGCAAGCTGCCAGAATTCATAGCTAGAGCGTCCTCGCGCTGCCGCCCTGAAACTAAACAAGTAAGCAGCTGGCAAGCTGCCAGAATTCAAACAGTCGCTACGCTGATGGCGTAGCTTAAGGCAGTCTGGCAAGCTGCCAATATTCATAGCTTCAGCGTCCTTGTGCTGCTGCCGTGAAAATAAACAAGTACCAAAATGTTTTACAGCCACACTCACTGTGATACATAGGTCATGGAATGGGAGTGAAACTTAAGCGGAATAGGGTTTATTTCAGCCAACAGCCCCTTGATAGAAATACTGGTAATTGCAGGTAATAATTTCAGGTGTCCTGGAACTGAGTAGGAGACATCCAGTGGCATAGCTATTGTGTGGCAGCCCCCGCAGCCGCTTGGGGGAGCGGGCCTGTGGTGGGCGCCCGGCACAGGATAGCTACCGCCACTATGTCAGAGTCATGTGTCACCCGTCACTGACATTAGGCTGCCGCAGCCCGCAGGTCTCCCCCTCACTTATGTGTAGCAGCGAGGATGCGGACAGCTTGCAGCATTGTAGCGCTATGTGCTGTCGGGGCAGGAAGCGCTGCTGATATGAAAAGACCGGCCGGACACTGACTAGCTTAGAGAATTCAACCAGTCAGTGTCCGGCCGGTCTTTTCATATCAGCAGCGCTTCCTGCCCCGACGGCACATAGCGCTACAATGCTGCAAGGTGTCAGCCGCTGATGCTGTACGCTGTAGTGGCGATTTTATTTGCAAGTGCTAGGGCACGGGACAGAGCTTGTACATAGCAAAAGTCAGAGGAATGGACTGAGGTGCCCTGGGATTTGTCAGTTCCATTTAACTAGTTAATGCAGAATTAGGGGTTCATAATGATGCATTATACATGGCAAAGTAGCATATAATAATGATTAATGCAGAGGTTAATGACAAATAATAAGTAACAATTAGTAATAATGGCAATTCAGGAAGAAGGGGTTAATGATGACTGTGAATGGGGATAACGAAGGTGAGGGGGTTTGCTGATCAGTGTGTTTTTAATAAAATTTCATCTATGCCTATGCGGGATGCAGTCAAAATCCCGGTGGTCGGAATCCCAACGGTCAAAATACCAATGGCGGAATGCCGACCGCCGCAATGCGGGCACTTTTTCCACGACACCCATAGATGGAGAATAAAATAGTGTGCCGAGGTAGGCACCGTGCACTCTGCGTGGCAAGCCCAGCGAGCCCGCAAGGGGGGGGGGGGGAGATCCACAGTCCCTTGTCAGCATTGCAGCGGTCGGGATTCCGGCGTTGGTATTTCCACCGCCGGGATTCTGACCGCCGGGATTTCATACTGATCCCGTCTATAATTCAGTATATAATTTAATGTACTGTATAACCCTTATTGGCTTTTGGCACTATGCCGGAATGCATGTGCTGTGGTAAGAGGCAGTACTGTCTTCTGCTTCTGCCAAAATGAGTTCTACATACCGTGTGCTTTTCTTCTAGGATGCATTTATAAACCTTTGTTAAAAATTCTAAATAAAGATAAGGAGAAAATATTATTACATTTTGCATAGTATAATAAGACTTTTTTTTTCTTGTTTATCTTATTTGTGTAATTGATCTAAAGATGGAAATAATAATATAATTAAATAGCAATGTAGAGCTTATGATTGCATCCTACTGGTAATAGAACATGACCATTTTCTACAATGATATGTAATATTTGTTATCAGTAATGCCATTCTCCCATTACTGACAGAAGAGCATGTTTTATGTACTTATTGTGAACTGTGCTTGTATAATGTTCTCTTTAAAATTGTTTTCCTAGTAGTGATCAGGGGCTTAAAGTGGTACCGACAAAGTGATGGAACTCATTTCCTTCTGCCACCTAATCCCCCCCTTCCCCTTTCATCCATTAGGCAGAGCCAGCAAACTATAAGGTTTTTCTGGTAGAATTACTGTGCTGTGCAGGGCCAAGGTGGAGGTTGAACAAGTTCCACCTTATCAATAGAGGTGGTGGAACTCCGTTCCAACTTGTTCTTCCCAACACACTTTAACGTTTGCCCACATCCTTTACAGAATAATAAATATGCAATTTTGTTCATTCATTATACATGTTTTAAGCGTTATTAGATCAGCTAAGGCTATTTCCTATTAACTCACATGGGAATTTTCTATAGTCTTAGCATTTCACCTAGAATTCTGTTTCCTTAACAAAGATGACATCCTCTCCTATAACAGAATATAGAAGCATTGGATGCTGAGCAGAATATCCTGTCAAATTTCCTGGCTACTTTGGAATGGAATGAATAGAACATGTTCTACAGAATGTTCTCAGTGTGAAATATCTTCTGTCAAACAATGAGGTTGTACAATTCAATAGTTCCTTCACAATGGCTTCTAACTAAAGAAATGTAGGACGGCTCACAGCCCCAATAAAAAAATCAGTGTAAAACTAAAATCCAGTTCTAGACAATTGTTTGGCAAGTCGGCAAAGAGCAGGAGCCGACAAGCATAGCAGTGCACCTTCCGCATCACTGTGACTTTACTGCATCGCCTGGATAGCTTCCAAATGCATCTGATTCAAGTGATGGCAGTGTTTTCACAGCAGAGAATGGTTGGGAGCCTTTCCGATGGACATTGCCTATCATTGTACTTTTCATGGTGTATTTAGGATTTGTGACATTCCTAATATTACTGTCAATAGAGTTGTAAATGTGACAATACATCTACAAGTTGCATAGATCTATATAACGTTGCCACTCTCTTGTATTGGATGCAAGAAGAAGGAGATGGCAAACACTAAAGCAACGATTCTTGAATGTTTTTCAACATGTCTCAGTAGTAGTAGTAGTTACGGGATTGGTTTGAAATCCCGGCGGTCAAAATCCCGATGCCAGAATCCCGTAAAGGGGGGGACGTGGATCGCCCCCCCTTGCGGGCTCGCTGCGCTCGCCAACCAGCGAGCCCGGTGCCAGCTACGCTCGGCACACTAATTTATTCTCACTCTATGTGTGTCGTGGACACACACAGAGGGACAAAGTGCCCGGATTTCGGCGGCCGGGATATCAGTGGTCGGGATTTCGGCGGTTGGGATTCCGGTGTCGGGATTTTGACCCCGGAATTCCGACCGCCAGGATTTCAACTGCATCCTGTAGTTACTAGTGGATTATTTTACCTATGGGTTGCAGGACTACAGTCCCCACCAGAAAAATCCTCCACCTCAGCTCAGTGTCAGTGATGTTAGTGAAGTCAGATGCAATGCTTGACTGCACTGGCTTCACTGTAACTTGTGGTGACATTCTATTGGATTCTATTACTTGTCAGTCACAGATGCTGCAGGCAGTGCCATTGACAGAACGTTTAGAGAAAGGTTTGTCAGTCGCACAGAGGTAGATTTATTGTAACAAACGGGTGGACCCTCATAGCATAATTGATTAATTGAATATATTTAAATGCGAGGGTGTGCTACCAGAGGCACAGACAGGATATTTTAAGGAGGACAGAAAAGAGTGCCTTTTCTTGGTGCACCTAGAGAAATAATACTTAGTAAAACATCACTTTTATTGAGTTCATTTAAAATAGTTGCGAAGATATAAAAAGGACTGGACAACACATAAGACAACAAATAGTGATTTTTAAAAAGGATAAGAATCCTCACCTAGCGGGACCCCACTACCCGTTATCACAGTTATTATTTATAATAGATATAGTGTGGCACGGAAGACTTGTTTATATTACCAAAGTCATGTAATGTGGATAAGTCAGGTTTGTAACTTTATCATATACAATGTATCACAATAGTCCTGAGGCTCACTTAGTGCAGCCACCAGCACGCGCTTGAACACGGATGTGATGCCGTTTCAGCGCTGCTGTTAGGCTTGCTGGAGCCAGTAGTTCCACAACCTGCGTTCCAACCGCAGAGCTGAGTCTGAGGTGTGCCTGTGTGCACTCCCTCGCTCATGTGGATCTAGAACAGGCAGGGACACACACGGCTCTGGCGCCAGAGACCGTGTCAGTGTACTGATTGGGGACCGTGTCCAACGGAAACCCCAATGTAGCCAACAACAGATATATATATATACAGTTTGTAAGTGGGGAGGGGAAAGTGGGGTATTAGACACACTAGGTGTGTAGTTAGTCGAGCGTACGCTTTCGCAAAAAAGCTTCCTCAGGACCACTGGGCAAGCAGCCGGAAGCTCCTTAAGTACCAGTTCCTCCATGCATATTCATGATATGCAAATTAGGGTGGGAGTGGATTAACCAACTCATTAGTGTTAACGATTGCCTGGGTTGGTGGTCAGGTTTCCATATGTGTATGTATTTGCCTATGCGATAATTCATCAAGGTATATTAGAGACCTGTTGTGAGCGCTGAGTTTTATTTAGTTTGGCAGTGTCGCCGTAGCAATCATCTCTCTGCACATTTTAATATGCTGCGACTAATTCCCTAAATTTTAGAAGGCAGCCAGATGTTTGGTACTGTATGGTAATCATGATAAAAGTGCATTGAAAAAGTAATGACATTTTTATTTTTATTATTAGACATTCCATCAAATTGATATGTGTCATATGTATTTCAGATTGCCGATTGCTTATTTGCCAGTGCCTACATGTTTTAAAACACATCCATCAGTTGTGATTGATGTCTGATCATGTCATAAGTTATGATTACTTGTAAGGGTTTAGCGGAAATTTCGCATGTCCTATCCAGTTTTTATTGGCGTTCATATTATAGTTTTGGCAGATCGTCTGATACGATCAGCATGCTATTAGTTGTCTGAGTTGGTGGTCAGATTGCCATGTGTGTATGCATTCACCTGTACAATCTTTTGTCAAGGTATAGTGCAAATTTATTAAGAGCGCAGAGTTTTATTCTATTTGACAGTGTCACTTTAGAGATCATTTCTCTACGCTTTAAATGCACTGTGCGTGGTTTCCTATTGGCGTTCATATTATAGTTTTGGCAGATCGTCTGATACGATCAGCATGCTATTAGTTGTCTGAGTTGGTGGTCAGATTGCCATGTGTGTATGCATTCACCTGTACAATCTTGTGTCAAGGTATAGTGCAAATTTGTTAAGAGCGCAGAGTTTTATTCTATTTGACAGTGTCACTTTAGAGATCATCTCTCTACGCTTTAAATGCACTGTGCGTGATTTCCTATTGGCGTTCAGGTACTCTTTACCTAGAAGGGCGCCCATCGCGACCATCGCGACCATCGAATGCACTAAAAATCGGGTGCGACGCGATGGCCGCGATGGCCGCGATTTCCCATAGGGACCAATGTTAAAAATCAGATTGGACCCAATTTTAGTGTTCAATGCCTCAATGCCCGCGATTTTTACATAGGAAACAATGTTAAATGGGCCACAGAGCCCTAATAGTCACCGTGAACTCTGAAATGGCCCCACAATTGTTATCGCCACCCCACGATCAACATCAACCCGAAGCGTGGCGAGCGCAGCGAGCCCGCGAGGGTCGGCGGTACGCGTCCTCCGACCTTTTCATGCCCTACTATCCACGTCGGCGTGGAGTTGAGAATAGAATAGTGTGGCGAGCGCAGCGAGCCACCGAGGCCCGAAGCGTGGCGAGCGGACGCGGATACCTTCACAGTTATACGCGTCCCCTCGCGTGCTTCACAGGTGTCCGTGGCGAAAAGCGGACACCTGTGAAGCCCGCGAGGGGACGCGTTTACCTGTGAAGGTATCCGCGTCCCCTCGCGGGGCTCGCTGCGCTCGCCACGCTTCGGGCCGCGGTGGCTCGCTGCGCTCGCCACACTATTCTATTCTCAACTCCACGCCGACGTGGATAGTAGGGCATGAAAAGGTCGGAGGACGCGTACCGCCGCCCCTCGCGGGCTCGCTGCGCTCGCCACGCTTCGGGTTGACGTTGATCGTGGGGTGGCGGTAACAATTGTGGGGGCCATTTCAGAGTTCACGGTGACTATTAGGGCTCTGTGGCCCATTTAACATTGATTCCTATGGCCAAATCGCGGGCATTGAGGCATTTAACATTAAAATCGCGGTCAATCACCGTTTTTAACATTGATCCCTATGGGAAAATTGCGGTCATCGCGGGTACCCGATTTTAATGTACCCGCGATTTACCCGCGATGCCCGCGATGGCCGCGATTTTTTACCCCCGATGCCCGCGATTTCAATTGCTGGCGCCCTTCTAGGTAAAGAGTACCGCGTTCATATTATAGTTTTGGCAGATCGTCTGATACGATCAGCATGCTATTAGTTGTCTGAGTTGGTGGTCAGATTGCCATGTGTGTATGCATTCACCTGTACAATCATGTTTCAAGGTCTAGTGTAAATTTGTTAAGAGCGCAGAGTTTTATTCTATTTGACAGTGTCACTTTAGAGATCATCTCTCTACGCTTTAAATGCACTATGCGTGGTTTCCTATTGGCGTTCATATTATAGTTTTGGCAGATCGTCTGATACGATCAGCATGCTATTAGTTGTCTGAGTTGGTGGTCAGATTGCCATGTGTGTATGCATTCACCTGTACAATCTTGTGTCAAGGTATAGTGCAAATTTGTTAAGAGCGCAGAGTTTTATTCTATTTGACAGTGTCACTTTAGAGATCATCTCTCTACGCTTTAGATGCACTGTGCGTGGTTTCCTGAGTTTTGAGAAGGTAGCCAGAGGTATGATACCATGTGGCAGTCATCATAAAAATACATTGAAAAAATAATGATAATTAATTAAGTTGAACATTTCATCTGATTGATACATGTTTCACATGTATTTTAAATTGGCGGTAGCTTATTTGTCGACACCTACATATTCTGTACTACGCATTAACACCAATTAAGGTTGGATAGGACACGCGTAATCTATGACACTATCCGACATTATTCCAGAATATGTAGGTGTCGACAAATAAGCTACCGGCAATTTAAAATACATGTGAAACATGTATCAATCAGATGGAATGTTCAACTTCAATGTATTTTTATGATGACTGCCACATGGTATCATACCTCTGGCTACCTTCTCAAAACTCAGGAAACCACGCACAGTGCATTTAAAGCGTAGAGAGATGATCTCTAAAGTGACACTGTCAAATAGAATAAAACTCTGCGCTCTTAACAAATTTACACTAGACCTTGACACATGATTGTACAGGTGAATGCATACACACATGGCAATCTGACCACCAACTCAGACAACTAATAGCATGCTGATCGTATCAGACGATCTGCCAAAACTATAATATGAACGCCAATAGGAAACCACGCACAGTGCATTTAAAGCGTAGAGAGATGATCTCTAAAGTGACACTGTCAAATAGAATAAAACTCTGCGCTCTTAACAAATTTGCACTATACCTTGACACAAGATTGTACAGGTGAATGCATACACACATGGCAATCTGACCACCAACTAAGACAACTAATAGCATGCTGATCGTATCAGACGATCTGCCAAAACTATAATATGAACGCCAATAGGAAACCACGCACAGTGCATTTAAAGCGTAGAGAAATGATCTCTAAAGTGACACTGTCAAATAGAATAAAACTCTGCGCTCTTAATAAATTTGCACTATACCTTGACAAAAGATTGTACAGGTGAATGCATACACACATGGCAATCTGACCACCAAGTCAGACAACTAATAGCATGCTGATCGTATCAGACGATCTGCCAAAACTATAATATGAACGCCAATAGGAAACCACGCACAGTGCATTTAAAGCGTAGAGAAATGATCTCTAAAGTGACACTGTCAAATAGAATAAAACTCTGCGCTCTTAATAAATTTGCACTATACCTTGACAAAAGATTGTACAGGTGAATGCATACACACATGGCAATCTGACCACCAACTCAGACAACTAATAGCATGCTGATCGTATCAGACGATCTGCCAAAACTATAATATGAACGCCAATAAAAACTGGATAGGACATGCGAAATTTCCGCTAAACCCTTACAAGTAATCATAACTTATGACATGATCAGACATCAATCACAAGTGATGGATGTGTTTTAAAACATGTAGGCACTGGCAAATAAGCAATCGGCAATCCAAAATACATATGACACATGTATCAATTTGATGGAATGTCTAATAATAAAAATAAAAATGTCATTACTTTTTCAATGCACTTTTATCATGATTACCATACAGTACCAAACATCTGGCTGCCTTCTAAAATTTAGGGAATTAGTCGCAGCATATTAAAATGTGCAGAGAGATGATTGCTACGGCGACACTGCCAAACTAAATAAAACTCAGCGCTCACAACAGGTCTCTAATATACCTTGATGAATTATCGCATAGGCAAATACATACACATATGGAAACCTGACCACCAACCCAGGCAATCGTTAACACTAATGAGTTGGTTAATCCACTCCCACCCTAATTTGCATATCATGAATATGCATGGAGGAACTGGTACTTAAGGAGCTTCCGGCTGCTTGCCCAGTGGTCCTGAGGAAGCTTTTTTGCGAAAGCGTACGCTCGACTAACTACACACCTAGTGTGTCTAATACCCCACTTTCCCCTCCCCACTTACAAACTGTATATATATCTGTTGTTGGCTACATTGGGGTTTCCGTTGGACACGGTCCCCAATCAGTACACTGACACGGTCTCTGGCGCCAGAGCCGTGTGTGTCCCTGCCTGTTCTAGATCCACATGAGCGAGGGAGTGCACACAGGCACACCTCAGACTCAGCTCTGCGGTTGGAACGCAGGTTGTGGAACTACTGGCTCCAGCAAGCCTAACAGCAGCGCTGAAACGGCATCACATCCGTGTTCAAGCGCGTGCTGGTGGCTGCACTAAGTGAGCCTCAGAACTATTGTGATACATTGTATATGATAAAGTTACAAACCTGACTTATCCACATTACATGACTTTGGTAATATAAACAAGTCTTCCGTGCCACACTATATCTATTATAAATAATAACGGTGATAACGGGTAGTGGGGTCCCGCTAGGTGAGGATTCTTATCCTTTTTAAAAATCACTATTTGTTGTCTTATGTGTTGTCCAGTCCTTTTTATATCTTCGCAACTATTTTAAATGAACTCAATAAAAGTGATGTTTTACTAAGTATTATTTCTCTAGGTGCACCAAGAAAAGGCACTCTTTTCTGTCCTCCTTAAAAAGTGCCATTGACAGACCAGGCAGCAATAAGCAGTGAACTGACTTCCTGTAGGAAGCCACTTCTTGCCATTTGTGCAGCCCAATCCGGCTTCTATGGGCTGCAGCTGATGCAGTCCATGCAATCTGTGTTTTGCACATGCACAGTCTAGCCACCACTAGTGTGGATGTGCTGGTGCTGGTGCCTGCCACATCCATTACGCAAGTGATGGAACATGGCTGATGGGTTGACTGTCTCCTCCTCTCCAGCCAGACAAAGGTAGCGGCAGCCTCCCCTACCACAGTCAAGTACGAGCCGCTTCTACCATTATCAGGGTACCCACGGACACAAGAGTTGGTGCAGCCCATAGCCCTAAGCATACGTGCACTCTAAGGCGCATTAATCAGGCCCATAGTCATGATCCTGTATCCGAATTACCCTATTCCATTACTGCAGTCAAAAATAAGTGTTTGATTAAGACTAACTACAGTAGCTACAAAAAGAAAATTAAGTAAAATTACCAGAAATCATATACTAATTCAGCTGTGCTAGGCATGTCCTTGTTTATTGCTTGCATTCATAAACTTTATAAGGTGCACTTGTCATTAACACACAGGGGAGCTGGTCTGAACTGATATTCATGAAAACAAAGCCTATTAATTGTCTGTTACACTGTGATATTGATGAGGCAAATTGTGACCCTTATTTAAAGTACTGGTTCCAAGGGGAAGCTATGTTCAGTGGTATCACCAGGAGGTGTGGAGATGGAGGCTGCACCCAAGGGTCACCAAAGTGCCTACTCAGTGGCAGGAGCTGTGTGTTGCTCTGCAACATTACCTGCAGCACCAGGTTCCTGCCACAGTGTAGAAGGCAGCACTGCAGATTGATTGGTCTCGGGATGCAGCTCAGCATCTCTGGGCCCCCACAGTGATGAAGAAAGGGTCAGGCCATGAGGCCACACTTCCTACCCCGTGAGGTTATGCCCCATATCTTGCCAGTATTTGGCTTTGCTGCCCACACTGGATTCGGCATGAAAAGCCGGCGGTCGGGATCCCGGCGTTCAAAATCCCGACGCCGGAATCCCGAATGCCGAAATACGACAAGGGGGGGACGCGGATCTCCCCCCATTGCGGGGTCGCTGCGCTCGCCACGCAGCGGGCCCGGTGCCTCGCTACGCTTGGCACACTAATTTATTCTCCCTCCGAGGATGTCGTGGACACCCACGGGGGGAGAAAGTGTCGGGATTTCGGCGTTCGGGATTCCGGCGTCAGGATTTTGAACGCCGGGATCCCGACCACCGGGATTTAAACTGCATCCCCCCACACTCTGTATTATATTTCTTAGTGTCAATAAAGTTAGTGACGCCACTTATTATCCATTATCCATTCTGTACAGGTATATTTTACATCTTTTCCCTAGATTTACACCCGATGTCAAATGAGGCAATTTGGGAAATGTTGGTGGTTTTTAATATTTGTTGCCATGTAGATTGTAGTTACTTTAAATTATATATTTTAATATGCCAATGACCAGTTTAGCTTACTTTTTATACATTAATAAAATCAAGATATTTATTGAACTGGATCCTGATAACGTTACTGATGTTATAATTGAGAATAGGACTAGAAAAGACAATTGATGGCTTGGATGGAGACTGCATTTGATAATAATGGCTTGGATCCATCATCTCTCTACATCCAGGTTATATCCATCCCACTACTAACACCTCCTTAATGTACATGAATTACATAGTAGCTGCTATTACCTTAATGGCTGATTGGGTCAAATCCCTCTCTGTTCAAGGCATGGCTGCATGATGAATCTCCCAATTTCCTTTACTGTTCTAGGCATCTTTCTCATACACTTGTCTACTCGTTTTAGTCATGCCATCAGTACTAATAATATTAAGTAGTACAACGTGTTCATTATATAAAATAAAATAATATATTGTGTATGAAATAGTTATATAAATTATAATTTTTGTGTTACATTTTCCAGCTACTATAATTGTGAATTATAATTCATTTCAGTGAGTTCATGAAATTAAATTTACATTTTTTTTTTATTTTGAGCACATGGAACAAATAGGTCACTTAATCAGTGCCTGAAGTGTGTTTATTCCGAAAGGTATAAAAAAGCTATTTAAAATATACGGTTCTGAGTTTCCCTTATAATGTAAAAAAGGTGCAGTCAGGGTTGCAGTCAGTAAGTACAGACTGTACAAACCCCCCCTTTGGCAGACTGTACAGTCAGTAAGTATAGACTCCCCCCTCCCCCTGCATCATCCCATCTGACTTGTTGCACTTGTACACACAGCAAGAACATGCTATGATATTTTAAACTTACATTTATAGCTCACATACACTGAATTTCAGAATACTCAGAGGGCCTTATTTTGGTTCATACAGAAAGTATGTTCTTTGCACACACCCTGATAGCATTACCAATCCCTTCACTAATGACGATTAGTCATTAAACTTATTTTTCACATAATCGTTCTCATTTTTTGTCTTTATGTACAGCAAAAAGCGGAACCAGTCAGCCCCTCTGTGCTCCCTCCATCAGCACTGCCATTAGATTTACTTAGTGAGACTGTTTCTCAGTTTGGAACCGTGGAAGAAGTAATCAGATACCTTGAACCAGATAGGTGGCAGTTGGACATAGAAGAACTGTACAGACCATCATGGCAAGTGCTTGGGAAATCCTATATCCATGGCAGAAAATCCAGAGGTATGTGTAGCATGTTGTCTGGCATGCAAAACTGTAACACACTTTGAAAATAAACATCTTCATTAGCGTCCCTGTCAGTTTGTTAACACTCTATTTGTAGATGATACCCACCTCACTAGCTGTGACTGATGCTTAATATAATATATAATACAGTATTTCATTTGTATTATTAGCTTATTTGAATTGTTAAAAGTTTTATCCAGTGATCATCATATACAAGTTACTATTTTCTGTGTATTTCTAGGTACTGTATAACAAAGTCTTACACATTGAAGTTGTCAGAGAAGCGACTCTTCTCAATAGAAACTTTAGTCTTTCTTTTGCAAAATGTGAATATCATTCCGTAAATATCAATTAAAAGCAAAGCTTAACCTTTCCCTCTGGGAGATGCTGACCTGCTGAATGAAGGTTGCAGTTATCAGTATTAATCCAAGTTGTTAATTGTTATAATACAGAAGTTCAAAGGTCAGTTTTGCAGAGACTGTACAATGATGGGCTGATAGCATCAACCCTTTTAGTGCCAAGGGAAATAGTCGAGCCGAGAGATCCCCAAAATCTCCATTAAGAATGGCAGCGCCGCTCACAGTGACTGTTCTTTTTTTGGGTGCAATATTTAACTCAACTTCAATTAATTGACTTAACTGACTTTGTATTTATTTATACTAAAAGAACAGTCGCTATGAGCGATGCTGGCATTTTTTGCGGATATTTTGAGGATTTACAGCTATGTTGGAACTCAAAGGGTCAATGGTCTTTGTGCCTCTTGCTTTACATAGAGTAAATGCTACAATGCAACACGCAACCGCGGTCTATACAACAGCAGAACGTTTATGGAGGATGTTTAATTGATGCTAGCCAGCCTGATGGGCCCTGTGTGGAATTTATGTGGTGAGGACTTTGAAGAGCAGTCTAAATTAGTGTCACTATTGATGATATTGGTTTAACTATTAGATAAATGGCTTCAAGCCAAGTGTCTACTGTGAGGTTAGCAGACTGACAGTAAGACTGTAATTATGATATTTTATTATTTGTAGTGGTGAATGTACACTTTAGTCAGTCTGTACCCTCTTGTTCTCTGCAGATGTTTCTATTCCCCATATCTGTGTGTACCATAGTATTAGATGCTGTTACCCAAATATGGTCGGACAGGAAATACCCAGGAAAGAACAGTGTATGATTTCACCAAAATGTTATGTCCAATTACCATACTATTGTTCCTGCTATTTACAGGAGGGTGATAGCTGAGGGACAATCTCCACAGGGGGTAATCAGGACATAACCAAATTACCTTAATTGTATTTACACTCCTTTGTGCCTTTCTGGACTCTAGTAGACTCTTTGGAGCCTGACCCAGCAGGGGGGGGGGGGGGGGCAGCAGCAGTACCTGGGAGGGGGGATAAACCTGACTCTTGAATCCACCAATCGAGATCGAGAGCAAGCCCACTGATGGTATGGCCACGCGTGGGAATTTAGAAGTTTTTAAAATTACTTGCACACAAGCCAGGAGGGAGATTTTTTGGACTGTCCTAGACTAAGAGGTTGTACTCTGTCTAGGTATCGTGTGGACTTATCTGCTATCACTGCTGTGTGGAGGAGTGATAGTTTTGTGCTTTGGAACTGCTGCTACAAGGACTACCATTTTGGACTGCTACCCGATAACGTTTATATGCTACATTTGCCTCTTGTTCCTGTCTTTGTCTACCTGTGTGTGCTGTGATAAAAATAAACCATATTTTGGTTTCATCTGCTCGGTGTCTGAGTGATTGAAGAACCCGTATCTTCACATTTGGCGGCAGCGACAGTGGGATCATTCAGACACCAACCATCGAGCACAGAAAGCACAGAGAACAGAGGATCAGACCATATGTAAGGAAACGGAAAATGCACTAAGGTGAAGTGAGCAGGTGTCATTCCTGTGAAAGGGAAAATGTTTCCAAGGAAAGAAAATCGATGCCTCAAGACCCTGGAGCAGAGGAGCTCAGGGATGGAGGTTCTTCAGTGTATCGGCAGGCTGGGAAGCCGGATCTGTTATTTATTGTCAGAAAAATGCAGTATATCTGGGAGTACTGGGAAGAAGCTCAGCAGATGATCAGCGGGTGGAGAGTATCCAGCATTCAGGACAAGTTGTGTTACCTGGGGGATGCATTCCTGCACTGTAAAGGTGAGGCCACCTCGTGGAATCTGCTGGGGGAGCCAGAGTTTGTAGAATTTACAGAGGAAGTGATTGCTACAGTTACCCAGATGCTACAAAGAGGACAATATTCTGAGGCTGAAGGACAAGTCCAGAATAAATTGATGCCCCAGATAGAACCAGAGGAGAGGTCCAGAATGGGGCTACTGCAATCTGGGCAGACAACTGAGGGGTCTGACACAGAATTATTTGTTACCACAAGAGAAGGGCCTTTGTCAGGGGGGCCCCTAACTGCCCTTGAAGAAATGAGTATGGAGGAGCTGATAGCAGAATGTCAGCTGCGAGGTATACCCATCCGATCCTGCACTTGGGGGGAAATCCTTCAGCAGATCCTTCAAGATCAGGGGGATCCTACAAAAGCATTTACTGATTATCGGGCATGGATCCTCAATTTCGGTGCACAGCGGAGTGTGTGGGAAAAATTGGAGTGTCTGGAGGAGTGCTTTATTGTGGCAGAGGAAGAGGCGATTGATCACGGGCTCCTGGACACCCCAGCATGGCGAGACCAGTGTCGCAGGGTGGCTGATGAAAGGCACTGCCTGCAACAGCTTCTCCCACAGCCTAGGGAAGAAGCTGCTCAGCGTTCTATACAGGGGGAGGTTATCCCCAAAGTGAAGGAAGTGGGGCCTGTGAGCCAGGCACCCCAGGAGGAGCTGCACTACAGCTTCCCTTTTGCTGAGGTGGAAGATGGAGAATTATTATCCTGCTGCCAGGGGATCTATGAGGACTGCGTCCAAGAAGAGATCACCGTGGTTAGAGGAGTATTCGCCAACATCCAGGCCACAAGCATACCAGTCACAGATGACGTCTTGTTTCAGGCTGCCCAGCATATTCAGCTGGGGAAGGAGGTTGTCCAGGAGAAGGAGGTGTGCACAGAAGTGGCTGCAGGTGAGCAACTGGCTTGTAAGGGGATAGTGCTGATACGGCCTGTCCTGCAGCCACCAGCGGAATTGTTCCTGATGGAGGGTCCCTTCTCAGCCCTGGGCATTGAGACCAAATGCTGTAGTGAAATTTGCCATGCCCCTAGTTTGGGTTTGAGGGAGAAAGGATGTGACAGAGTGGCAGAAGTGCCAGGGCCAGAGTCCGTATATTGGCCTGCTGTTGGGCAGCTGTTCCTTGTAGAAGAGGGGGAGGTGGAAAGTGCTCCCTGCCCCATTATGCCAGAGGCAAAGGTTACAATGTTGCAGAGGGGGGGTACCCAGCATCTGAAGAGGAGGAATTGCTAAATCCCTTGTTAGTTCAAATGTATAACTTAGATTGTGATATTGCCCTTGCTGATTCTGCAAACCAGCCGCCTTTTACAAGATGGGTTTGGTATGATGTCACACTGTGGGACTCAGGTGGTGCGCCTCTAGCCCAGATTCTCTGCTCTGAATCACACTGCTCCAGGTTGCCGGAACAACTTGTACAGTGACTAAAGATGTAGGGGAAGGAGTGTGAGGTTAGCAGACTGACAGTAAGACTGTAATTATGATATTTTATTATTTGTAGTGATGAATGTACACTTTAGTCAGTCTGTACCCTCTTGTTCTCTGCAGATGTTTCTATTCCCCATATATGTGTGTGTATTTCCAGATCATATAGTATTAGGCTGTAGAACTCCACAGTAATTAATGTACATTTTAGGCCTCTTGTTCTCTGCAGATGTTTCTATTCCCCATATCTGTGTGTACCATAGTATTAGATGCTGTTACCCAAATATGGTCAGACAGGAAATACCCAGGAAAGGACAGTGTATGATTTCACCAGAATGTTATGTCCAATTACCATACTATTGTTCCTGCTATTTACAGGAGGGTGATAGCTAAGGGACAATCTCCACAGGGGGTAATCAGGACATAACCAAATTACCTTAAATGTATTTACACTCCTTTGTGCCTTTCTGGACTCTAGTAGACTCTTTGGAGCCTGACCCAGCAGGGGGGGCAGCAGCAGTACCTGGGAGGGGGGATAAACCTGACTCTTGAATCCACCAATCGAGATCTAGTGCAAGCCCACTGATGGTATGGGCACGCGAGGGAATTTAGAAGTTTTTAAAATGACTTGCACACAAGCCAGGAGGGAGATTTTTTGGACTGTCCTAGACTAAGAGGTTGTACTCTGTCTAGGTATCGTGTGGACTTATCTGCTACCACTGCTGTGTGGAGGAGTGATAGTTTTGTGCTTTGGAACTGCTGCTACAAGGACTGCCATTTTGGACTGCTACCCGATAACGTTTATATGCTACATTTGCCTCTTGTTCCTGGCTTTGTCTACCTGTGTGTGCTGTGATAAAAATAAACCATATTTTGGTTTCATCTGCTCGGTGTCTGAGTGATTGAACAACCCGTATCTTCACATCTACTATTATTTGATGTGGTGCAGCTGTTCATGAGCCAGGTCACAGAATGTAGCAAGTAAAATAGTGGGTTAGCACTCGGTCTTCAGTTGGAACTCAGGGCTCTTTCTCACCTTGGACTTCAGTGGAGATCTAGGTGTAAATTAACTAAGATGGGAGTTCTATTAAATAGAATCCCATCCAATCAGATGCTACTTTGTATTTATTTAGCATATTCTAGAAGATAATAGATAGAATGTGATTGGTTTCTATGGGCACAATCGCATCTGTCATAGAACTCCCATCTTAGTAAATTTACCTTATGGAGCCTAGGATGTCCATAAGGCTGGTATTAGAATGCTTGGCCTGCAGAGAATGGGGCTGTAGATTTATAGTCCGGCTTAGAGAGGGCCCTATGATGGTAAAAGGTTCAGTCGTCCTCTGTACACATATTGCATACTGAGTTGCATGCATCATTTATATCAGGATGTAATGCCACACCTCAATACATATTAATTAGGGTTGTCCCCAGGCCCATTCTGTAGATGACTTTTCATTTGGCAACACGCGTGTATGGAAGTAAGTTTTAATGGACTGCAGGACTGCCTGGAAATTCATGTCAAGAGGAATAATATGTTAGTATACGCTTGCATAGATGAAAATGCTATACTTATCTTTATGGAAAAATTACCTTAAAGTAACTACAGTTTATATACCGAAATGTATATTTTATATCTATATGTACAATCACAAATACTTGTGTTGCATTTATTAAGGTACAAAATTCTTGTTTTTTTTAACAGTTACAGCTTTGCTAGAATTTCGGCTGGCTATGTAATGGCATTAATGATTTTGGGACACAATATAGTGTCCCTAGTGTGTTAATTTGAAAGTAAATAGCATGGGAAGTAGGAAAAAATAATATAACTCCATAGCAAACGCTTCCAAGCACAAGCGCAAATGGGTGCGGTTCTTAAAAATTGCTGAGTAAAACACCTTTTTTTAAGTTAATGTGTATGATGTCTTTTTGTCTCCTTTCAGTGAAGCATTCTCCACTTCTGATGAGCTCTCCTTCTTTCCTTTGACTCAACTTTCCAGATATTCCTCTGTGTCTTTCATCCTTTCCTGTTATAAGTGCATTCTTTCAATTGTTCGGCTGCACAGCCTGTTATCGTTTTTCACACAGTCACTCCCAGTACATATGGTGAAACGAAGGCATTAACTGATCTGTGCTGTTTTATAGCCACTATGTAATTGGGTGGTGTTCCTACCACTAGGTCTTGTGGGTTCCATCATTTTAAAAAAGTAGACTTTCATTTGACCTGACATATGCTCAGCCCATAAACACAACCACATGCTTCCATTTGGGTGCCAAATAGTGTCGATCTACTAAACGTTATTCCCACTAATTCATTATAGTAGATTTTACTGTGAGAAAACTGAAGATTTACTGGGACAATATAGAGCTGTAACTTATCCCAGCCCCAGAGCTGTGACCGCCATTAGACTTGCCACTTCTATTTTTTAGTAAACTGTTCCAGCTACAGTGTTGTTTCCCAGTATTAACCCCAGTAAAAGTCCAAGAAAAGAAATCAGTTTGACTAAGAAGGGATACTTAAGAGAGAAAGAGCTTTGTATATGTAACACATACTGGGCCAGATGTATCAAGATTCAAAAGGTGATAAAGTGGAGAGTGATAAACAACCAGCCAATATGGAGTAGACCTACTGACCTACTGACTGTCAACCTAGACATCGTCTATCAGCCATCCGAGAGAAATATATGAATCTATTTAAAATAAGTAATATAACTGTATTGCAGGTTTGCCGACATTCAGGCTGCATCAAAAAGTAGGGGGTGGGGCTGGCAAATGTGATGTGAAAGGGGGTGGAGCTGGAGGCAGGGTGCTCATAACAGGAGCCTGTGAGTGGGGGTGTGGCCATTGTGATTGCATCATTGTGGACACGCCCCCCTGCTCTGTAATTACAGTATTACAGGCATTGCACAGCGGGGTGAGGGGGTGGGGGTCACAATGATGCAATTTGTGTCAACCGGTCCCCACTGTCCCCCACCAAGGGGGGTGTTGCGGGAGGCTGGGGTCATTATGGAGGACTTGCCTATCTGGATGTGATCCTGATTTTCAGGAGCCTTCCGGCCATTCCGGGAGATTAGGCAAGTATGTTGTAATGTGCTGTCTTTGTTGTACTATTTATACAAACTTTATTCATAAAAGAAAAGAAGAGAAGAAAACAATAAACATTTAGCTTGACTTAGGTCACAATAATTGGCTAAATGTGTATTAGAAGAACACGTCTCAGCATGTTTAAAGCAGACAAAAAATTTGAATACAGCATACACAAATCTGTGCAGAGTCAAGTACCCTACATTACAGCAATATATGAGCACATTCCTTTTCAGTACCTATTCATTGTACTTGCAGACAAGCTGTCTGCAGGCCAATTTAACAGAATTCAGTCTATTATTTATTAAAACAAAGGGGTACATTTATTAAAGTTTCTGAAAATTAAGAGGGGATGTTACCAATAGAAACCAATCAGATTATGACTAGAATTCTAGGATGCAATGTACCCCACAGTGGTTTAACCGTCGTCAGGGAACAAATTACATACAAACATGTTACAGCTTATCTTCTCATACAAAGACACACCTCCACCAATCCAAAGTGAGGAGTGTCTCACCTGACCCAACACAGTGCACCTGGGGGTTGGTGCTAATCAGCACGTTCACAGGTGTCCACCATAGTCAACAGAGCGGCACACTCCAAACTCACATCAACATAAAATTAAAAACACTATCCTTTATTATTAAAACATTTGCACTGGACCACTTAAATTGAATCTTAATCCTCATATTACCACAATAGTACTAAACATTGTCACATAAATTTTTAAGCATATATGTATATGAGGGGTAGATTTATGAAAGGGCGATCAGGGGAATCTGCGCCATCCCAGTGCGTTATTGCAGGGGATAGCTCTTCCCCTGATATATGACACCCGCCGAGCGGGTGTCTTTCGTGCAGCGGTGCGGGGCAGGAGGCATAGCGCAGCTACGATATTTCGTAGTGCGCGCCTGCCTCCTGCCTAATTTATGAATGGTCAGCATCCCTGAGCGTTCCACCGACTGCAGCTATCGACTTCGACAGCTGCAGATGGCGATGCCCCATTGCCTACAGCAGGGACAGTGCTGTCCCTGCTGCTGGCCCTGAGCTGCGCTGGGATCTCGCGTGAGTAGCGAGATCCCGCGCATGCGCAGTGAGCCAGCAGGGGGAGAAGCAGACAGCGCGTCAGTGTTAACTTACGCGCTGTCTGCTGGAGGGGACATCGCCGGAGAGGGGAAATAGCGCTCCCCTGATTCAGCGGCAAGATCTTAGTAGATCTTGTCAGTGTCCCCTCCTGCTTCGCCTCGCTAATGAGGCGAAGCAGGGAGTGTTATAGCGCTCTTAGCGCCGCTATAATAAATCTACCCCTGAGTCACATAGCTCCATACTAAGTGCAATAAATGTGAAGGACTATAATTCTCTAAATCAATATATCATATCCTATAACACATCGTGCCAACAATGAGTCTCACAAAATTCACTGTAAACCTAATTTCTCAATGAGACCCTTGGGTGCTAGCGCATCCAATTTGAGCATCCATCGAGTCTCCAACCTCAATAGTGCTTTACCCCTATCACCACCCCGCCTAAGTGGTGGTACATGGTCTATCAGTTTACTAGGCAAACTAGACCAATTTTTAATACCATTTCAGAGCTTATAAAAGCAATATTTAACATGAAACAACTCATATCATTCCCTGCCTCAGTGGAGCTTACAATACGTTTTCCCTACCACAGGGACACACAATTACACATGCTAGTGTATTTCATCTAATAGTCCATTTACACTGCAGTACAGTATGTCTTTGAGATGTGAGTAGAGACCACGATATCCAGAGGGAACCTATGCAAACACAGAGTGAGCATGCATGCAGTTACACACAAACACACAAACACACGCATGCGCACATGAGTCAGCAGATTATATCCCACAGAACTCCACCCTCAGTGTAGCAAGCTGGTATAAGCTAGCTGTGTGGTATAAAAATTATAGATTTACAAAAACCCTCAAGTGTTTTGGTCAGGAATCCGTTAAATGTTGGTTTTGGATGTCTTCAAAATGGCTAATAACTGCTAAAACAATGTAATTTAGAACTGGTACTGTTCCTACAGTATTATCAACATCAATAACATTACTTTTTGGTCATTTGCAATGTGAAATGGCACCATAAATCACGAGGGAGATATTTACATGCCATCAAAAATATGCAGGATTTGATTGCTAGATCTGTGATCCATCTCAAAATCTCAATGTGGTCCTTTTGCATTCGATGTATCATAGGTGATCTCATTCATGGCTACGGGCTGCAATAAATATTCATAGCAGCTCATAAGATCTGCAACTCTGATCCGAGCTACATGGGAACAAACCTCTGATTAGTGTCAGTGGAAGATGCACTGTGGCCAATTTTCATCCAATGCCTCGTAGGAGCTATTGGAGCTCAGCGTCGGATGGAAAGTGGCCATATCGCACTAGTGGATGGGAGCCTTTACATACCCAAAATAATATCTCCCACTCACTGTTAATCATAAAGCCCTATTACCACTGAATTCGATCAAGAGCTCAGTCTTTAAGAGAATCTTCATTTGCTCACTGACTGATCACAAATGCATTAACAATCTAGTTAAGTCACTATTACGGTAAACCAAAAATACCCCCTATAAGTGTTGAGTTATACAAGCCAAGATTATTTGACAAGTAGACTCACAAAAAGATATTAAATGGATTCAAATATGACAAATTGCTTATTACGGTAATAAAAATGTTAAAAACACATTTCTAGAATAGAAATCTAAATCCAAAAAGTTTATTGGAATTATAACAGAAATAAAACACAGGGATAGAAAAATGAGTCTAATATAATTTTTATGTTGTCTGCCATCTGGGCAAAGTGTCTTAACAGCCTAGATGGTAGATAAAATGCAGATCACGGTGGAAAAAACAAGGTCCCTGACACCTGGTGTGGTAAAGAGGTCCCATTCATCCACCAAAAGGTGCATGTGATTAAAAAGGGGTGTGTCTCCTCATAAATGGGAATGGCCTTTAGGAAGCCTCGATGACATAATGTGGTTTAGCAAAGGAAGCCTGTGACAACCTCACTCCTGAGGCATGTGAAACTCTTCTATTACTAAGTAGTAATCTCCCTTTTGAGCTATAGACAGTTCAAACATAGCAAACTAACAGAAGTTCTAAATGTTTTTCAAATCTTAGGGCAGACATATTAATCCTGGTGAAGAGATAAAGTGGAGATAAAGTGGAAGGTGACAATTTACTAGCCAATGAACTCCTGTTATTTTTCAAACATACTGTAGCTGATTGGTCGGTGCGTTATCACCTTCTACTTTATCTCCACTTTTTCTCTTCACCAGGCTTAATAAATCTGCCTCCTTGTTCTTTTTTGCCTAAACTTCCTTTGTCTGTGATATCATGGTTAATAGATTTCCTAAATATTAAACCAAGGGCCTTATTCTAGTTCACTCTCTCTGACAAAATCTTTCTTAGATGGACAAAACCATGTGCACTGCAGTGGGGCAGATGTAAAATGTGCAGAGATAATTTGATTCGGGTGAGTTATTTTGTTTCTGTGCAGGGAAAATACTGACTGCTTTATTTTTACACTGCAATATAGATGTCACTTTGAAGTAAAACCCCACCCAAATCTAATTCTTTCTGCACAAGTTATATCTGCCCCACCTGCAGTGCACATGCTTTTGTCCATCTAAGAAGGATTTTGTCAGAAAGAGTGAACTAGAAAAAGGCCCTTTGTTCTGGAACAAAGCAACAAAATGACATTAATTGCAACTCAAATAATGTGCAGACTTAAAACATTATCTGCTTGCGTTTGTGATCGCCTCTGCGTCCATCTCTGAATCAGGCCCCTGAACATGGTAATAATATTTTGGACATATGTATGATACATGGTTATACATCCGTTCTTAATAAGGCTAGTATATATTGTAAGCCGGTGACTAGTTCCACATTAACAGAGCTGTCTTCTCAAATATAGAATTAGAAATATTCTACACTAACTATGGTCCATTCTAGCCAAGGGAATTTCAAGCTATTAGTAACTGTGGTCTGAGCAATAAACAAATGGTTTACTAGTTGATATCAATTTACATAGAATGCGAGATCGGAGATATTATTTTCAGCAATCGGGAACCTTGTCTCCTGGAATACATGTAGACACAGCAACAGTTGCACAGAGAGGAGGTTGCATGATATTAAAGGAGTAACTGTAAAGTTTAATAACAACATAATTTCTGATAGAAATGATAAAATAAAATAGAATAAAATATATAATATAAAATAGAAAACATTTTAATACTGTCCATATAATTCCATGCTTGTTTTTCATGTCATATTGAAAACTTAGGGGTTGATTTATCTCCCTCTCCATCTGAGAATGCAAAAGTGATTTGATACTATCAGTCCAATCCGCAATGCAATAATTGATTACATTGCATTGGTGTACCAATTATCAGATGCAGATACAGAGCTTGCAAAAAGTCTCTTTCTCTCTGATGGTGTTCTGCCTGCATATCGGGGTATTTTTCACGAAAAATAGCCATAGTATGTGCTGCCCCCTTGCTACTGCTGACATCACTGTCGGACACCCCCTTCACCATAGTGACCCCCAACGCTTATACTCACCTGACCAGTGATCAGTGCTCTGGGAGCACTGTAAGACATCAGATCCTCTTCGCTTGCGTGCCCCTTTCCAGCATCTTTCTTCTGCATTGGGGCATGCAGCACCGATCACTGCCGACACAAATAGCTGAAAACACTGGACAGGTCTCTGTATGAAGCTAGAGAAAGCTTTGCAGGAGGCAGGCATATAGCAGTGAGCCCTGTGATTAATCACAGGGCTCACTGCAGCATTTTTTTATTTTTGTTTTATGAGAAATGCAATATGATTACTAAAAATGTGAATTAAACGGTGTGGAGCAGTTTTTCAAGCAAACAGTTCCAAAAGCCCTTTTATATATTAATATGATACAGGTCGAGTCTCCCTTAGCCGTATATTCCAAAAACCGAAATATTCAGAAAACCGTGTTTTTTTCACAATATTTCCTTTTTGTTTTTTCCCCATCCCTCTTACCTCGTCCACGGTGTCCATCGGAATCCTCTTCAGGGGACCAGTCCCAAGGATGCATTTTGCGGGCATGCCAGTCCACCTGCGCACTCGTGCATTGCCCTTGGGAACGGAGATGACACTGAAGACGATTCTAAAGGCCACCATGGGGGTCAGGGGACCATCGGGGCTCTGCCAGGGAACCAAATTCTTGTGGTCCCTAGCATTTTGGATAAGGGATACTCAACCTGTACTAAAATAATGTGAAAAGGGTGTGAAAATACCATTTTCACATTATTTTAGTAATGGAAAAATTACTAATTCTGCCACTTTATTATTTTATGCATTTATTGCATCTGTGTATGGTGAAGGATCCTCTTCTTTGTGCAGACCCAGATATTCAACATTATGCAGCCATTTATGTCCAGTTTATTAATAATTTTTTTTATAAGCAAGGTTGATGCAAACTGAGTATTTTATATAGTATAATATGTTGTATACAGTATTTTACAACACTGGTTTTCCATCTAGTTTGTTGTCTTTCTCACTGGAGACGTTTCTCTCTGGAGCTCTACTCTAATGGTGCCCATGCACGCTGGAAGAATCGCATGCGTTATAGGCTAGATCGCATGGCATGGCATGCGTTTTGCATGCAATGTGCGTGCGATGCAATCCGAAAGCAGTACAAACTTTTTGTACTGTGCGATGCAATGCCCGCAGGAGCATGCATCGCATTGCACGGTGCTATCACACCGTGTATCGGGGCCTTAAGCTGGGATGTTCTTGATAGGATAAGAATCTGGAAGAAGCAAAGTTTTGTAGTTCCTGCTTAGGTTAACTTTATAGGCTTCAATCAGTCTCTTGGCAACCAATTAAGTGTGTATGCAGTGCTGGCTTTGGTATTCAGAAGAACTGCCTAGTGTTTTTCCACTTTTCAGTTACTAGGACCTGGGTAAAGGGCGGTGTAAATGGGTACGTCGGGTCATCCGACCCGGCTCCCGGGGATATACAACCTGCGTACGGGGGGGGGGGGGGACACACAGCCTGCACTGCTGTCTGCTATACTCTGCAGACAGCTGCAGCGGAGGAGGTGAATGGATGTCTGTGTGCGGCATCCATTCACCTCCCAGACAAGGGCTGGGGGGTGCACGGGGCTGGGGGCAGCCCAGCAGGTTACCTTAGTGCTGGGCTTGCCCCCAGTGCAGTGGTATGGCTCCCGGTGTGGCGGCGATCAGCGCTTGGAGATGACGTCATCTCCAAGCGGCGGCGGGGGGGCTGCGTTTTGCATGCAATGTGCGTGCGATGCAATCCGAAAGCAGTACAAACTTTTTGTACTGTGCGATGCAATGCCCGCAGGAGCATGCATCGCATTGCACGGTGCTATCACACCGTGTATCGGGGCCTTAAGCTGTGACGTTCTTGATAGGATAAGAATCTGGAAGAAGCAAAGTTTTGTAGTTCCTGCTTAGGTTAACTTTATAGGCTTCAATCAGTCTCTTGGCAACCAATTAAGTGTGTATGCAGTGCTGGCTTTGGTATTCAGAAGAACTGCCTAGTGTTTTTCCACTTTTCAGTTACTAGGACCTGGGTAAAGGGCGGTGTAAATGGGTACGTCGGGTCATCCGACCCGGCTCCCGGGGATATACAACCTGCGTACGGGGGGGGGGGGGGGGGACACACAGCCTGCACTGCTGTCTGCTATACTCTGCAGACAGCTGCAGCGGAGGAGGTGAATGGATGTCTGTGTGCGGCATCCATTCACCTCCCAGACAAGGGCTGGGGGGTGCACGGGGCTGGGGGCAGCCCAGCAGGTTACCTTAGTGCTGGGCTTGCCCCCAGTGCAGTGGTATGGCTCCCGGTGGCGGCGATCAGCGCTTGGAGATGACGTCATCTCCAAGCGGCGGCAGGGGGGCTGCGGGCAGTGTAAAAGGGAGCAAGCGCCAGGTCGCCCCCCGCTTGAAGCAGGGATCAAAAACCCGGGTGCAAACTTCTGTTTGCTTAACATATTAAGCTAGGGAATTTGTTTGTTTTCCTAATGAAGACACCGCAATAAAGAGTGGTGAACTTTTTAAAATGGAGATACACTTTTTACAAGTTTTTTATTGTACACCCTGGCCATACAGCATGTAGAAAAAATCCATACAAATAGAAATGGCAGAACTGATCAAATGTAATTTGTACGTTGAAGCATTGGTCTCCAGGAACCACTGTGTTTAGACATTTTTATCCTGAGTGTGGCTTGGTCTGTATTGGATCTTGCAATAATGTGACATCTTATTGGGCAATGTAACTTGTGTACATTATATTTTACATTACCAGGTGTTGATCTGAGTTTGCTAAGAGAAGAAGTGAGATTGTACAGCTGCACACCACGTAACTTCTCAGTGTCTTTACGGGAAGAGCTGAAAAGGACCGATGCTATATTTTGGCCCAGTTGTCTCCTGGTGAAGCGATGTGGAGGGAACTGTGCCTGCTGTAGTTACAACTGCAATCAATGCCAATGTACCCCGACTAAGGTCACCAAGAAATACCATGAGGTATCTCATTTATATTCTGTGATTACATTATGAAACCATAGGTAGTGGTTATGATTGTTTATGTGTTTATTTGTCAAGCTTTGCTATTTCATGAAAGGAAGCACCACATTCAATTATTTATTTAAGCAGAACTAGTTTTAACTCATCAGTTTCTTGCCGTTGAGAAGATTTGTTACTTTCCATTTCAACGGAGTCTTACGTTAAATGGATTACATTACATTTAATTAAGATAGCTATCAATCCTCTTATCTGCTAACAAGTAGTAATAATTTGTCTGGATCCATTTCAATTACTGCTATAAACGAATCCCCATAGTGTACTCTTCTTGCATCAGTGCTTGGAGAGCTCTTTGGTAGCTTAGAGAACCAATGTTATGTATTAATGGAAGTCAGTGTCATTGGTATTTAGCCAGTTTTAACATCTATCCATCAAATTGTTTGCCTTTTAGTTAGTACATTAAGGTCAAATATCTTGGTGCACGGATAATTCTGCAATGATATTTAGTGTCCCAGGAATGTAAACCACCAGTAATTTGTGTCGGAAAAAGCCATTTTTGGAAACTCAACAATAAAGTGGACAGCACTGTTAATTTATTGAATTGTATTTTAGATTGCTCTAAAAATAAGTTAGTGTACTGTATATTTGATATTAACCACATAGCATTCCAACTATCCTGTCACCTGATATTGATGAAACTTACCAATTAGCCCTAGTTGCCACATAAAGCCCCATGAATAATACCTGTGTGGTGGCAAGTCATCGTAAAATATAAAAATATTGGTATAATCTGTGGTTTCTTAACCATGATTTTTACATGATTATATCCTTATCATAACACTCATGAGAGGGTGTTTTTCGGACATGCAAAAGAAAATACTGTATATGTAAAAATAAGTATTTTATTCAGTAATACTTTTTTTGTTATGTTACATTTTTTCTGTAACATTCTATCTTTGTGTTCTTAAATAATATTTAAAAAAATTACATTTATTCAAATTATTGTTTTATTTGTTTCAATTGCATTATATAGTGATTTCAGGTTTTGATACATTTTGGGCATTATAGTGAGTTTGTGTGACTAATCCTTTACCATCTACTATGTACTATGTACCATGTATGCCCAGTTGGCTATTTTCATCTTAAGAGATGTAAATGCCCCCATCTGGATTTATAATGAGCAGATTTTCAAATTACTGTCATTAACTATTCTGCCATGAAGCAAATGATTTTGAAGATACAATAGACCTGATTCTGACATTCCTTCTGTATTTTTTCTTTCGACATTTGGAATCAGTGAAATCAATGTAGAATTCGATAAAATCAATGTCTGAAGACTTGAGTAGAGTATGGAAGATATTATAAATCTTGTTTCAACTTGTAACTTTAGGTGAGTACTGGTACCTTATTTTTTCTAAGTACCAGTACTTTTTCCCCTAGCCTTGAAAGCACGGTTATACTATATTATTATAGTTCTTAAAAAACCTACACATAAATAAAGATGTCAAAAAAGCAGCTTTTAGATGACCTGCACCATATTAAAAGTTTTGAAAAACAGATAAACATTTGTTAAAATTTATAAAATGAAATGTTTCATAAAGATTTAAAGTTGAAAAATATCAATGTTTTTGAAATCTATGATTAACGTAATGTGTGGTTTGTATATCTTTTTGCCAAATCTGACTGCTTGACAATTTTAACGTTGCATCTTTTTTAAATGCAGGTTCTACAACTCAAGCAAAGGATTGGTTCAAAATCACTTCAAAAATCTTTGACAGATGTGGCTCTGGAGCATCATGAAGAATGTGCTTGTCTATGCAAGGGTAACAACGAAGGATAACGGAATGACTAAATGCAAACATAATAAAGCACATACAATACATTGCTGTTTCTCCCGAGGAATTGCTTATTTTTACACTGTAAACGTGGAAGTCCATTGACGGCTGCCAGTCTTGCAGATGTACAGCTACAGTAGGTGATGTCATGATGATGATGAAAGATGGTGGAAAAATCTTCCTATAATATTTGGTCGGTGCAAGGTCCAGACGCCACATCATCAAAAGGGTATTAGTCAGTGTGCCCTGATTACCCTCTAATGTTACTGTGCACAGATGAAGCCCTACATTAGGACAGGACAGTCATCATTTTATATAAAAATGTCTACTGGACGGATTGTGTTATAAATAGACCTGCTATAAGACTGACCACAGCACTACGTAACATCATTGCGGAGCGATGTTCTAAACTCATGGTCTGCTTTGAATTCCCAATAAAAATTGTGTGTAGGATTTGTAAGCATCTTGTATGCTCTTGTGGTGGGAGCAGTTACACCCAGTTTTTGTAAGTATGACTAAGAAAGTGAGGTTTTCCTTATAAAGTCTCATAACATATTTGTTATTTGACCTTTCATTTGTTCCTATGATGTGCTTGGACCAATGTGTTTATTAATCACAACCGATGTAGACAGCTGCCTTAAACCAGCTAAAGGCTTGCGTTGTATTTTATTTTTCATGGTGTTACTTTTGTACATTTTATATTCTTTTGCAATATATCGATTTGCTTTTCTAATTGTGTTAATTTTAACTCTTTTTACATAGGGTATTTAATGTACTGAGTTTTTAATGCTTAGAAGAACTTTTTATGTAAGTCCTTATTATTGTTGTATTGTTTTCTATCTTGTTTTGTAATGCCCAGTGAATTATGGTAGAGTTGCCAGTGGTGGTTATTTGTATATGGTGCTAAACAGTGAAGTACAGGAACCTGGGTTTAAAATTTGAAGAGTAAATTGCAGATGGAAGAAAATACTGGTAATGAAATTATTCTGTTAACTTAATATGGTATGTTCGAAAAAGAATGAGACAGAATGTCATAAAACATCAATATGCCTCTATTTCGGTTTGTAATAACTCTCAACTGTCTCTTAACATTAGATAATACTACTTTTATTTACCAAGGGAAATATGCAGCTGTCACTGTTCAGTTAACGACCGTAAACAGATTTCATAATTTCTGTGAAACATTCTCTTTAATAAACATAGAGTGAAATCGAACCTTAATTTTGCTTATGATTTGCTCTCATAAATGTATTTTAAACAAACATTATTATTAGGCTTCAATATTTACATCTCTGCTGGAAAAATTGTGTACATCAGACCAATCCTCTACTATTTTAAGAACAATTAAATGTATTCTGTAAGAAAGTATTTTATCAACATATTATGAATCAGATTTAATATTTAAATTTGCTGTAAAAAGTTTTTGGGTACTTGTTTAGTTTCACGGTGCCCGATATATCGGATGCAATATCGCCCAATATATCGGAAGTGATATTGACCGATATATCGATGCAATCCGATGCAATTTTTTTACCTGTTCATAACCCCACTATCCGCTACACATGGAGTCGACTTTATATAGTTTGGCGAGCGCAGCAAGCCACCGAGCCCGAAGCGTGGTGAGGGGACGCAGATTACTGCGTTCGACCCACTATATAAAATCAACTCCATGCATAGTGGATAGTAGGGTTATGAACAGGTAAAAAATCGCATTGGATTACATTGATATATCGGCTGATATTGCATCCGATATATCGGCCAATATCGCATCCGATATATCAGGTACTGTGAAACTAAACAAGTACCAGTTGTTTTTTTCAATTGTCCAAAGAGTAATTTATAGGAATTTATTACAAGACTTTTAGAATTTAGTTTCTGAACTATATCCATTTAAGAATATGCAATGTATTGCTCAGTCATACAGTATACACAAGTTTTCTGTGTGATAAAATAACAAATGTTTAGTATATTGTTAAGGAGGGCGAAGCACAAAAACAAAGACATACAGAATAGTCAGGTGCTACTGTAGTAATGAATAAACCCCACAGTCTGAGTAAATACTAAAGTCAAATACAGTTGTTGGAGTATACTGATTTTGCTTAATAATCACTAAATATAAAAAAAAAAAAAAAAAGACTCAACTCGTGTATGAAATTAGAAGTAGGCTCACAAATATTTACTGAAATAATAAAAAAAAAGACATAACATGAAAATGCACAAATGTTAAAACAGCAATATTGCAGACTGTGGCCGATATTCAATTATTGCCGAAAAATATTAGGCGCAGAACCCAGAAATTTATCTAAATTTTCCTAATTTTTTCTGTTTGGGCTATCCATTTTGGACGCCTGAAAAAATGAACCCATTTTTGTCCGAAGACACACAATTTCAGTGAAACCAGTGTGTTTTCACTAGAAAAAGCAGGTGAAACAAAATCCCCAATTCGGGGTAATTGAATACCGGCCTGTATATCCCTATAAACTGATATACCAAAAACGGAGCTCAAAACTAACATAACTAGCGGATGGGTTTGTTATCTTTTAATCAGATATCTCTCTAGCTACAGTAGTCCAATCAAACATTTTTTAAACCAAAATAGATTTTTAAAATATTATATAGAACTGGTGTCAAAAATCCATATTACAATAAGTAGCTCATAGTAAACAGTATCAAGTTTCTCAATAAACATTCACAAGTTTAGAGTGCTATATGTAAACAATCAGATAATAAATAATGTGTACATATACTGAAGTGTCACACAATTTCTAATAAGTGTATTGAAATAACCCAGTGAAACACAGAGGCACAGTGACAAACTTAATTGCAAACATATAATAGTAATGATTACAACACTTGTCCTATAACAAGGATGGAGCAGATGCTTTATTGAATTTAGGAACAATGGCCCTTATTCTGGTTGGTGCGGATATGTCCGCGTGCGTTCGTTCCGCCGATGTTTTGTGTTTGCGCATGTGCAGAGGCATATCTGCGCATGTGCGAAAGGGACATCCGTCCAAATTCCGCATGAATTGTTTACACTACGATCAGGGGGAGGAGAGGGGCGTGAAGGGCTGTTTGGCCTCATTAACATATGCATACGCCCCGCGTTTCATGGGCGTTCCCATGAAAACGCTGGGCGTACGTATGGTAATGCGGCCGTGACGCACGTGTAGGGGGGGACATATGACATTGCCGGATGTCAGCTGCCCGCCCAGATCCCTGCTTTTGCACAGAGAAATGCCCGAGTGGTCTGAGCTCGCGGGAGCTGCCTGACCACTCGGTCCTGCATTCGATGGTATGCGACCATCGAATGATGGGGGAGGTTCCCAAAGATGGAGGAGGTGTATACATGAGAAATCCACTCGTGCTCTGTGCGGTCAGCGGCTTACCGCATTCGGACGGAGTGAGCGATCAGTACGGAAGGCGGGGTTTAGGACACACGGTCCTGGCCGCATATTCGGCTCCGGCCGCACAGACCAGAATAAGGCCCAATGTCCCAGACCAGAAATGTGGAGATATTTAAAAACAGCAATACAAAGATATCATTAGGAAAATGTCAAAACTCAACAACATATTGCTCACGTAGGACATAGAAAGGCTTTATTCTTGGCTGTTGTAATATTGGAAAATAGAAAGCGAACCATTCTGTAACATCTGTAGCATAAAAGTAAATAAGAAACAAATCTTCACAATTTATGTAGACTTCCAGGGTAGGGATAAACAGGGCTGTTGAGTTTCACTTTCTGACTTTATTGCATGCATATTTAGTAGGCATTTGGAATTCTGCAGAAAGATGAAAATCTGATCCACATAAAAAAGCTGTTGCAGATGGTAAAGCTCATTGAGAAATGTGTACAAAACGCATATGTATCTGCTGCGCCTGATGTAATTACATTTAAAAGAATCATACACTCTGCACCCACCTATTTACGACAAACATTATTTCAATTAATTAATTCAATTAAGGGTATGTTTGCTTCAAAATATTGCAATAGTTTGTCTTGTGAGATTTTATATTATATACTGTAGAGAGATGTTCTCAAATCTCAATGTTTTGGTTATAAATCAATGTGTTTTGGCTTTGAATTTAGTTTTTTTAATCCGGAATCCGGATTTCTTTAAAAATTTATAAAAATTCATAAAACAGCTAAAATCATGTAACTTGGACATGTACTATTAATAACATTAACATGAATTTCCAGTTATTTCCAGTCAATTTTTCCCAGTGACACTTTACATTTGTTCTAAAACCTGAGATTTTACTTTTTAAAAGCAAGATTCAAACTTCAGGGAGGATCAGACTCCGGACCCTGTAGGTAATTCTGACCGGATTGCACTGCCATGAATGTGCAGAGGCCGGCGTTCAGGTAGACGCCACCCCACTTGAGTGAAAACCCACCTTGCGAATTAATGTGATCGCTGTGCATATTTTATTTATTATTAACAGTTATTTGTATAGCGCACACATATCCTGCAGCAATTTACAGATAATATATTGAACATTCACATCAGTCCCTGCAAGCAAGTATTGGGAGTATATAGAAACTCTGCATAGTTGGGTCTTGGTGGGAATAGAACTCATGACCTCAGTGCTGTGAGGCAGTAATGCTAACCATTACACTATGCATGATGACTTATTCTATACCATTCATAAGCTACTCATCATCGGATGATTTTACAGTGGGCACCACTCTTTGCAGAATAGCCAGAGACCTACTCTATGGTTGCGATAAAGACAGACATATCGGGCATGTTGCTGATGTCACATACCCTCCCCTAAAATGCTTGGGCATGGCTGTTTTTCCTTGACACTCCCACTGTTCTGTCATGCTGAGCATTTTTCTTGGCACTCGTGTGAAGCGGGTTACCACCCCAACATGCCTATTTCCTGTCAGTCACATTGCGAACAGCCAGCAATCAAAGAAAGTAGCAGGCTTTCATCACAGGATGGCCCTGTCCATGCATACTATAGACTGTACCCATACTCAGTCTACCGATATTCGGCCGCCGTGCAAATTCGCAGCCATGCAATCAGGTCTGAATTGGGCCCCTCTATTCATTAATATCCCCAAAATTGATCTCTTCCTGGACTCTGTTCTACTTGGATGCCCAAAAGAGGTGTGAGGTATGGAAGGTCATCAGTAGCTGAGAATGGTTTAAATGTCTATATGTATAGCTGAGCTTCTCCAGCGTTGTCTTTTTCAGGTGGTCTAGTTACATGCAGTTTTGGTGTAGACATCTGAAGAGTAGCATTCCGTTCTTCAGTCTTCTGTTCCAATCTCCAATCCTCTAATCCTTACTCTCTCATACAGTACTTCCCTAATGCCCTTTCCCTGCATCCTAACCTTCCTGGCAGTGCCTAACCTCAACTAGGGCATACTGAGAATGTCAGCATTAGACTGGTGACATTTAAGATGTTAACATGATGCTGACAAGGTTCCTGTTGGCATATTGGCCAATATTGACCATTTGATATGATTAATTGGGCATAGCTAAACATTTTATATAAACATTAATCTTGTGTAAACATAAATAATCCAGAGTGCTGTTCTTTGTTTGATTCTGACCTCATTTATGATATTCGCTTAACACACATTGTCGGAATACTCAGTTCATCTTTATGGACTGCCCAGTGCCAGCACAAAATAAAAATGTGCCAAATTTTATTGGGGTGGGAAAACAATTTGTAGATGTATAATATACAAAAATGCTTACAGTATTTCAAAGCATTGTAGTACTTTAAACAAAATGGAATTTAATAAAACACTTCTAATTTTGTCCTAAAATTATGCTCAGTATAGCCTGATTTGTGCTTTACATTAACAAATATTGTAACGCAATGAAGCAAATAACATCATCACAGCCATCTCCGCTGTGCAGTTCCCTGGTTAGTGTCCTCAGATGACAGGCCTATGATGATACAAATCATGTCATTGTTGCCTTGATAACTTATCAAGATAGTGAACCTGGACCCAGCAGTTTGTCCTGCTCTCTCAGCAGACTCTTGGACACTAGAAGAGGGGGCATGTAGGAAGCAATGAAACATTGGGATGTGCCAATTTCTGTTTGTGTTTTATTTTGTTTGGGAAAAGTCAGCTTCGAAAAACATGCTTATAGATGCTTATTATTATAGATGAAGTACAAATGTTTCTGTTGGGTTGTAATGACAGTGCACTCTTCCACAAGGCTCAAATGTATATAAAATGTGCAGCCTGTTGCCCCCTTGCCAGAATATTCTTATTATTGTATGGGTCAGCTAAATTGGTGCATCAGTGTAATTACTGCATTGTATATATTCTACCCGGTTTCTTTCACCATGCACACATTTCCTCTCCACAAATACACTGGCCTCTTGCTTACATTATTTGGTATTTTGTGACAGCTCCAAAAGGATATTTTGCACATTGTACATGTGGCCCAGACTACAGTATGTACTGTACATAGGGTTTGTGATTTTATATATTTTTAGGAAGGTCAGAAAAATTGTCAAAATGCGTTTTGGTGTAGTTTCTTGCTTGCGGCTAAAGAAATAAAAGCCTACATTGAGCAAAATAATGATACCTTAAATACATCTGTATTGTCCAGTCCTTTATAGATGTGTTAATAAGATATTGTATGAACTGAGTCCTTCAGTACCGTGAACTTATACAGGAAAGCTGGTAGTGTCCAATGGCAACCAGTCAGATAACTTTTAATAAATGTACAAGGTAGAAATGATCTAGAATGGGCAGTGGGCAATACCAACACTTTCTTTTTTTGAAGGTTTGATGCATCTTACCCTACTGTATGTCTTCCAGATTCAGGTCAGGACAGTTGTTATGCAAACTATACAGTAGGTAGTTACAGTATAGCGTGTATGACCATTGTGTCTGTTACTCTATTTTCCTGTATCAGTTATGCAATTTATTATGAGGAAAATTAGCTGATAAATGCCTAAGCAATTGGTTATTGACATATTAAGTATACTTCATTTCTGACCATTATGCACAGTTATTAGTGCAGTTATTGAAATGATGTTACATCAACTGATGATGTTTTGTAAGTATTTGTGAATACAGTAATCTACCAATGTATCATGACTTCATTTTTTTAGCAGTGTTACTATTAATAATAAAACATTTCTTGTATTTCTGGTGAGGTTTGTGCCGTGTTTCTGAGTTCTGTTTATTTGAAGCAGACATCCACATGAGAAGATGTTTTATCAATCTACAGTACAGTACTTTGTCACCTTCTAACCATATGAGATTCCTTCAAACACAGTTTTATAAATCTGGGTGCTATCGTCATGCTGTTTTTACTGTATATTACAAATGACATAAGGATATCAATCTGGGACTAATATTATGTAAACATTACAATGATAATATCTGAATATACAGGTATGTACTAAAATGTAAAAAAATTTAAGTGGAATGGTGTTGAATCCCATGCGGAATGATGACTTGATGAGGTGGAACCCTTTGTCATTTGAGGCTTGTCATCATTCAGGATGCTTGCACCTCAATGTGTTTCCCCAGACAGGGTTAAGGGAAGGGTATCCACATAACTAGCCACAGACCAGCTCTGGAGGCATGTGGTAAGGTAAGAGGACTAGGCTTGCTTGTTTGGATGCATGGGATACCATTGCTGCTTCCTTCATAAGGCCCAACTAGCTATGAGGAATTTTCGGTATGGAAAGAGTGTGGTAAGTTGGTTCTCTCTGACAGTGTAAAAACCTTCACACCCTTCCTTCACACTCCTCTTTCGATGTTGGCGTGTTTGGTGTTCCTATACTTCCGTCTCCTAAAACTGTTGGTGACCTGTATTATAGTTGGGTATGACTGTTTCTGGAGGCCTTGCAGTGAAGCAAAGCACCTAAAAGCACGTACTGTAACTATGCACCTCAGTGAAACCATGCAGTAGTGCAAGTGCCCAGTGTTTGTGGGTTATATGCAAAAGCAGACAGTACAGTATGTACCATGTCTTAAAAAAAAAACATTTTGTAACTTACAAATAAAAAATTAGGGTATTTTTGACTTCTCCTGATCACGATTTGATTTCACTTCAAATACCATCTTGTGATTCTGAGTTACTTTATTTCTGGAAAAAAAAAACGTTGCAATAAATGTAGACCTTCCAATATGACCCCCTCCATCAGATACAAAATACTCTGCTCTTTGACTTCTATCTAACGTATGATCACCTGTGTTGAACTACTTTAGTTAATATAAAGGTCTTTCAGCAATCTTAAATTACGAGGAAAGATAAGGAGCAGAGCATATTGCTCCTGATTTAAGTGCTGATGTTGGAGGGTCTGCATTTATTGCAGCATGGTTTGTTCTGGAAATAAAGGGCCTGATTCAGATTGCAGACCTGCACACAAGCGACTTTGCAATTCTTTCCACCAAAATGCAATTGCAGCAGGACATATCTATACCATTGGCTTGGTTTGGCTAGGTTGCATAAGGTTAATTAGCCTTGATGATTTCTGGAAAGTTTTGAAGCCAAGAGACCTGCAAGCAGCCACTCCTCGTCTCTCCAGGTATGCTGCACCCCAACATTTGGGGAATCGGTGACCTGAATCACAGATGGAAGGCTGCACATGCTTAGAACACATCCTGCACATGTGCAGTCCTCCCACCATTGGAGATGTGCGCTAACCATTAGTTTAGTGTATATCCCTGAATCAAGCCCAGAGTTGCTTTAATTTCAAAACACAATTGTATTTAATAAAAAAAAAAAAGGTTTTTATTTCTTAAATAAACATCAATCCAAACATGGACAGGTAATATATTGGAACAACTTTGCTTTTTCAGAGCCTGCTCCTTTCTGCAGATGCCTGGTGTTCACATGTAAGGTGAGGGCTGCTTTTTACATTTTCCCTGTGGTTGCTAATCTCTACAGCTGCATGGTGGGAGGTTCTGCTGGTTCTTCTGGGGGGAGGTTCCACCCCCCCCCCCACCCCCCCCAAATCTGAGGGGTCAGTTTAGCAGGAAGCCAGGAGGTTTATCTGTTAACAGCAGCTGTAATATTCTCTTACAGCCTTCCAGCTGTGGGAATTCCTGCAACCATGCCAGGGAAAGCCTAGCTAGGTTAGATTGCATCTGATGCGTAAATTTCGGTCTAAAGCCTCCCATCCACTATGCAGACATATCTGAGGCTAAATATCTCTTCAGATTTACCTAGAACTCTCCCAGATATCTGACCCTGGGATAATTTTTCACTCTATTCACTTCAGATACATCGGATAAGAGCTTCAGATCAGACGGATCTTTGGTGCAGCACCAAAGATTTTTTTTTCAGATAGATCTGAAGGTGCGTACACATGTACAGATTTCTCTGTCTGATCTATCTGGTGGGAACAAAAACCTGGAAATGTATGGGTGCTAATAAGAATCAAAAAATTGTTCACAAACGCTTGAAAACAGGCAGTGATCAGTCAGACAAATTGTTTAAATCATTCTGACATAACACATTTATCAAAGCAGATATTTTTTTCTGTTTTCCTGCATTTGGGTGGAAATTTTTGATTGTCATATGCTCCCATACATTTCCAGGTTTTTGTTCACACAAACACACACATATATATGCAAAGCAAAAAATGTTATTACATTTTAATACAAATATTGAATGGGGCAGCATGGATGGTGTAATGGTTAGCATTACTGCCTCACAGCGCTGAGGTCATGGGTTCGATTCCCACCATGGCTCTAACTGTGCAGAGTTTGTATATTCTTCACGTACTTGCGTGGGTTTCCTCCGGATACATGTGGTAGGGAATATAGATTGTAAGCTCCACTGGGGCAGGGATTGATGTGAATGTTCAAACAGATTCCCTGCGGAATCAGTGTGCGCTATATAAGAAACTGCTAATAAATAAATAATAATAAATGAAGTTCTGATTATCTCACACATATTAATATATTAACTTTTTTGTTCAAATTTATATATATATATATGTATATATATATATATATATATATACCGTATTTTTTGCTCTATAAGACGCACCTAGTTTTAGAGGAGGAAAACAGGGGAAAAATGGTATGCCCCCCCCCCCCTCCCCTGGTACTTGTATGCCCGCTGCCTGCCCCCCCCCCCCCCCCCCCACCCCACCCCCCTCCTCTGGTACTTACAATTATTACGACAGGGGAGTGGCCAAGAGCTCACCTTCTGTGTGACAATCACTAATGTAAGAACTATTTAAGGGTAAACAGATCAAGTGTAACTGCAGAGCAGACGTGTGGTTCCTAACTATGGGCCTTATTCTAGTTCATTCTTTCTGACAAAATCCTTCTTAGATGGACAAAACCATGTGCACTGCAGGTGGGGCAGATGTAACTTATGCAGAGAGAGTTAGATTTGGGTGGGGTTTTACTTCAAATTGAGATCTATATTGATGTGTAAAAATAAAGCAGCCAGTATTTACCCTGCACAGAAACAAAATAACTCACCCAAATCTAATTCTCTCTGGACATTTTACATCTTTTACATTTTTAGATGGTTTTGTCCATCTAAGAAGGATTTTGTCAGAAAGAATGACGAGAACAAGGCCCCATGTGACCCCAAGTATGGCAAGGTGATACTGAGCTGCTAAGTGTGTGTGAGTGTGTATAGCTGGAACTAAGCACACTAGACCAGTGGCAGTCTTTACAGTTTTATTGATAAAAAGTGCTGTACAGGTGAACCACTTATTGGTTCAATGTGGTGACCAATGGAAGGGGTGGACGGAAAGGAGTGAGAAGGGATGGCAATGCTGCAGGACTATGCAGCTTAAGTGGGAAGATGCAATCTCGGTCTCATATACGGTTACCGTGCTGAGGGTCTGGAGTCCTAGGATCGCCTCAGTCGTGGGGGCAAAGTATCTTATACCTCAGATGGCGATGGTGGGTGATCGTAGCCGGAGACGGAGGCGGGCAGTCCAGCCGGCAGGTGGCTGACCAGCAGTCCAACGCGTATTTGGCAGTATTTGCTCCATAAGACGCACATATTATCCCCCCCACTTTTTGGGGGAGAAAAAGTGCGTCTTATGGTGCGAAAAATACGATATATTTCTGTTGATGTTGGCAAAAAAACAAAACAAACAATGAAATAAAAGTAATCTTAATCAATGTTGGACTTCAGGCCTAGAGCACACATTTACTAACATTTAAAAAGTAATAGAAAAAATGATCTGTTAATAAATGTTGGGTTTATCAATCTAAAACCCGTTATCATCGACAAAAATAGACCAACATTTACAAAAATTGATCCTTCGTAAATATTCCCTAGGATGTGCTGTTTACTAGTCTCACATTTTTCTTTCATTATTTTCGACAGCAGAATATAAAGCCATAGTAAAATAAAAATAAAAAGTCAAAGGCTATATTATTACAATATGTTTCTTCACAACCTAGAAGCAAGCAACTGTGCGTCTCTTAAATCCTCAGCAATGGTTTTCACTCTTCTAGTTACAAAATGTATTTGGAACTCAAGAACGCTAAAATGAAAAAAAAAAAACATTTATATTAGCTAAATGAAAGTTTTACTTTGTCATCACTGCAACATATCACTTAAATCAGAGACACCCACAGTCTTTTTTAACATAAAAGCAGATGACAAAATCCTCTCTATAAATATTTTATTTTTCTAAAATACTTATGTTAACAAGCCACAATTATGCTAACAATAGTCAATCCTGTCGGAGAGTCCGCCATGGCACTATTTGCCCTCTGTTTTGGATACGGTACATGATTTTACATAAATTATTTGCAGCAACCATCTCTAGATGGCCATTAATAATTTTGGCGGGGTTGTAAATCTCCAAGGTAATTTTTTCCTCTTGTCTTAAATATAAAACACATCTGAAATGTTCTTTGTATTTCTGTGCAGTAGTAAACACGGAGTCAGACAGAACGCTACACTCCTTTTATAGCAGAATAAACTTGAACCACATGTGGAGTGATGTTAAAAGGAAAAGTGGCTCATAAATTTAAAATATATTTATATTCCTATTAGGATTACTAACAACAAGAGAACACGTGTGCATCCAAACATTGTTTTGCGAAAAACACCAACGTTTTTTTTACTACTGTACGTTGAGTATTTTATGAATGATTTCTGATTCAGGTTACTAATAGCTAGTAAGTTTAGAACATCAATAAATCGTTCAATAAAGCTGTTCTCTCCATATTGGTGAAACCGGTTTAAGTATAACATCTAGCTTCAATTGAGGGTTATTAATCTCAAACTTTTACATTTCAGCAAAATCATAAAATCGGAGAAGTGGGATGCGCCAAAAAACCCCCTGTAATACTACTTATAATAGGTTCGTCAACAGGAAATTCAGGGAATGTACTAGACATGCTCAAACTGTCTCGTTTCAGATTGTTTCCGATAAGTAGTTGCAAATGTGAGCATTTGTATTAAAGCTCAGGCAGCACCTGGTAACATCCTCTTTACACGGTAATAATGTACACACTGGAAATAGAGATGACCTAAGAAAGAGAGTTTATTTCATTTTTTATATCAATTTTTTTTTCTTACTGAGGTTAGTTTAAGTGCAGATATAGCTTGTATTACAATGTGCATAAAAATAAAACACACAAGAGTGATGATTGCTCTGAATGTAAACACTTGTCTCTCATGAGCCAAGGAGATCAAATAAAAACAATATTGTTTTAGGCTAGGTGCCTATTGCATTACGGTTTTAGACCTCGGATGTAGAGGATGTACTGCTTTTTTAAATTGCACAAGTGAGAGTGAAAGGAACTGTTTATATCCAAATTTATTTGATCTCAAACAGGGACATTTTATAAAGGAAGAGAAATTACAGAGCTTTGGGCAAATGGGGCCAAATATTACAGCATGCTGGTTGCCTAAAGTGCTGATCTATTGGTGATTGAGATGCAAGATTTGAAGCAATTTAAAACTCGCCGCTAAATCATTAAAGCTTTGTCACTTTCCACACTATGCTAATTATTTTTATTTTGGGTATATTAATATGAGAAAACGACACACATCATCTTTCTGTTATATTATTGTACTTATATTCCCTCGCCTTCATAAATGTAATTTTTCATCTACTATGGCCCTTATTCTGGTTCACTCGCAAAGGTAAATTTCTTCTCAAATGGACAAAGCCATGTGCACTGAAGAGGGGGCAGATGTAACATGTACAGAGGTTTATATTTGGGAGAGTTATTTGGTTTCTGTGCAGGGAAAATTCTGACTGCTTTATTTTTACACTGCAATATAGATCTCACTTTGAAGTAAAACCCCACCCAAATCTAACTCTCTCTGCACAAGTAACATCTGCCCCACCTGCAGTGCACATGGTTTTGTCCATTTTAGAAGGAATTTGCCTTTGCAAGTGAACCAGAATAAGGGCCCATGTGTATTGTCATTGTCTATTTTCCTGCCCTCTGCTCCCTCATTCTGTCTGCTTATACTCCATTTATCTTCTTGTTACCCTCTCTTTACTTACCTGCATTTTAGCTGTCAGCACGTCTCAATAATCATGGGAGACTTTAATCTACTCGATGTAAACTGGGAGGTGTCTGTTGCAAGTTCCACCAGATGTAGGGGCATTCTGAATTCCTTGCAAGGAGCATCCCTCCAGCAATTAGTAAGGGAGCCCATTCATAAGGACGCAATATAAGCAGTGCCGTCTTTCCCATTGGGCACGATGGGCAGTTGCCCGGGGGCCCTAGGACCTAGGGGCCCCCGGCCCAGCCCAATGGGAAAGATGGTGGCCGGGGTCCGGGAATCCGCTCACCCTCGCTGGGGGATCTGGGCAGGGGGATCAGGGCGGTGGCGGTAGCTAGAAGCCTGATTCGGCGAAGCTCTATTTGCCGGCGGGGCGGGAAGCACTGTTGCATTTGAATAGACTGGCCGGACGCTGATTGGCTGAATTCAGAAAATCAGCATCCGGCCAGTCTTTGAAAAGGCAACAGCGCTTCCCACCCCGCCGGCAAATAGCGCTTCACCTCCTAGCTAGCAGTGAATTTAATTTCGGGGGTCCGTGTGCCGGGGTTCTGATCACCCTCACTGGGTGATCCGGCAGGGGGATCAGGGCATCGGTGGCGGTAGCTAGGAGCCCGAAGCGGCGAAGCGCTATTTGCCGGCAGGGGGGCGAGAAGCGCTGCTGCATTTAAAATGACTGGCTGAATGCTGATTGGCTGAATTCAGCCAATCAGCATCCGGCCAGTCTTTTCAAATTCAACAGCGCTTCAGTTCCCGTCCCCGCCGACAAATAGTGCTTCGCCGCTTCGGGCTCCTAGCTACCGCCACCGCCGCCCTGATCCCCTTCCCCAGCGAGGATGGTCGGATCCCCGCCACCCGGCCACCATTCTTCCCATAAGCGCTATTTGCCGGTGGGGCGGGAAGCGCTGCTGCATTTGAAAAGACTGGCCGAACGCTGATTGGCTGAATTCAGCCAATCAGCGTCTGGCCAGTCTTTTCAAATGCAACAGCGCTTCCCGCCCCGCCAGTTAATAGTGCTTTGCCACTTCAGGGCAGGCTCCTAGCTACCGCCGCTGCCCTGATCCCGCTGCCCGGATCCCCCAGCGAAGATGATCGGATCCCCAGCCGCCGGAAGCTGACTGGCTGCCGCACGGAGCCAGAGAGGTGAGGGTTGGGGAGGTGACTGTGGGCTCCTGGGCAAACTAATTTGGGGGGGGGGTGTCCAGTGAATTAGGTTGCCCAGGGGCCCTTCCTAATGTTAAGACGGCCCTGAATATAAGACTTAATACTTACAAATAGTGACAGAAATGTGGGTGAAAACCTGGGATCCAGTGACCATCAAGCAGTATGGTATAGAATAAAGATAGAGATCGACTCATCGCACACAAAAACAAAGGAGTTAGATTTTAGCAATTTTGTGATTTTGTAGAGATGGGAAACTCTGTAAAGGATTTTTTGGCAGATTGAAGGAACTGGGAAGGAGAAGTGGCAGGAGAAGAAGCTCCCATCAGGGTAGAGGGGGTAGAGGCAAATGCAGTAGAGCAATTTAAACATGCTTGGAATAGGCATATTGATATACTTAGACATAAGAAATAATGACCATATATGGTTTGAGGTAAAATATTTAAAAAAAGGGGCAGACTAGATAGACCAAGTGGTTCTTATCTGCTGTCAAATTCTATGTTTTCTATGTTTCTTATTAGCTATGGAAGCATTTGCTTTGAAGGCTTACACTGCCATCTGTTGGCAGCAAGTGAAACTATATCTACTAGCTTTCTAAGCATTAGCTTTGAGCGGTCTTACTAGTAATACGCCATTTGTCCTTTCATTGTCAGTTTAAATTTATTTGTTTTTGACTAAATGATTGAAAATGTATGAATCATTTTTATATTAGATGTATTTTTTAACAAACAATGCTGGCATAGAATATCTGAATAGCAATGGAGGTCAGCATCACAACGATCTCTGACCCAATATGATACCACGTATATGTGTGGCTTGTCCATGTTTGTTCATGTTTCTGGCTTTAACGTCTCTGCCTACAGAGAGTCTAAATCCAGTTACCCCTGTGTCACCATAGCTAGGCACCATATATATTTCACTTTCAGTGCAAGGTTTCTTGGCAGCCTAGGCAAAGCTTCACCCTACTGCCCTTCCACCCACCCCCTCCCCCATTGAAGAGTATTTAAGCTGATTACTAATACGATAATAATGGTAAGAGGAGACGGTACCCCTAATTACCTGATGCTTATTTCCACTCCTCTCTCTCCGTTTCTGTCAAGGTGCTGGAGGGGACACAACTCACACTCATACTTTTATCTGTTCTGTCTGGGGGTGTGAGGACTCCTCACGAGTGGGATCCCAAATGACAGCCTGTTTTTGCACGTGGAGGGGCCTACTCTCTTTTTATTGAATAAATACTATATAATAACTTGGTAATACATTTTTGTCATTCCATGGTAGTATAAATATAAACAATGAGCGCTAATTGTATAAAGGAAAGATAAGTGGTAGAAAAGGGAAAAAGCATCTGAAAGAAAAAACAGGTTAGTATAATGTATACAGCTCTCTTGAGCTAACGTGGGAGTCCGTGGGGCTGTGCTATCCCTACCTCTAACACACTTTAGAAGTTGCTGCTGGAGAAGACTGCAACGGGCGGCTGTGCTATCCCTACCAGTTATGCGGATGCCTGCTTAGGGTAGGCAGCTGAAGTCACATGACATCAGCTCCCGCCCCAAATTTGTCCATCTCCAGGTAGTCTAGACTTAGCTTTATCTGAGAACGAGAAAAAAATCATTTGATGGTCAGCATACACATCCCCTCACATGCTAGTGAAGGGATTCACATGGGGGGGGGGGGGGGGGGGGGGGGGTCGTTCGGCTATGCGGCAGGTGGCATTTACCTGTTCGCTAGACTGCAAATATGCTCAGCCTTGTGAACAGGTCTGAATAAGGCCCTAGGACTTTTCTTTCAGTGTTTATGTGGAGTCATGTGACTTGTTGGCAACTAGAGGTTAAAACATCATTTTATTCTGCCTGCTTCTACTGTAGGTCTGGTTCTTTTTAAAGAACTCCTGTTTCCTTTGTTGTTATTGATATTTTCCTGTTTGAGGCATCAGGATGGCGAAGCGAGCAATGAAGTACAAGGAAAGTGATGGTCTGAGCAGTCTGCGTTTCAGAAGAGTCAGCGTGCAGCTCCCTGGGATCAGACAGTCATCTTGACAGAGGATCAAACACGCCGCTTACTTGTTTGATTTTTTATTATTGTTTTCATTGTGCACATTTGTATTTAATGCAAAATAAATTTGAAATCACTTGGTATAAGCTTCAATACAATTTAGATTTCAATCAAGTAATCTTAGATTCGGATGAGTCTGCAGATTACATCATACAAAGCCTAGAATCTGTAATGCTGTGTTTTAAATAAGTACAAGCACATTTCTAAAGCACTAACTGTGAATCTGATGAATATAGATGAGTAATGGGAGAATCACCAGGACTTTGTGTTCGCAGCTGTTCTCCAGCTCACATATTGTAGCTATTAAGTGGCACAAAACTTATAGTACTGAACAAAAATATAACAATTTTCTATTTGCAGAGCAATCTCATGTGAGAGCCAGCAATTGTGAGTATAATTAGAACACATCATATAAAGGATGTATAATCATCCATGAATGTGACGCTTATAGGTGTCATGCTGGCTGAATTGTTCAGACATCGTTGCAAGTTACTTTGAATAATCTGCTGGTGAGTGGATGTGTCTCCATACTTGCATCATTGTGATCCTGCCTACCCACTACACAATGCCATATATACCTGCATTGTGATTGAGAGGCTGGACCACAAAGATGCAATTCAGGGAGAAAAGTTAATCAAGTGGGCGTTCGTTAGTTGATGAGGGTGACCTATCAGAGACTTGCTAACGTTTATGGGCATTCGTGAGAACCATTCAAGATTCAGGGTGGGATGCTCTACCATCCTCCGCCCCTCACCGTCTGCAACCGCACTAACATGTGCAATTAGTAACACAAAGGTCAGCTCTTTCAATAGGAGCCCGTCCGCACCGTCTTCGGGTGGCGATACCCTATAGAAGCCTATGGGCTTCTATCACTGCCCGCTTCCCTGCGTCCACATCCCCCTTCCCGTGCTCCGTGCTGCTCCTCCTCCCCCAGCAGCATGTCACAGCCAGGGATGTCCTTACAGCTGCAGGGGGAGGAGGAGACACTGGGGACCGTCGCATAGCCCAGGAGGTGACGGAGAACCCCCGCAAACCCCATCACAGGTATCGCGGGGGGCCTCCTTCACCGCACCGCGATGTCAGCTGCAATTTGTTAGTAAATATGCACTGGCATCGCGGCGGGGGTGTGGCGAGGGGCGGCGATGTATGTTAATACATCCCACCCATAAGAGCATACGAAAATGCGGTAAAACCCCCGATAACGGATTTTCCAACACTGGACAGCCAAAACATTGAATTTTTTTTCCTATGTGAGTGCTGGTCCTTTACTTCTCCTAATAATGGGAAGGTGAGTGCGATATATGAGCTTACTATATAGTGGATTATAAGATTAAAACCTATAGGGTGGTGCATATACATATATATCAATGCATTTAAGCTTGCAGCCCATCGCCAAGGGACCCCATTTCACTTGCAGTGAAATGGGGTCCCTTGGCGATGGGCTGCAAGCTTAAATGCATTGATCAATTCATGAACTAAAACCCCATTATTTATTTATTGATTATTTGAATGTTAAGGTGAGTTAGTTTGTTGTAGTGAGTGCTGGGCCCCCTGTGCTTATATATATATATGGTACTTGTTTCCTAGAACGGCGCCAATCGCGGGCATCGCGGGTACATCGCATGCATTTATAATGGCATGCAATGCGACCGATGCGATGACCGCGATTTTACATAGAAATGCATTGAAAAAATGTAAATCGGTCGGTCGCATCGCATGCGGCCAAAAAATCGCATGCGATGCGACCTACCGATTACCGCGATTTTACATAGGGAACAATGTTAAATGGCCCAATTCAGCCGATTTTACATAGGGAACAATGTTAAATGGCCCCCAGACCCCAAATAGCCACCCTGAAGTGTGAAGGGATGCGGTCATTCGTCAGACTGCATTTAGGTCTACAGTCATTAGGTCGACCCCACTAGGTCGACTGGCAGGAAGGTCGACCTGACTTAAGGTCGACATGGGCCAAGGTCGACATGACTTAAGGTCGAATTTGCATAAAGGTCGACATGAGCAAGGTCGACTGGTCATAAGGTCGACATGGGTTTTTCACTGTTTTTTGACCCGACATGTGCCACTAGGGCGTGGTGGGAGAATAAAATAGTGTGCCGAGCGCAGCGAGACACCGTACCCGAAGCATTGCGAGCGAAGCGAGCGATGCGAGGGTCCGATTCTCATTGCCAACTGTGTCCATGTCGACTGTGTCGACATTCGGATCAAAAAACAGTGAAAAACCCATGTCGACCTTATGACCAGTCGACCTTCCTCATGTCGACCTTTATGCAAATTCGACCTTAAGTCATGTCGACCTTGGCCCATGTCGACCTTAAGTCAGGTCGACCTTCCTGCCAGTCGACCTAGTGGGGTCGACCTAATGACTGTAGACCTAAATGCAGTCTGACGAATGATCCCATTCCAGTGTGAAATGCCCACCCCAATTGTTAACGCCACCCCACTATCAACGTCAACCCGAAGCGTGGCGAGCGCAGCGAGAGTTGGAGCGTCAGCGTGGAGTTGAGAATAGAAAAGTGTGGCGAGCACAGCGAGCCACTGAGCCCGAAGCGTGGCGAGGGGACGCGGATACCTTCACAGGTATCCGTGTCCCCTCGCGGGCTTCACAGGTATCCGCGTCCGCTCGCCATGCTTCGGGCTCGGTGGCTCGCTGCGCTCGCCACACTTTCTATTCTCAACTCCACGCCGACGTGGATAGTGGGGGTATAAAAAAGGTCGGAGGACGCGTACCGCCGCCGCTCGCCACGCTTCGGGTTGACGTTGATCGTGGGGTGGCGTTAACAATTGGGGGGGCATTTCACACTTCGGCGTGGTTATTTGGGGTCTGGGGGCCATTTAACAATGTTCCCTGTGTAAAATCGGGTCAATTGGGCCATTTAACATTGTTCCCTATGTAAAATCGTGGTAATCGCGTCGGTCGCATCACATGCGATTTTTTGGGACGCATGCGATGCGACCGAATCGATTTTTTTCCTTGCGATGCCTAAGGCATCTAACCTTGATGTTGACATCTGCCACTGAGTGGGTGAACTCAGTATATTTGGGACACACACTGTATATTTATACGGGCCAGTTTTAACAAGAGCTCTGTTATCTGGTTAAATATATATACCCACAAAATATTTTTTTTCTTGTACACAATCATTGTGAGACACCGCAAGAAGTGCAACTATATCTGTGTCAATCAAGTCATCGAATGCCCCTGATGAAGTCACGTAGTTGACGAAACGCGTTGGACCTGCTGTTGTATTGGAATATTGTACACTATGTCAATTGTTTCTTCATCCAATGACTATGTATACTATGTATTTTTTATGAGCCGAGTTGTAGGCTTTTATTGAATAAATTTTATAACTGAGGAAAAGTTGTGTACCTTCACCTTTAGCTCACTCTGTCCCTCTTTTTGTATATATATATATATATATATATATATATATATATATATATATATATATATATATATATATATATACAACCGAAATAAATAGGCGTCACTCAGAGGCTTGATGATCAGAAAAAAGTGTATTCAGTACACAGTACACAGAAGTGGATCTACGTTTCGGGGACGTGCTCCCCTTCGTCAGGATACAAATAGCGTGTACAATAAGCATTTAAATAGTGTCTTACCTGTCAGGGACAGATCACCTTCCCGCCCCACGGCAACGCCGCCCGCGGCTCCGTCTCGTCTCTCCGCTTCCGCTTCCGGTCCTGGACCGGAAGCGGAAGCGGAGAGACGAGACGGAGCCGCGGGCGGCGTTGCCGTGGGGCGGGAAGGTGATCTGTCCCTGACAGGTAAGACACTATTTAAATGCTTATTGTACACGCTATTTGTATCCTGACGAAGGGGAGCACGTCCCCGAAACGTAGATTTTCGGGGACGGTTGTGCATATGGATTATTCCTTACGGGAAGGCACCAGAGCAATGTATCCCCATGGGGGCCCCAGTCGAGCCGGAGCACCACCCGCTATATATATATATATATATATATATATATATATATTTACCACCCTATAGGTTTTAATCTTATATTATTATATTATGTCAAATTGCATATTGATATGAAGCCTTTTTGTCTGTGGCTTCCCACTACATAATAGGCTCATATTGGTAGCACACTCCTTGCTTTTATACCTCCCTATAACCTATCCACCTTGTAGCCCTTATGATTGCATTGTATCTATTACCTCCTATTGTATCTCACCCCATGTTGATGTGTCTATTTCCTCCCTATTGGCTAAAGGTGCCCATACACGGTACAATTGCTGGGTGCAAGGAGATGCGATATTTGATACAATATGCGAGGAGATGAGATATCTTATACAATATTGTATGCAATAATTGTACTGTGTATGGGCACCTTTACTTCATGCTAGGAATCTACTAGCTGCTGGTCCCCCCTCTGTGCTATGTCATTTCACTTCTGTTCTCTTTTTGTACAGTGCTGCAGACTTTTGTGGTGTCTTATTAATTAGCAATATGGTTATGCGGTGTTTTTCAAAAAAGCAATAATAATTATAATCACATTCAGTAGTAAAATGATTATTATAGCAATTCAAAAGGCAGCTTTAGGACAAAACATTATACATATAAGTCCCAAATTCAGAGCCACTTATGGTGAACTACTTATTAATTTCTACTTTAAAAGCAATGATTCATCATTTGGCAAGTATAGGTGCTGCTGGGACTGGCAACTGAGACTGGCAGAGGAGAGAGAAATTGTCACAAACCTGTCCCACTGTCTCCAGCTGGAGAATCTGGACTATAGATTTGCCATTCCAATGACGAGGCCCCTTTGGCAGGGGTAGCAAACAAAAGCACACTAAATAAGAACAAGTATTGTAGTTAGAAAATGACTTGGTAAGAGTAGGAGAGACTAGAAAAGTTTAAAGAAAAGCTAAGGTACAAACAAGTAGATGCAATTCTCTGTATTTAAATACAGTATGCTCAAAAAAAGCTCCAAAAAAGTCTGTGACTGCATACTGTAGGGGCCAATGCAAAGATGGCCGCTGTGATGTTTTATAAACTGTGCCTGCGCTAGAGCCGTAGCTGCGCAGCTATAGGCACAGTGGGGTGGATTTATGGTACTTGTGTACTTTCACGGCTCCGATCGCATGCCATCGCATGCCATATGTAGTGGCATGCGATGGCATGCAATGAAATGCGATTTTTAACAGAAATGCATCCAAATGCATTGAAATTAGTATCAAACATGTTCAATGGCCCCCAAATGTCATTTTTGAGGCTGTACCACCCCCACTATCAACGCGAACCCGAAGCGTGGCGAGCGCAGCGAGCCCGCGAGGGGCGGCGGTACGCGTCCTACGACCTTTTCATACCCCCACTATCCACGTCGGCGTGGAGTTGAGAATAGAAAGTGTGGCGAGCGCAGCGAGCCACCGAGCCCGAAGCGTGGCGAGAGCAGCGAGCCCCGCGAGGGGACGCGGACACCTGTGAAGCCCGCGAGGGGACGCGTATACCTGTGAAGGTACCCGTGTCCCCTCGCGGGGCTCGCTGCGCTAGCCACGCTTCGGGCTCGGTGGCTCTATTTAATTACCGCACAAAAATTATTGTGTACAATTGAATTCCCCTCTCTATCTTGAGTAGAACCGCAATAAATAAATTTTAACTAGTTATTCTTGCATTGTATGTCTTTGGCAAGATATTTAGAAGGTATGGTGAATTTAAGGCACTTTGGGCCTTATTCTGGTTCACTCTCAGAGGCAAATTCCTTCTCAAATGGACAAAACCATGTGCACTGCAGGTCGGGCAGATGTAACATGTGCAGAGAGAATTAGATTTGGGTGATTTATTTTTTTTCTGTGCAGGGAAAATACTGACTGCTGTATTTTTACACTGCAATATAGATCTCACTTTGAAGTAAAACCCCACCCAAATCTAATTCTCTCTGCACAAATTACATTTGCCCCACCTGCAGTGCACATGGTTTTGTCCATTTGAGAAGGAATTTGCCTCTGAGAGTGAACCAGAATAAGGCCCTTTGTCTTGACATGTTTAAATGGCAGGGCTGTCCATTGATTTTATATCTGCAGATATAGCCATTATTGTGGCAGGTGTATTAAGTCTTAAAAAGAGATAAACCCAAGGATGATAAAGAGTGATAAATGTCCGGTCAATTTGCCCCTAACAGTCATGATATAGACCAGGGGTGTCCAACCTTTCACCTTCCCTGGGCCACATTAGAAGTTGAAAATTTGGTTTGGGCCGCACATAAAATAACAGTAACGATACCTGATCATATATAGATATTAGTCTCCTGACTACCAGAAAGTGGCTTACCTGGAGTTAGAATGCTGGAATGAAGACTGTCTGCTTTAATGGATGCTGGTACGAGGACTGTCTGCCTTGAAGGATGCTGGTATGAGGCCTGAAGTAATGGATGCCTGGAGGGAGAGAAGATCTTGGTTAAATATGTAGATAGGTGGGTGGAGAATGACAGGGGACTACCAGAAAGTGGCTTACCTGGAGTTAGAATGCTGGGATGAGGACTGTCTGCTTTAATGGATGCTGGTACGAGAACTGTCTGCCTTGAAGGATGCTGGTATGAGGCCTGAAGTAATGGATGCATGGAGGGAGAGAAGATCTTGGTTAAATATGTAGATAGGTGGGTGGAGAATGACAGGAGACTACCAGAAAGTGGCTTACCTGGAGTTAGAATGCTGGGATGAGGACTGTCTGCTTTAATGGATGCTGGTACGAGAACTGTCTGCCTTGAAGGATGCTGGTATGAGGCCTGAAGTAATGGATGCCTGGAGGGAGAGAAGATCTTGGTTAAATATGTAGATAGGTGGGTGGAGAATGACAGGAGACTACCAGAAAGTGGCTTACCTGAGAGTTCGGATGCTGGGATGAGGACTGTCTGCTTTAATGGATGCTGGTACGAGGACTGTCTGCCTTGATGGATGCTGGTATGAGGCCTGAAGTTATGGATGCCTGGAGGGAGAGAAGATCTTGGTTAAATATGGAGATAGGTGGGTGGAGAATGCCAGGAGACTACCAGAAAGTGGCTTACCTGGAGTTAGAATGCTGGAATGAAGACTGTCTGCTTTAATGGATGCTGGTACGAGGACTGTCTGCCTTGAAGGATGCTGGTATGAGGCCTGAAGTAATGGATGCCTGGAGGGAGAGAAGATCTTGGTTAAATATGTAGATAGGTGGGTGGAGAATGACAGGAGACTACCAGAAAGTGGCTTACCTGGAGTTAGAATGCTGGGATGAGGACTGTCTGCTTTAATGGATGCTGGTACGAGAACTGTCTGCCTTGAAGGATGCTGGTATGAGGCCTGAAGTAATGGATGCCTGGAGGGAGAGAAGATCTTGGTTAAATATGTAGATAGGTGGGTGGAGAATGACAGGGGACTACCAGAAAGTGGCTTACATGGAGTTAGAATGCTGGGATGAGGACTGTCTGCTTTAATGGATGCTGGTACGAGAACTGTCTGCCTTGAAGGATGCTGGTATGAGGCCTATAGTAATGGATGCCTGGAGGGAGAGAAGATCTTGGTTAAATATGTAGATAGGTGGGTGGAGAATGACAGGAGACTACCAGAAAGTGGCTTACCTGCATTTAGAATGCTGGGATGAGGACTGTCTGCTTTAATGGATGCTGGTACGAGAACTGTCTGCCTTGAAGGATGCTGGTATGAAGCCTGAAGTAATGGATGCCTGGAGGGAGAGAAGATCTTGGTTAAATATGTAGATAGGTGGGTGGAGAATGACAGGAGACTACCAGAAAGTGGCTTACCTGGAGTTAGAATGCTGGGATGAGGACTGTCTGCTTTAATGGATGCTGGTACGAGAACTGTCTGCCTTGAAGGATGCTGGTATGAGGCCTGAAGTAATGGATGCCTGGAGGGAGAGAAGATCTTGGTTAAATATGTAGATAGGTGGGTGGAGAATGACAGGAGACTACCAGAAAGTGGCTTACCTGGAGTTAGAATGCTGGAATGAAGACTGTCTGCTTTAATGGATGCTGGTACGAGGACTGTCTGCCTTGAAGGATGCTGGTATGAGGCCTGAAGTAATGGATGCCTGGAGGGAGAGAAGATCTTGGTTAAATATGTAGATAGGTGGGTGGAGAATGACAGGGGACTACCAGAAAGTGGCTTACCTGGAGTTAGAATGCTGGGATGAGGACTGTCTGCTTTAATGGATGCTGGTACGAGAACTGTCTGCCTTGAAGGATGCTGGTATGAGGCCTGAAGTAATGGATGCCTAGAGGGAGAGAAGATCTTGGTTAAATATGTAGATAGGTGGGTGGAGAATGACAGGAGACTACCAGAAAGTGGCTTACCTGGAGTTAGAATGCTGGGATGAGGACTGTCTGCTTTAATGGATGCTGGTACGAGAACTGTCTGCCTTGAAGGATGCTGGTATGAGGCCTGAAGTAATGGATGCCTGGAGGGAGAGAAGATCTTGGTTAAATATGTAGATAGGTGGGTGGAGAATGACAGGAGACTACCAGAAAGTGGCTTACCTGAGAGTTCGGATGCTGGGATGAGGACTGTCTGCTTTAATGGATGCTGGTACGAGGACTGTCTGCCTTGATGGATGCTGGTATGAGGCCTGAAGTTATGGATGCCTGGAGGGAGAGAAGATCTTGGTTAAATATGGAGATAGGTGGGTGGAGAATGCCAGGAGACTACCAGAAAGTGGCTTACCTGGAGTTAGAATGCTGGAATGAAGACTGTCTGCTTTAATGGATGCTGGTACGAGGACTGTCTGCCTTGAAGGGTGCTGGTATGAGGCCTGAAGTAATGGATGCCTGGAGGGAGAGAAGATCTTGGTTAAATATGTAGATAGGTGGGTGGAGAATGACAGGAGACTACCAGAAAGTGGCTTACCTGGAGTTAGAATGCTGGGATGAGGACTGTCTGCTTTAATGGATGCTGGTACGAGAACTGTCTGCCTTGAAGGATGCTGGTATGAGGCCTGAAGTAATTGATGCCTGGAGGGAGAGAAGATCTTGGTTAAATATGTAGATAGGTGGGTGGAGAATGACAGGAGACTACCAGAAAGTGGCTTACCTGAGAGTTCGGATGCTGGGATGAGGACTGTCTGCTTTAATGGATGCTGGTATGAGGACTGTCTGCCTTGATGGATGCTGGTATGAGGCCTGAAGTTATGGATGCCTGGAGGGAGAGAAGATCTTGGTTAAATATGGAGATAGGTGGGTGGAGAATGCCAGGAGACTACCAGAAAGTGGCTTACCTGGAGTTAGAATGCTGGAATGAAGACTGTCTGCTTTAATGGATGCTGGTACGAGGACTGTCTGCCTTGAAGGATGCTGGTATGAGGCCTGAAGTAATGGATGCCTGGAGGGAGAGAAGATCTTGGTTAAATATGTAGATAGGTGGGTGGAGAATGACAGGAGACTACCAGAAAGTGGCTTAACTGGAGTTCGGATGCTGGGATGAGGGCTGTCTGCTTTAATGGATGCTGGTACGAGAACTGTCTGCCTTGAAGGATGCTGGTATGAGGCCTGAAGTAATGGATGCCTGGAGGGAGAGAAGATCTTGGTTAAATATGTAGATAGGTGGGTGGAGAATGACAGGAGACTACCAGAAAGTGGCTTACCTGGAGTTAGAATGCTGGAATGAAGACTGTCTGCTTTAATGGATGCTGGTACGAGGACTGTCTGCCTTGATGGATGCTGGTATGAGGCCTGAAGTAATGGATGCCTGGAGGGAGAGAAGATCTTGGTTAAATATGTAGATAGGTGGGTGGAGAATGACAGGAGACTACCAGAAAGTGGCTTACCTGGAGTTAGAATGCTGGGATGAGGACTGTCTGCTTTAATGGATGCTGGTACGAGAACTGTCTGCCTTGAAGGATGCTGGTATGAGGCCTGAAGTAATGGATGCCTGGAGGGAGAGAAGATCTTGGTTAAATATGTAGATAGGTGGGTGGAGAATGACAGGAGACTACCAGAAAGTGGCTTACCTGGAGTTAGAATGCTGGGATGAGGACTGTTTGCTTTAATGCAGGGGTGTCCAACCTTTCACCTTCCCTGGGCCACATTAGAAGTTGAAAATTTGGTTTGGGCCGCACATAAAATAACAGTAACGATACCTGATCATATATAGATATTAGTCTCCTGACTACCAGAAAGTGGCTTACCTGGAGTTAGAATGCTGGAATGAAGACTGTCTGCTTTAATGGATGCTGGTACGAGGACTGTCTGCCTTGAAGGATGCTGGTATGAGGCCTGAAGTAATGGATGCCTGGAGGGAGAGAAGATCTTGGTTAAATATGTAGATAGGTGGGTGGAGAATGACAGGGGACTACCAGAAAGTGGCTTACCTGGAGTTAGAATGCTGGGATGAGGACTGTCTGCTTTAATGGATGCTGGTACGAGAACTGTCTGCCTTGAAGGATGCTGGTATGAGGCCTGAAGTAATGGATGCATGGAGGGAGAGAAGATCTTGGTTAAATATGTAGATAGGTGGGTGGAGAATGACAGGAGACTACCAGAAAGTGGCTTACCTGGAGTTAGAATGCTGGGATGAGGACTGTCTGCTTTAATGGATGCTGGTACGAGAACTGTCTGCCTTGAAGGATGCTGGTATGAGGCCTGAAGTAATGGATGCCTGGAGGGAGAGAAGATCTTGGTTAAATATGTAGATAGGTGGGTGGAGAATGACAGGAGACTACCAGAAAGTGGCTTACCTGAGAGTTCGGATGCTGGGATGAGGACTGTCTGCTTTAATGGATGCTGGTACGAGGACTGTCTGCCTTGATGGATGCTGGTATGAGGCCTGAAGTTATGGATGCCTGGAGGGAGAGAAGATCTTGGTTAAATATGGAGATAGGTGGGTGGAGAATGCCAGGAGACTACCAGAAAGTGGCTTACCTGGAGTTAGAATGCTGGAATGAAGACTGTCTGCTTTAATGGATGCTGGTACGAGGACTGTCTGCCTTGAAGGATGCTGGTATGAGGCCTGAAGTAATGGATGCCTGGAGGGAGAGAAGATCTTGGTTAAATATGTAGATAGGTGGGTGGAGAATGACAGGAGACTACCAGAAAGTGGCTTACCTGGAGTTAGAATGCTGGGATGAGGACTGTCTGCTTTAATGGATGCTGGTACGAGAACTGTCTGCCTTGAAGGATGCTGGTATGAGGCCTGAAGTAATGGATGCCTGGAGGGAGAGAAGATCTTGGTTAAATATGTAGATAGGTGGGTGGAGAATGACAGGGGACTACCAGAAAGTGGCTTACATGGAGTTAGAATGCTGGGATGAGGACTGTCTGCTTTAATGGATGCTGGTACGAGAACTGTCTGCCTTGAAGGATGCTGGTATGAGGCCTATAGTAATGGATGCCTGGAGGGAGAGAAGATCTTGGTTAAATATGTAGATAGGTGGGTGGAGAATGACAGGAGACTACCAGAAAGTGGCTTACCTGCATTTAGAATGCTGGGATGAGGACTGTCTGCTTTAATGGATGCTGGTACGAGAACTGTCTGCCTTGAAGGATGCTGGTATGAAGCCTGAAGTAATGGATGCCTGGAGGGAGAGAAGATCTTGGTTAAATATGTAGATAGGTGGGTGGAGAATGACAGGAGACTACCAGAAAGTGGCTTACCTGGAGTTAGAATGCTGGGATGAGGACTGTCTGCTTTAATGGATGCTGGTACGAGAACTGTCTGCCTTGAAGGATGCTGGTATGAGGCCTGAAGTAATGGATGCCTGGAGGGAGAGAAGATCTTGGTTAAATATGTAGATAGGTGGGTGGAGAATGACAGGAGACTACCAGAAAGTGGCTTACCTGGAGTTAGAATGCTGGAATGAAGACTGTCTGCTTTAATGGATGCTGGTACGAGGACTGTCTGCCTTGAAGGATGCTGGTATGAGGCCTGAAGTAATGGATGCCTGGAGGGAGAGAAGATCTTGGTTAAATATGTAGATAGGTGGGTGGAGAATGACAGGGGACTACCAGAAAGTGGCTTACCTGGAGTTAGAATGCTGGGATGAGGACTGTCTGCTTTAATGGATGCTGGTACGAGAACTGTCTGCCTTGAAGGATGCTGGTATGAGGCCTGAAGTAATGGATGCCTAGAGGGAGAGAAGATCTTGGTTAAATATGTAGATAGGTGGGTGGAGAATGACAGGAGACTACCAGAAAGTGGCTTACCTGGAGTTAGAATGCTGGGATGAGGACTGTCTGCTTTAATGGATGCTGGTACGAGAACTGTCTGCCTTGAAGGATGCTGGTATGAGGCCTGAAGTAATGGATGCCTGGAGGGAGAGAAGATCTTGGTTAAATATGTAGATAGGTGGGTGGAGAATGACAGGAGACTACCAGAAAGTGGCTTACCTGAGAGTTCGGATGCTGGGATGAGGACTGTCTGCTTTAATGGATGCTGGTACGAGGACTGTCTGCCTTGATGGATGCTGGTATGAGGCCTGAAGTTATGGATGCCTGGAGGGAGAGAAGATCTTGGTTAAATATGGAGATAGGTGGGTGGAGAATGCCAGGAGACTACCAGAAAGTGGCTTACCTGGAGTTAGAATGCTGGAATGAAGACTGTCTGCTTTAATGGATGCTGGTACGAGGACTGTCTGCCTTGAAGGGTGCTGGTATGAGGCCTGAAGTAATGGATGCCTGGAGGGAGAGAAGATCTTGGTTAAATATGTAGATAGGTGGGTGGAGAATGACAGGAGACTACCAGAAAGTGGCTTACCTGGAGTTAGAATGCTGGGATGAGGACTGTCTGCTTTAATGGATGCTGGTACGAGAACTGTCTGCCTTGAAGGATGCTGGTATGAGGCCTGAAGTAATTGATGCCTGGAGGGAGAGAAGATCTTGGTTAAATATGTAGATAGGTGGGTGGAGAATGACAGGAGACTACCAGAAAGTGGCTTACCTGAGAGTTCGGATGCTGGGATGAGGACTGTCTGCTTTAATGGATGCTGGTATGAGGACTGTCTGCCTTGATGGATGCTGGTATGAGGCCTGAAGTTATGGATGCCTGGAGGGAGAGAAGATCTTGGTTAAATATGGAGATAGGTGGGTGGAGAATGCCAGGAGACTACCAGAAAGTGGCTTACCTGGAGTTAGAATGCTGGAATGAAGACTGTCTGCTTTAATGGATGCTGGTACGAGGACTGTCTGCCTTGAAGGATGCTGGTATGAGGCCTGAAGTAATGGATGCCTGGAGGGAGAGAAGATCTTGGTTAAATATGTAGATAGGTGGGTGGAGAATGACAGGAGACTACCAGAAAGTGGCTTAACTGGAGTTCGGATGCTGGGATGAGGGCTGTCTGCTTTAATGGATGCTGGTACGAGAACTGTCTGCCTTGAAGGATGCTGGTATGAGGCCTGAAGTAATGGATGCCTGGAGGGAGAGAAGATCTTGGTTAAATATGTAGATAGGTGGGTGGAGAATGACAGGAGACTACCAGAAAGTGGCTTACCTGGAGTTAGAATGCTGGAATGAAGACTGTCTGCTTTAATGGATGCTGGTACGAGGACTGTCTGCCTTGATGGATGCTGGTATGAGGCCTGAAGTAATGGATGCCTGGAGGGAGAGAAGATCTTGGTTAAATATGTAGATAGGTGGGTGGAGAATGACAGGAGACTACCAGAAAGTGGCTTACCTGGAGTTAGAATGCTGGGATGAGGACTGTCTGCTTTAATGGATGCTGGTACGAGAACTGTCTGCCTTGAAGGATGCTGGTATGAGGCCTGAAGTAATGGATGCCTGGAGGGAGAGAAGATCTTGGTTAAATATGTAGATAGGTGGGTGGAGAATGACAGGAGACTACCAGAAAGTGGCTTACCTGGAGTTAGAATGCTGGGATGAGGACTGTTTGCTTTAATGCAGGGGTGTCCAACCTTTCACCTTCCCTGGGCCACATTAGAAGTTGAAAATTTGGTTTGGGCCGCACATAAAATAACAGTAACGATACCTGATCATATATAGATATTAGTCTCCTGACTACCAGAAAGTGGCTTACCTGGAGTTAGAATGCTGGAATGAAGACTGTCTGCTTTAATGGATGCTGGTACGAGGACTGTCTGCCTTGAAGGATGCTGGTATGAGGCCTGAAGTAATGGATGCCTGGAGGGAGAGAAGATCTTGGTTAAATATGTAGATAGGTGGGTGGAGAATGACAGGGGACTACCAGAAAGTGGCTTACCTGGAGTTAGAATGCTGGGATGAGGACTGTCTGCTTTAATGGATGCTGGTACGAGAACTGTCTGCCTTGAAGGATGCTGGTATGAGGCCTGAAGTAATGGATGCATGGAGGGAGAGAAGATCTTGGTTAAATATGTAGATAGGTGGGTGGAGAATGACAGGAGACTACCAGAAAGTGGCTTACCTGGAGTTAGAATGCTGGGATGAGGACTGTCTGCTTTAATGGATGCTGGTACGAGAACTGTCTGCCTTGAAGGATGCTGGTATGAGGCCTGAAGTAATGGATGCCTGGAGGGAGAGAAGATCTTGGTTAAATATGTAGATAGGTGGGTGGAGAATGACAGGAGACTACCAGAAAGTGGCTTACCTGAGAGTTCGGATGCTGGGATGAGGACTGTCTGCTTTAATGGATGCTGGTACGAGGACTGTCTGCCTTGATGGATGCTGGTATGAGGCCTGAAGTTATGGATGCCTGGAGGGAGAGAAGATCTTGGTTAAATATGGAGATAGGTGGGTGGAGAATGCCAGGAGACTACCAGAAAGTGGCTTACCTGGAGTTAGAATGCTGGAATGAAGACTGTCTGCTTTAATGGATGCTGGTACGAGGACTGTCTGCCTTGAAGGATGCTGGTATGAGGCCTGAAGTAATGGATGCCTGGAGGGAGAGAAGATCTTGGTTAAATATGTAGATAGGTGGGTGGAGAATGACAGGAGACTACCAGAAAGTGCCTTACCTGGAGTTAGAATGCTGGGATGAGGACTGTCTGCTTTAATGGATGCTGGTACGAGAACTGTCTGCCTTGAAGGATGCTGGTATGAGGCCTGAAGTAATGGATGCCTGGAGGGAGAGAAGATCTTGGTTAAATATGTAGATAGGTGGGTGGAGAATGACAGGGGACTACCAGAAAGTGGCTTACATGGAGTTAGAATGCTGGGATGAGGACTGTCTGCTTTAATGGATGCTGGTACGAGAACTGTCTGCCTTGAAGGATGCTGGTATGAGGCCTATAGTAATGGATGCCTGGAGGGAGAGAAGATCTTGGTTAAATATGTAGATAGGTGGGTGGAGAATGACAGGAGACTACCAGAAAGTGGCTTACCTGGAGTTAGAATGCTGGGATGAGGACTGTCTGCTTTAATGGATGCTGGTACGAGAACTGTCTGCCTTGAAGGATGCTGGTATGAGGCCTGAAGTAATGGATGCCTGGAGGGAGAGAAGATCTTGGTTAAATATGTAGATAGGTGGGTGGAGAATGACAGGAGACTACCAGAAAGTGGCTTACCTGCATTTAGAATGCTGGGATGAGGACTGTCTGCTTTAATGGATGCTGGTACGAGAACTGTCTGCCTTGAAGGATGCTGGTATGAGGCCTGAAGTAATGGATGCCTGGAGGGAGAGAAGATCTTGGTTAAATATGTAGATAGGTGGGTGGAGAATGACAGGAGACTACCAGAAAGTGGCTTACCTGGAGTTAGAATGCTGGGATGAGGACTGTCTGCTTTAATGGATGCTGGTACGAGAACTGTCTGCCTTGAAGGATGCTGGTATGAGGCCTGAAGTAATGGATGCCTGGAGGGAGAGAAGATCTTGGTTAAATATGTAGATAGGTGGGTGGAGAATGACAGGAGACTACCAGAAAGTGGCTTACCTGGAGTTAGAATGCTGGAATGAAGACTGTCTGCTTTAATGGATGCTGGTACGAGGACTGTCTGCCTTGAAGGATGCTGGTATGAGGCCTGAAGTAATTGATGCCTGGAGGGAGAGAAGATCTTGGTTAAATATGTAGATAGGTGGGTGGAGAATGACAGGGGACTACCAGAAAGTGGCTTACCTGGAGTTAGAATGCTGGGATGAGGACTGTCTGCTTTAATGGATGCTGGTACGAGAACTGTCTGCCTTGAAGGATGCTGGTATGAGGCCTGAAGTAATGGATGCCTAGAGGGAGAGAAGATCTTGGTTAAATATGTAGATAGGTGGGTGGAGAATGACAGGAGACTACCAGAAAGTGGCTTACCTGGAGTTAGAATGCTGGGATGAGGACTGTCTGCTTTAATGGATGCTGGTACGAGAACTGTCTGCCTTGAAGGATGCTGGTATGAGGCCTGAAGTAATGGATGCCTGGAGGGAGAGAAGATCTTGGTTAAATATGTAGATAGGTGGGTGGAGAATGACAGGAGACTAGCAGAAAGTGGCTTACCTGAGAGTTCGGATGCTGGGATGAGGACTGTCTGCTTTAATGGATGCTGGTACGAGGACTGTCTGCCTTGATGGATGCTGGTATGAGGCCTGAAGTTATGGATGCCTGGAGGGAGAGAAGATCTTGGTTAAATATGGAGATAGATGGGTGGAGAATGCCAGGAGACTACCAGAAAGTGGCTTACCTGGAGTTAGAATGCTGGAATGAAGACTGTCTGCTTTAATGGATGCTGGTACGAGGACTGTCTGCCTTGAAGGGTGCTGGTATGAGGCCTGAAGTAATGGATGCCTGGAGGGAGAGAAGATCTTGGTTAAATATGTAGATAGGTGGGTGGAGAATGACAGGAGACTACCAGAAAGTGGCTTACCTGGAGTTAGAATGCTGGGATGAGGACTGTCTGCTTTAATGGATGCTGGTACGAGAACTGTCTGCCTTGAAGGATGCTGGTATGAGGCCTGAAGTAATGGATGCCTGGAGGGAGAGAAGATCTTGGTTAAATATGTAGATAGGTGGGTGGAGAATGACAGGAGACTACCAGAAAGTGGCTTACCTGAGAGTTCGGATGCTGGGATGAGGACTGTCTGCTTTAATGGATGCTGGTACGAGGACTGTCTGCCTTGATGGATGCTGGTATGAGGCCTGAAGTTATGGATGCCTGGAGGGAGAGAAGATCTTGGTTAAATATGGAGATAGGTGGGTGGAGAATGCCAGGAGACTACCAGAAAGTGGCTTACCTGGAGTTAGAATGCTGGAATGAAGACTGTCTGCTTTAATGGATGCTGGTACGAGGACTGTCTGCCTTGAAGGGTGCTGGTATGAGGCCTGAAGTAATGGATGCCTGGAGGGAGAGAAGATCTTGGTTAAATATGTAGATAGGTGGGTGGAGAATGACAGGAGACTACCAGAAAGTGGCTTACCTGGAGTTAGAATGCTGGGATGAGGACTGTCTGCTTTAATGGATGCTGGTACGAGAACTGTCTGCCTTGAAGGATGCTGGTATGAGGCCTGAAGTAATTGATGCCTGGAGGGAGAGAAGATCTTGGTTAAATATGTAGATAGGTGGGTGGAGAATGACAGGAGACTACCAGAAAGTGGCTTACCTGAGAGTTCGGATGCTGGGATGAGGACTGTCTGCTTTAATGGATGCTGGTATGAGGACTGTCTGCCTTGATGGATGCTGGTATGAGGCCTGAAGTTATGGATGCCTGGAGGGAGAGAAGATCTTGGTTAAATATGGAGATAGGTGGGTGGAGAATGCCAGGAGACTACCAGAAAGTGGCTTACCTGGAGTTAGAATGCTGGAATGAAGACTGTCTGCTTTAATGGATGCTGGTACGAGGACTGTCTGCCTTGAAGGATGCTGGTATGAGGCCTGAAGTAATGGATGCCTGGAGGGAGAGAAGATCTTGGTTAAATATGTAGATAGGTGGGTGGAGAATGACAGGAGACTACCAGAAAGTGGCTTAACTGGAGTTCGGATGCTGGGATGAGGGCTGTCTGCTTTAATGGATGCTGGTACGAGAACTGTCTGCCTTGAAGGATGCTGGTATGAGGCCTGAAGTAATGGATGCCTGGAGGGAGAGAAGATCTTGGTTAAATATGTAGATAGGTGGGTGGAGAATGACAGGAGACTACCAGAAAGTGGCTTACCTGGAGTTAGAATGCTGGAATGAAGACTGTCTGCTTTAATGGATGCTGGTACGAGGACTGTCTGCCTTGATGGATGCTGGTATGAGGCCTGAAGTAATGGATGCCTGGAGGGAGAGAAGATCTTGGTTAAATATGTAGATAGGTGGGTGGAGAATGACAGGAGACTACCAGAAAGTGGCTTACCTGGAGTTAGAATGCTGGGATGAGGACTGTCTGCTTTAATGGATGCTGGTACGAGAACTGTCTGCCTTGAAGGATGCTGGTATGAGGCCTGAAGTAATGGATGCCTGGAGGGAGAGAAGATCTTGGTTAAATATGTAGATAGGTGGGTGGAGAATGACAGGAGACTACCAGAAAGTGGCTTACCTGGAGTTAGAATGCTGGGATGAGGACTGTTTGCTTTAATGCAGGGGTGTCCAACCTTTCACCTTCCCTGGGCCACATTAGAAGTTGAAAATTTGGTTTGGGCCGCACATAAAATAACAGTAACGATACCTGATCATATATAGATATTAGTCTCCTGACTACCAGAAAGTGGCTTACCTGGAGTTAGAATGCTGGAATGAAGACTGTCTGCTTTAATGGATGCTGGTACGAGGACTGTCTGCCTTGAAGGATGCTGGTATGAGGCCTGAAGTAATGGATGCCTGGAGGGAGAGAAGATCTTGGTTAAATATGTAGATAGGTGGGTGGAGAATGACAGGGGACTACCAGAAAGTGGCTTACCTGGAGTTAGAATGCTGGGATGAGGACTGTCTGCTTTAATGGATGCTGGTACGAGAACTGTCTGCCTTGAAGGATGCTGGTATGAGGCCTGAAGTAATGGATGCATGGAGGGAGAGAAGATCTTGGTTAAATATGTAGATAGGTGGGTGGAGAATGACAGGAGACTACCAGAAAGTGGCTTACCTGGAGTTAGAATGCTGGGATGAGGACTGTCTGCTTTAATGGATGCTGGTACGAGAACTGTCTGCCTTGAAGGATGCTGGTATGAGGCCTGAAGTAATGGATGCCTGGAGGGAGAGAAGATCTTGGTTAAATATGTAGATAGGTGGGTGGAGAATGACAGGAGACTACCAGAAAGTGGCTTACCTGAGAGTTCGGATGCTGGGATGAGGACTGTCTGCTTTAATGGATGCTGGTACGAGGACTGTCTGCCTTGATGGATGCTGGTATGAGGCCTGAAGTTATGGATGCCTGGAGGGAGAGAAGATCTTGGTTAAATATGGAGATAGGTGGGTGGAGAATGCCAGGAGACTACCAGAAAGTGGCTTACCTGGAGTTAGAATGCTGGAATGAAGACTGTCTGCTTTAATGGATGCTGGTACGAGGACTGTCTGCCTTGAAGGATGCTGGTATGAGGCCTGAAGTAATGGATGCCTGGAGGGAGAGAAGATCTTGGTTAAATATGTAGATAGGTGGGTGGAGAATGACAGGAGACTACCAGAAAGTGGCTTACCTGGAGTTAGAATGCTGGGATGAGGACTGTCTGCTTTAATGGATGCTGGTACGAGAACTGTCTGCCTTGAAGGATGCTGGTATGAGGCCTGAAGTAATGGATGCCTGGAGGGAGAGAAGATCTTGGTTAAATATGTAGATAGGTGGGTGGAGAATGACAGGGGACTACCAGAAAGTGGCTTACATGGAGTTAGAATGCTGGGATGAGGACTGTCTGCTTTAATGGATGCTGGTACGAGAACTGTCTGCCTTGAAGGATGCTGGTATGAGGCCTATAGTAATGGATGCCTGGAGGGAGAGAAGATCTTGGTTAAATATGTAGATAGGTGGGTGGAGAATGACAGGAGACTACCAGAAAGTGGCTTACCTGCATTTAGAATGCTGGGATGAGGACTGTCTGCTTTAATGGATGCTGGTACGAGAACTGTCTGCCTTGAAGGATGCTGGTATGAAGCCTGAAGTAATGGATGCCTGGAGGGAGAGAAGATCTTGGTTAAATATGTAGATAGGTGGGTGGAGAATGACAGGAGACTACCAGAAAGTGGCTTACCTGGAGTTAGAATGCTGGGATGAGGACTGTCTGCTTTAATGGATGCTGGTACGAGAACTGTCTGCCTTGAAGGATGCTGGTATGAGGCCTGAAGTAATGGATGCCTGGAGGGAGAGAAGATCTTGGTTAAATATGTAGATAGGTGGGTGGAGAATGACAGGAGACTACCAGAAAGTGGCTTACCTGGAGTTAGAATGCTGGAATGAAGACTGTCTGCTTTAATGGATGCTGGTACGAGGACTGTCTGCCTTGAAGGATGCTGGTATGAGGCCTGAAGTAATGGATGCCTGGAGGGAGAGAAGATCTTGGTTAAATATGTAGATAGGTGGGTGGAGAATGACAGGGGACTACCAGAAAGTGGCTTACCTGGAGTTAGAATGCTGGGATGAGGACTGTCTGCTTTAATGGATGCTGGTACGAGAACTGTCTGCCTTGAAGGATGCTGGTATGAGGCCTGAAGTAATGGATGCCTAGAGGGAGAGAAGATCTTGGTTAAATATGTAGATAGGTGGGTGGAGAATGACAGGAGACTACCAGAAAGTGGCTTACCTGGAGTTAGAATGCTGGGATGAGGACTGTCTGCTTTAATGGATGCTGGTACGAGAACTGTCTGCCTTGAAGGATGCTGGTATGAGGCCTGAAGTAATGGATGCCTGGAGGGAGAGAAGATCTTGGTTAAATATGTAGATAGGTGGGTGGAGAATGACAGGAGACTACCAGAAAGTGGCTTACCTGAGAGTTCGGATGCTGGGATGAGGACTGTCTGCTTTAATGGATGCTGGTACGAGGACTGTCTGCCTTGATGGATGCTGGTATGAGGCCTGAAGTTATGGATGCCTGGAGGGAGAGAAGATCTTGGTTAAATATGGAGATAGGTGGGTGGAGAATGCCAGGAGACTACCAGAAAGTGGCTTACCTGGAGTTAGAATGCTGGAATGAAGACTGTCTGCTTTAATGGATGCTGGTACGAGGACTGTCTGCCTTGAAGGGTGCTGGTATGAGGCCTGAAGTAATGGATGCCTGGAGGGAGAGAAGATCTTGGTTAAATATGTAGATAGGTGGGTGGAGAATGACAGGAGACTACCAGAAAGTGGCTTACCTGGAGTTAGAATGCTGGGATGAGGACTGTCTGCTTTAATGGATGCTGGTACGAGAACTGTCTGCCTTGAAGGATGCTGGTATGAGGCCTGAAGTAATTGATGCCTGGAGGGAGAGAAGATCTTGGTTAAATATGTAGATAGGTGGGTGGAGAATGACAGGAGACTACCAGAAAGTGGCTTACCTGAGAGTTCGGATGCTGGGATGAGGACTGTCTGCTTTAATGGATGCTGGTATGAGGACTGTCTGCCTTGATGGATGCTGGTATGAGGCCTGAAGTTATGGATGCCTGGAGGGAGAGAAGATCTTGGTTAAATATGGAGATAGGTGGGTGGAGAATGCCAGGAGACTACCAGAAAGTGGCTTACCTGGAGTTAGAATGCTGGAATGAAGACTGTCTGCTTTAATGGATGCTGGTACGAGGACTGTCTGCCTTGAAGGATGCTGGTATGAGGCCTGAAGTAATGGATGCCTGGAGGGAGAGAAGATCTTGGTTAAATATGTAGATAGGTGGGTGGAGAATGACAGGAGACTACCAGAAAGTGGCTTAACTGGAGTTCGGATGCTGGGATGAGGGCTGTCTGCTTTAATGGATGCTGGTACGAGAACTGTCTGCCTTGAAGGATGCTGGTATGAGGCCTGAAGTAATGGATGCCTGGAGGGAGAGAAGATCTTGGTTAAATATGTAGATAGGTGGGTGGAGAATGACAGGAGACTACCAGAAAGTGGCTTACCTGGAGTTAGAATGCTGGAATGAAGACTGTCTGCTTTAATGGATGCTGGTACGAGGACTGTCTGCCTTGATGGATGCTGGTATGAGGCCTGAAGTAATGGATGCCTGGAGGGAGAGAAGATCTTGGTTAAATATGTAGATAGGTGGGTGGAGAATGACAGGAGACTACCAGAAAGTGGCTTACCTGGAGTTAGAATGCTGGGATGAGGACTGTCTGCTTTAATGGATGCTGGTACGAGAACTGTCTGCCTTGAAGGATGCTGGTATGAGGCCTGAAGTAATGGATGCCTGGAGGGAGAGAAGATCTTGGTTAAATATGTAGATAGGTGGGTGGAGAATGACAGGAGACTACCAGAAAGTGGCTTACCTGGAGTTAGAATGCTGGGATGAGGACTGTTTGCTTTAATGCAGGGGTGTCCAACCTTTCACCTTCCCTGGGCCACATTAGAAGTTGAAAATTTGGTTTGGGCCGCACATAAAATAACAGTAACGATACCTGATCATATATAGATATTAGTCTCCTGACTACCAGAAAGTGGCTTACCTGGAGTTAGAATGCTGGAATGAAGACTGTCTGCTTTAATGGATGCTGGTACGAGGACTGTCTGCCTTGAAGGATGCTGGTATGAGGCCTGAAGTAATGGATGCCTGGAGGGAGAGAAGATCTTGGTTAAATATGTAGATAGGTGGGTGGAGAATGACAGGGGACTACCAGAAAGTGGCTTACCTGGAGTTAGAATGCTGGGATGAGGACTGTCTGCTTTAATGGATGCTGGTACGAGAACTGTCTGCCTTGAAGGATGCTGGTATGAGGCCTGAAGTAATGGATGCATGGAGGGAGAGAAGATCTTGGTTAAATATGTAGATAGGTGGGTGGAGAATGACAGGAGACTACCAGAAAGTGGCTTACCTGGAGTTAGAATGCTGGGATGAGGACTGTCTGCTTTAATGGATGCTGGTACGAGAACTGTCTGCCTTGAAGGATGCTGGTATGAGGCCTGAAGTAATGGATGCCTGGAGGGAGAGAAGATCTTGGTTAAATATGTAGATAGGTGGGTGGAGAATGACAGGAGACTACCAGAAAGTGGCTTACCTGAGAGTTCGGATGCTGGGATGAGGACTGTCTGCTTTAATGGATGCTGGTACGAGGACTGTCTGCCTTGATGGATGCTGGTATGAGGCCTGAAGTTATGGATGCCTGGAGGGAGAGAAGATCTTGGTTAAATATGGAGATAGGTGGGTGGAGAATGCCAGGAGACTACCAGAAAGTGGCTTACCTGGAGTTAGAATGCTGGAATGAAGACTGTCTGCTTTAATGGATGCTGGTACGAGGACTGTCTGCCTTGAAGGATGCTGGTATGAGGCCTGAAGTAATGGATGCCTGGAGGGAGAGAAGATCTTGGTTAAATATGTAGATAGGTGGGTGGAGAATGACAGGAGACTACCAGAAAGTGCCTTACCTGGAGTTAGAATGCTGGGATGAGGACTGTCTGCTTTAATGGATGCTGGTACGAGAACTGTCTGCCTTGAAGGATGCTGGTATGAGGCCTGAAGTAATGGATGCCTGGAGGGAGAGAAGATCTTGGTTAAATATGTAGATAGGTGGGTGGAGAATGACAGGGGACTACCAGAAAGTGGCTTACATGGAGTTAGAATGCTGGGATGAGGACTGTCTGCTTTAATGGATGCTGGTACGAGAACTGTCTGCCTTGAAGGATGCTGGTATGAGGCCTATAGTAATGGATGCCTGGAGTAATGGATGCCTGGAGTAATGGATGCCTGGAGGGAGAGAAGATCTTGGTTAAATATGTAGATAGGTGGGTGGAGAATGACAGGGGACTACCAGAAAGTGGCTTACATGGAGTTAGAATGCTGGGATGAGGACTGTCTGCTTTAATGGATGCTGGTACGAGAACTGTCTGCCTTGAAGGATGCTGGTATGAGGCCTGAAGTAATTGATGCCTGGAGGGAGAGAAGATCTTGGTTAAATATGTAGATAGGTGGGTGGAGAATGACAGGGGACTACCAGAAAGTGGCTTACCTGGAGTTAGAATGCTGGGATGAGGACTGTCTGCTTTAATGGATGCTGGTACGAGAACTGTCTGCCTTGAAGGATGCTGGTATGAGGCCTGAAGTAATGGATGCCTAGAGGGAGAGAAGATCTTGGTTAAATATGTAGATAGGTGGGTGGAGAATGACAGGAGACTACCAGAAAGTGGCTTACCTGGAGTTAGAATGCTGGGATGAGGACTGTCTGCTTTAATGGATGCTGGTACGAGAACTGTCTGCCTTGAAGGATGCTGGTATGAGGCCTGAAGTAATGGATGCCTGGAGGGAGAGAAGATCTTGGTTAAATATGTAGATAGGTGGGTGGAGAATGACAGGAGACTAGCAGAAAGTGGCTTACCTGAGAGTTCGGATGCTGGGATGAGGACTGTCTGCTTTAATGGATGCTGGTACGAGGACTGTCTGCCTTGATGGATGCTGGTATGAGGCCTGAAGTTATGGATGCCTGGAGGGAGAGAAGATCTTGGTTAAATATGGAGATAGATGGGTGGAGAATGCCAGGAGACTACCAGAAAGTGGCTTACCTGGAGTTAGAATGCTGGAATGAAGACTGTCTGCTTTAATGGATGCTGGTACGAGGACTGTCTGCCTTGAAGGGTGCTGGTATGAGGCCTGAAGTAATGGATGCCTGGAGGGAGAGAAGATCTTGGTTAAATATGTAGATAGGTGGGTGGAGAATGACAGGAGACTACCAGAAAGTGGCTTACCTGGAGTTAGAATGCTGGGATGAGGACTGTCTGCTTTAATGGATGCTGGTACGAGAACTGTCTGCCTTGAAGGATGCTGGTATGAGGCCTGAAGTAATGGATGCCTGGAGGGAGAGAAGATCTTGGTTAAATATGTAGATAGGTGGGTGGAGAATGACAGGAGACTACCAGAAAGTGGCTTACCTGAGAGTTCGGATGCTGGGATGAGGACTGTCTGCTTTAATGGATGCTGGTACGAGGACTGTCTGCCTTGATGGATGCTGGTATGAGGCCTGAAGTTATGGATGCCTGGAGGGAGAGAAGATCTTGGTTAAATATGGAGATAGGTGGGTGGAGAATGCCAGGAGACTACCAGAAAGTGGCTTACCTGGAGTTAGAATGCTGGAATGAAGACTGTCTGCTTTAATGGATGCTGGTACGAGGACTGTCTGCCTTGAAGGATGCTGGTATGAGGCCTGAAGTAATGGATGCCTGGAGGGAGAGAAGATCTTGGTTAAATATGTAGATAGGTGGGTGGAGAATGACAGGAGACTACCAGAAAGTGGCTTAACTGGAGTTAGAATGCTGGGATGAGGACTGTGTGCTTTAATGGATGCTGGTACGAGAACTGTCTGCCTTGAAGGATGCTGGTATGAGGCCTGAAGTAATGGATGCCTGGAGGGAGAGAAGATCTTGGTTAAATATGTAGATAGGTGGGTGGAGAATGACAGGAGACTACCAGAAAGTGGCTTACCTGGAGTTAGAATGCTGGGATGAGGACTGTCTGCTTTAATGGATGCTGGTACGAGAACTGTCTGCCTTGAAGGATGCTGGTATGAGGCCTGAAGTAATGGATGCCTGGAGGGAGAGAAGATCTTGGTTAAATATGTAGATAGGTGGGTGGAGAATGACAGGAGACTACCAGAAAGTGGCTTACCTGGAGTTAGAATGCTGGGATGAGGACTGTTTGCTTTAATGGATGCTGGTACGAGAACTGTCTGCCTTGAAGGATGCTGGTATGAGGCCTGAAGTTATGGATGCCTGGAGGGAGAGAAGATCTTGGTTAAATATGGAGATAGGTGGGTGGAGAATGACAGGAGACTACCAGAAAGTGGCTTACCTGAGAGTTCGGATGCTGGGATGAGGACTGTCTGCTTTAATGGATGCTGGTATGAGGACTGTCTGCCTTGATGGATGCTGGTATGAGGCCTGAAGTAATGGATGCCTGGAGGGAGAGAAGATCTTGGTTAAATATGGAGATAGGTGGGTGGAGAATGACAGGAGACTACCAGAAAGTGGCTTACCTGAGAGTTCGGATGCTGGGATGAGGGCTGTCTGCTTTAATGGATGCTGGTACGAGAACTGTCTGCCTTGATGGATGCTGGTATGAGGCCTGAAGTAATGGATGCCTGGAGGGAGAGAAGATCTTGGTTAAATATGGAGATAGGTGGGTGGAGAATGACAGGAGACTACCAGAAAGTGGCTTACCTGAGAGTTCGGATGCTGGGATGAGGGCTGTCTGCTTTAATGGATGCTGGTACGAGGACTGTCTGCCTTGATGGATGCTGGTATGAGGCCGGAAGTTATGGATGCCTGGAGGGAGAGAAGATCTTGGTTAAATATGGAGATAGGTGGGTGGAGAATGACAGGAGACTACCAGAAAGTGGCTTACCTGAGAGTTCGGATGCTGGGATGAGGGCTGTCTGCCTTTAGAGATGCTGCAGTGAGGACTGCCGTTAAGGATGCTGCCTCTTGTTGTGCGCAGATGTGTGCCTGGTATGATAATGTACAAGGTAAGACAGTAATGGGGTATAAGGGCCACAACATTTCAGAGGAGACAGAGGAGGAACAGGGCTGCGGACATTGTATACTGGGAATAGTAAGAGATAGCGACCCCCCGACCTTTCTTACACTCCACACAGGCAGTAAGATGTGACCTGTAGGAGCTTCTAAAATGGACGGGGGGCAAGTGGAGCTTGGGCGCTCACCCATACTTCACACAGGCCGCAAGATGTGGCCTCTTGGAGCACATATTGTGCCACTTATATCCAATTTGCTCCTTGTAGTGCCACTAATATCAATGTCTCCTGTAGTGTCACTTATATCCATAGTGCCAAGTGGTTCCTTACTGCCCCCTTAGTGTCACATATTCATAATGCCCCCTGGTAATGCCACTTATATTCATAATGCCCCCTGGTAATGCCACTTATATTCATAATGCCCCCTGGCATTACCAGGGGGCATTATGAATATAAGTGGCATTACCAGGGGGCATTATGAATATAAGTGGCATTACCAGGGGGCATTATGAATATAAGTGGCATTACCAGGGGGCATTATGAATATAATGCCCCCTGGTAATGCCACTTATATTCATAATGCCCCCTGGTAATGCCACTTATATTCATAATGCCCCCTGGTAATGCCACTTATATTCATAATGCCCCCTGGTAATGCCACTTATATTCATAATGCCCCCTGGTAATGCCACTTGGTACTTCTTTACTTTCACGGCGCCAGCATGGCGCCGTGCTACTTCCCCCTTCTACGCTCGCCACAAACTATGTAAAATAAAGGAACTTAACGCCATGCCAACATGGATAGTTCATACCTCCACTATCCATGTTGGCATGGAGTTGATTTTAAATAGCGTGGCGAGCATAGCGTGGCGAGCGTAGCGCGCCACCGAGCCCGCAAAGTAAAGAAGTACCTGCCACTTATATTCATAATGCCCCCTGGTAATGCCACTTATATTCATAATGCCCCCTGGTAATGCCACTTATATTCATAATGCCCCCTGGTAATGCCAGGGGGCATTATGAATATGTGGCATTACCAGGGGGCATTATGAATATAAGTGGCATTACCAGGGGGCATTATGAATATAAGTGGCATTACCAGGGGGCATTATGAATATAATGCCCCCTGGTAATGCCACTTATATTCATAATGCCCCCTGGTAATGCCACTTATATTCATAATGCCCCCTGGTAATGCCACTTATATTCATAATGCCCCCTGGCGAAGCGAGCCCCGCAAGGGGACTCTGACGCCGTGAAAGTAAAGAAGTACCTGCCACTTATATTCATAATGCCCCCTGGTAATGCCACTTATATTCATAATGCCCCCTGGTAATGCCAGGGGGCATTATGAATATAAGTGGCATTACCAGGGGGCATTATGAATATAAGTGGCATTACCAGGGGGCATTATGAATATAATGCCCCCTGGTAATGCCACTTATATTCATAATGCCCCCTGGTAATGCCACTTATATTCATAATGCCCCCTGGCATTACCAGGGGGCATTATGAATATAAGTGGCATTACCAGGGGGCATTATGAATATAAGGCCCCCTGGTAATGCCACTTATATTCATAATGCCCCCTGGTAATGCCACTTATATTCATAATGCCCCCTGGTAATGCCACTTATATTCATAATGCCCCCCTGGCATTACCAGGGGGCATTATGAATATGTGGCATTACCAGGGGGCATTATGAATATAATGCCCCCTGGTAATGCCACTTATATTCATAATGCCCCCTGTAGTGATTACTAACCACAGCTAATGGTAGTGGGGGTATGATAAGTCACCGCTGTCCTGGCTGCCTGCTTGCTCCTGCCGACGCCGCCGCCACGCATCAAATAATCATCCAGCCCTGCGCGCTGCACGTGGGGAAAGCGCCAGCACAGACGTCCTTCGCGCGGGAGCAGCTGAGTGCGCCTGCGCATGCACACCAGCGCTCCCGTGTCCATTTTAAGTTTGGGAGAACTCGATGCTGGCCGCGGCCATCTTTACTTTGGGCACAGTGCCGCGGCCAGCACGAAGACGCTGCTGCGGGCAGAGTTGCCCTATAATTTATATTTAGAATGCCTATAAAATGCACTGGGCCGCATTACTACCCGACCTGGGCCGCATGCGGCCCGCGGGCCGCGGGTTGGACAAGCCTGATATAGACTATGCTTGAAAATGGCAGTTATGAGCTGAATGGCTGGACATCCATAGGCAAATGCCGGGTGGGGGGGGGGGGGGTTCTGGTTGCCCAGAAGCCCCCCTCCTCTTGGCAAGTCCCTTAACATTTTGCAATTCAAACAGTCTGGTTTAAATGTTTAAATTCATTGTAATTTTGTATTTATTTTTTATTAAAAAATGGTCTACATGAATGTTGAACGATGTTAATGTTCTTATTTTAAAGTGGCTCACCATTGGATCTGCTACTAGCACTAGGCCTGAATAGACGTTGGACCTGAAAGGGTTAATTTATGACAGCAATAGCACTGGTATATAATATGATCAATATGGCTGCCACATTATGCAGTGTAAGGGACAGAGCAGAGCTGCTGCACATGCCTAGTGTACCAGGTTCTTCTACCACATTTACTGTATGTGTGGACCTGAGCCCTAAATCAGTGCACTGGACCAGAGAGCAGCTGACAGAAGGAAGAGACAGGAGCCTTACCATGAAGTGGGAGATTGTGAGCTTATAAAAGTGCAGTACTAGTTCTATTATGTTTGTGTATTTATTTATAATGATATGTTTAACCTTTCCTGACCACTTATCTTATTTAAATGTTTGAAACAGCCTATACTACAGACCATCTGTACTGCTAAATATTAATTCTGTATTCCATACAGTATCCAGTGTATAAAAGGATGAATACTCGACTGTCAGGATTCTGACGGTCAGTACTCCGACATCGGAATCCCGACTGTTTAAATGCCTGACAGTCGGGATCCCAACTGACAGGGGCTATTCTCCCTTGTGGGGGTCCCTGGCCCCCATAGAGAGAAAATAGAATCTGTGGCAATTGAAGTGATCCACCAAGCCCGCAAGAGGCTACTTTGTGCTCGTCCCCCTGTCGGAGCACCAGCAGTCGGGATTCTGTTGTCGGGATACTAACTGTTGGGATCCCAATTGTCGGACCGCCATATCACAGCCAAAAAAAATAAAAAACGACAGTATTAATAAATAACAATTGCATTGACAAAAGGTTTTCTTAAACTAGATAGGTTACCCTTTCCCTTTACCGCATGACCAAGTGTAATATTAGACTAGGCCAGGTATATTTGGCTAATCACATTAAATACACACATTATACTTTTACCAAAAGGTTGACATACAAAAGTTAGAGCAGGGTGCATTCAAGGTCTACCATGCAAGAACCGTAAACACATATATTTAATGCTCTTCAAGTTCTTATATTGAAATCTACTGTACAGTTTAAATGCAAACATTAACAACCAAGGACTGTTTTAGAGAAACATTGGATACTAATGTGATATCACAGAGCAGGTTTAAGAACATTATGATCCAGAGGCATAATTTAATTCTCAAAGCTGAAAGTGGTAGTCTTGGCCACAAATAGGAGTTTCCCATACTGACAAAATATTGGCGCAGTCAAAATGGCTTATCCGGAGCCAAATTCAGGCAGAAAGTGTCCACAGCGCTCAGTAAGTAACTTCAGATAAAGGGATTGCTGTGAAGGCTTTTCATACAGGAGAGGAAAGGGTGCTGTGGACAACCACATCCCATTCTAATGGGTTTCACGTCAGAAGTAACCATATAGATTTATTGGTCTGTTGCCAAAGGTAACCTCTCTGGTTGTGAACTTGCGTCTACTAATCAGAGGTATTCGGTTTAGAATGTTCACTAGACCGCAGGATCCTTTTATGGATTAGTAGGCACTGAATGTTAATAAAGTAAAATATGTAATGCTTTTGATTCAGGTGAAAGTAATTGGCTTAATGCATGTGTTAAAGCTAAGCTCGGTGAAAGTAAATTAAACATTATATAAAGAAATTTGTTGAAACTGTGTAGTAGATTTAAGAGAAGTAAGTCTGGAGACAGTAACATAAACTGTTACAATTTGGAGTGTTATGTACATGTTATATTAATTTAAATAAAGGCATTTAGTTGCTGGGGAAACGGCACAACCTGGAATTCAATTTTTTTATCTGGATAGACTGTACACATTTACTCGGATTTCCAGAACCTTAAAGTTTCAGGTTTGGGTAACCTCAGAAACACCAGAACATTGCACGTAAAAAAGATGATGCGATGTTTACTGAAAGTCATCCATAACTGCTGCCACATTGCATTTACGGACATAAATGTATACATGTGGCCATATGTAGAGTTATAATCATCAGGACACGCTGACCCTATTATGGGTGCAAAATATCCATCTAGAAACAGTATGTATATGTACAGCTTTGCATGGTCTGTGCATAAATATATGCTGAAGTCTATAACTCTGATGTCTGTGATCATGAAAACATTCGAGTGCCTGGTACTGAACCACCTGAAAGCTGTGACTGGCCACCAGCTAGACCCCCTCCAGTTTGCTACTGATGGTATTGATGTTTTGAGGACGCAGACAACCTGGGCCTGCGCTACATTCTGCAGCACCTGGATATGCCTGGTACCTATGCAAGGGTCCTGTTTGTCAACTTTAGCTTGGCTTTCAGCACAATCATCCCCAAAATCCTCCACCCCAAACTACTCCGCCTAGGAATCCCTGAGGCTACATGTTCTTGGATTGTGGACTTTCTGACTGATAGAAAACAAGTTTTAACATTTTTATTAACGGTATTTGGGATGGGGTTACTCAGCAATGTATCCACCTTTGCTGATGATACAAAACTGAGCAGAGTTATTAAATATTTAGAAGATGTCACCATGCTTCAAAATGATCTTGACAAACTAGATGAGTGGGCACAAAAGTGGAAGATGAGGTTCAATGTGAACAAATGCAAGGTCATGCACCTTGGGAGACATAACCAGTGTGCTAGTTATAACCTAAGTGGAGATGAATTGGGTAATTCAGTACTCAAAAAGGATCTAGGAGTCCAAATAGACAACAAACTGGGGTGTAGTGCTCAATGTAATATAGCAACAAAAAAGGCCAACAAAACTAGGGACTCAAAAGTAATTATGCCTCTGTACAAATCATTGGTTAGACCGCACCTCGAATACGCAGTGCAGTTCTGGGCCCCTCACTATAAAAAGGACATCATAGAATTAGAAAAAGTCCAAAGAAGAGCAACAAAGCTTATTAGGGGAATGGAGAATTTAAGCTACGAGGAAAGATTAAACAATTTGGGACTATTTACACTAGAGTAGAGACGTTTAATGGGGGATATGCTCAACATGTATAAATATATTAGGGGCCAATATAAGGAACTGTCAAACACCCTTTTTTCTACTATAAAGGAATCTAGGACGCAAGGGCACGAGTTTAGATTAGAAGAAAAAAGATTTTGTTCATCTAGAAGAAAAAATTTCTTTACAGTCAGAGTAGTCAAACTTTGGAACTCTCTTCCTGGAGAAGTGGTTTCGGCAGACACTATAAATATGTTTAAAAATAAGGCTGGATGAACATTTATTGGTTAAAAACATCCATGGGTATGAATAAGTAACATAATCTGTCTTTAAAATATCAGAACATACTATACAAGGGATAAGCTACTATAAACATAGGTTGAACTAGATGGACGCAAGTCTTTATTCATCCTCACCTACTATGCAACTATGTAACTATGTTGTTAAAGTGGGGAAATTTACTCCCAAGTGCAGTCCATCAGCACAGGAGCCTCCCCAGGGCTGTGTACTCTCACCTCTGCTCCTCTTCCTGTACACCAATGACTGCCCTTCAGAGGCGCAATCAGTAAAGATAATCAAATTTGCAGATGACACTACCGTCATTGGCCTTATCAAGGACAGGGATGAATTGGACTACAGACAAGAAGTGGACCGATTGGCCCAGTGGTGCAGCAGCAATCATTTAGATCTCAACCCACTCAAAACTGTTGAGATGGTAGTGGACTTTAGGAAGAAGTCTGTTGTTGTTCCTCCGCTAACAATTGCTGACAGTGTGGTGTCGCTAGTGGACTCCTTCAAGTTCCTAGGAACCACAATCTCCCGGGTCCTTAAATGGGAGACCAACACTGATACTATTGTTGGAAAAGCACAGCAGACGCTATTCTTCCTTAGGCAAATGAGGAAGTTCAATGTCCCACAGAAGCTTCTGCTCCTCTTCTACACTGCGATTGTGGAGTCTGTACTTTACTCCTCGATACTGGTCTGGTACGGCTCCACCAGCAAGAGAGACTAATGCAGACTCTAAAAGGTAGTCAGAACAGCGGAGAAGATCAATGGAACTCACCTTCCCTCTGTCCAGGACCTGTACCTGTCCAGAGCAAAAAAGCGGGCAACGAAGATAGTCAAGGACCAAGTACATCCTGGCCATGGCTTTTTTAACCTGCTGCCATCAGGCAGATGCTACTGGGCTATTCCCACCAGGTCCACCAGAAGCCTAAAAAGTTTCTTCCCGCAAGTGGTTCACCCGTTGACACGTGAACTCATGAACACCTCACCGTCTAAACGTGCCATAACCCTTTGCACGTAATCTAACATGGTATCCGCTCGGAATAACATTCTGCATGACTGTACATGTTCCCCCACCTATTTATATTGTTTATTGTTTATAATGTATGCTGTTTACTTGTTACCCACCTAGCTGCTGCACAGCAAACCGAAAATAAATTCCTAGTATACACAAGTATACCTGGCCAATAAAGCTGATTCTGATTGTCAAATCAAACAAGCTAAATTATCCAGAAACGTAACAGCATTTCAATCTCATTGCACTGGATAAGTAGATCAGATCACTAGGCCAGAGCCAAGAAAGTAAAAATGCCACAAAGTCCTGTCTGCATTATGACCAACAGGTGAGACCCATCATCTGGTCTGACAAACCAACCACAGCCAACCAAACACAGCCAACTGCAGGGGCTGGACATCCGATGCCCAATATTAATAAAGGGGTTAATTGATATATGAGGCCCAATATATGCATAACTGCCGTGCACCTCTCTATCCACTCCCTACCACCTTGTATCTCCTCGTGTCTCTCTATCGCCTCCCTTCCACCCACCTCTCTCTGCCCTCTCCCTGTCAACCTGAGTCTCTCTATCCATTTCTCCAGCCCAGCATCTATCTATACCCTCCCTACTGCCATTAACCCATCTATTTACTCCCTGCATGTCTCTATCCTCTCAATACTGCCATGAGTCTCCCCTCTCTATCACTCTGTGTCTCTCTATCATCCTGATACCTCTCTACAAGTCTCTATCCCCTCCCTGTTTCCCTCATCTCTCTATCACCTTCCTGCCCACCTGTGCCTATCTCCTCCCTATAGCCCTGTGTCTCTCTATCCCCACCTTACTGCAATGCACCCCTCTGCACATATTCCCTCCCTGAATGTCTCTATCCCCTCCCTGCAACCCTGCATTTATCTCTCTATCCTGTCCCTATAACCCACCATTCTCTATCCCCTCAATACCTCCCTGTGTCTCTCTATCCCCTCCCTCCTGCCATGCACCCCTCCTACTTTTACAGGCGTATCTCTATCCCTTCCCTACCTTAATAAGTCTCCCTATCCCCTCACTACCACCATGAGTCTCGCCTCCCTACCACACTGCATCTCTCTATTCCCTCATCCAGATATATTACAATTGGACATTTAAAACCCTTTTCATGAATGCTCATAAAATATATTACAGAATAATATTTATCAAAAAATATTTGTGTCACCCCAAAATTGCTGTTTTCAGGTACTATCCACAAAAAGATCACCTGTATTTATGTATGTATGTATGTATGTATGTATGTATGTATGTATGTATGTATGTATATGTGTATTTATGTATGTATGTAATACTATGTATGTATGTATGTATGTATGTATGTATGTATGGGAAAATGCAGCAGATGTCAGAGATAGCTGCGGCATTATACACCTGTTTTAGATTTCTCACTGGCTGTTTTTTTTATTCCTGGCACTGATAGATATATACAATTATAAATTTATTTTGCTAGTCCGTAAAGTCAGTTGCTGTTATGGCATTAGATCAATATTATTAATATCAAGAGTCTGTACTCAAATTGATCGCTGTATGAATTCAGCGTATTTAAAAATGATGATTCTGTATATATGAGTTTATCTGCCTGGTTGAGAAACTACAATAGACTTCTCATATTAGTAAAAAATTACATTTATTTATGGTGTGAAAATGTTTTTTTCACAATTACATATCTGGAATGTTAACTACAACAGGTCATAACTCCAATAGTATAGCTGGTCTTACAGCATTGAATCAATTCATACAGTTACCCAGTGCACAGTGCAGTATATAGCAGATGTTTAGGGGGAATATCCCCCAAATAGAGGTTCCCTCCATCAATGCTGTTGAGAAATGTCCTGAAATAAGTGTGTTTATGGATTTATGACCTGGGGGCCCATCTGTGCATGTGCAGCGTGGCAACATGGCCAGAGGGGATCAGGTTCCTCTGACCGCGCAGATGTGGTGAGGTGCCCATAGGCATCTTTAGTGTAACGCAAAACTGGCATTACCCTGACTACCTGCATTAGAAACCCGATGGCCGGGTCATTGTAATATATATATATATATAATATATCTTTGTTATCACCACGCACCTTGACAAAGGGGGACAACCCCCGAAACGTTGGACGCTTGTTGCCACTTAATACAGCACGTTTATTGAAGACCCCGGAGTGCCAGTCTTTTCTTTTTTGATATATATATATATATATATATATATATATATATATATATATATATATATATATATATATATAGGAATGTGGTAAAACCGGGTTTTTTCATCATTTTCCCAATACTACATCCTGATTATTGGGGGTAAGATAACAAAGCTTGTAGAGGGATAGAGTGGAGAGAGATGAAGGGCCAACCAATCTCTTCCTTATGCCCTATACACGCGGTTCGATGTGGTCTATTCTTCTGTTCGATTTTGCTTACAAACAAAATCGAATTGAAATCAAACAGAAATTGACCATGGCAACAAGCAGGAAATTCCGCATGGCAACGAGCATGTAACTCTTGGCAACTATCATGTAGGTAAGTGGCACTTATGTGATATAATGTATTATGGCCATTATGTTGTGGGGCATATTGTGTATTGGGCAATACGCTGTGGGGCATAATGTTCAATGGGCATTACGGTGTGGGGCATAATGTGTAATAGGCATTATGCTGTGGGGCATAAAGCTTAATGGGCATCATGGTGTGAAGCATAATTATGGTGTGGGGCATAATGTGTAATGGGCATCACGGTTTGCAGCATAATTGACATTGCAGATAAACAGTGTATAATAATTTAAGTAGCCTGTCATTGTTTGGGCTTGATTTGTGAGGCATACTAGGTCACTGCTAGACCACACCCCTTATAACTAGTCCACACCACTTATATTAAGCCACACCCCTTTCTTCGGTGCACACAATTTCTTTACTATCAATTTCTGTATGGGGGGGTATTTCTTCACACTGGGAGATGAATAGAAACAGCCCTGCCTGTTGGTACACTTTATCTTTCTCCAAGGCATGATACATCTCTTCCATAAAGAAGTCAGTACTAAACCATAACTATATATATCTTTCAGACTTGAAAGTGTACGATCAGAGGCAGGTTAAGGGGGTATGCGGACAGATCATACACTGACTCATGAGAGACAGTTATGTGGTCGACCACTAATGGTCGACAGTCAAAAGGTCGACAGGTTCAAAAGGAAGACAGTCAAAAGTTTGACAGGGTTTAAAGGTCGACATGATCAAAAGTTCAACATGGAAAAGGTATACATGAATTTTTTTACAGAATTTTCAGCCGACATGTGCCCACAGGCGGTATTTCATGCCCTATCATCCACTAGGGCATGGAGGGACAATAAAATAGTGTGCTGAGCGCAGCGAGGCACCGAGCCCAAAGCATGCCGAGCCCAGCGACACTTAGACAGTGTCCTGCACTCGATGCACAATAAATGTGGTGGCTGGGGTGGTGACCAGCAACTGTGAAGGGGATAAAGGGAAAAATTCCCACTGTCGTGGGGGGCCGACCAAGTCGCAAAGTGGTCCAGATGGTAGGGAATCTAATGGATATCAGCTGGTCCAGTCCAGAGAGTACTCCTAATGCGTTTCACTGCTTAGGGGGTGGAGCTTTTTCAAAGGTCAACTTTGACCTTTGAAAAAGCTCCACCCCCTAAGCCACTTTGCGACTTGGACCACTTTGCGACTTGGTCGCCCACACCCCCCCATCCCCTTCACAGTTGCTGGTCACCATGCCAGCCACCACATTTATTGTGCTTCGAGTGCAGGAATTGAGGTTGGCAACTTCCATCTGAAATCACCACAAGCCTACCAACCTTGAGGACACCTACCCCATACCATCCCTGAGGTTGGAACCTCTAGCGGCATGGGAAACCCTTGGCTGTTCCAATTTCCAGCCCTGATTACTCTGTGGCCGCACTGCCGCATTTATTTGAGGACACCTCCGCAACCTTGCATCTGGGATTGGACCAACTGGGACAGTTTGTGGTAACTATCAGCCCATTGGGCACATTGACTCATTTCACTCATCAGATACACCCCTGACCTACTGGAATTGATTTCATTACTTGTCCCGCTATCTCAGCCTCCGGTCCAGATTTATTTTATTTATTCACCATTTTTAATTTCCTCTCATATTGTTGTGCAATTGTATGATATGATTTTTTAATTGCTATTAAAGATTTGTAATACCTTTCATCAAACCAGCGCCACTTTTATTTTCTCTTTTTGCTTTGGTTTACTGGGGCTGACAACCCCATTGCTAAGTGGCAGCTTTTAGCGAGGCACCCTTGGTAGCGCCTGTCTGTGCACCCCAGGGAGCACACTGCACCTCTTTCTTTATGTTTTATACCATAACCGTTTAAGGGCAGGATGTAATAAAGGGAAAAATGTAATTTACCTAATTTACCTATATTTGCTTTCGCATGGGGACACCCAGTGTTTTCCTGGGTGCACCCACTGTTTTTGGAAATGCTGGGCATCCCCATGCGACAGCCCCATGTCCGCCTCCATTCTGCCCCCTCTCAACCGTGCTAACATCTAGTCAACTGTGCAAGTCGTTGAAGGCTAATATGCATATGCGAATATACACACACATCGGTCCTGGTGCGAATACGCCAGGGACTGATCAAACCAGAATCAGGCCCATGGTGTCCACTATTACTTCCCGGGGACATCTTTGCTGCACATGCGCAATTAGTAATGCCCCCTAAGCACTGTTTTCCCAGTGATTTCTGTCTGCAGCGCTGGCCACGGCGGACGTCTAGGTATTTGTTTCACGTACCAATTCCAAGTGGCTTCTGTCTGCAGCCCCGAACGTCAGAGGGGTAAGAATAATTATATGGGTACTAAGGGTACAGTGTGGGACCCCCTGGACCCCTCTGCACTGCACTCCCTTCACCTATTTTAGATACGTCAAAGTCTATGATAAATGATACAAACACGCCGTATAGATATACAGTAAGTTATTATTACAAATTGTATGAGAAGAATAAAGTATGGAAAACAAAACAGTAAGTATAAGGTTTTGTAAATAAAACATTATCCATATTCAACAAGAGTGAAGAAATGCCAACGTATGCACTCGCTAGGAGTTTCTGCGAGATGAGGCAGATTGCAATGTATGAAAACATCCCAGCTTTAACAAACAAAGGTCTCATGAATACTGTATATAGTAATAAGAAAATGCTGCTAAGTGACAGCTGCATTCATTAGGGCAGCTTACCACAATCCCCCAGAGGTTCTTCTGACTACTGGAATGGAATAGAAAAAATTGGATTTGCAGTCACACATCCATCATATTTGAACTTTCGAGCTGCAGTCCCAGGGAAAGGCTGACAGCAAATCTGACATATCTGGAGGTTTCACAGGGATGTATGTTTGGTTAGTATATGATGAAAGAACACAGTGAATAAAAAACAAGAAAAACAAAGAAAATGTACTGTAAGATGAATGGCCTTGCGCTAAGCTTTCCAGGATTACCACTGTACCCAGAATAGATATATTACAGTAGGAAAGTGCTATTGACTTTTTCTCCAGGTATCTGATTGATAGACTATAAGCTCTTTATTGCCAGTGAGGTTTGCAATGAATTGCAATGGGATTCAATACTTGTGTTTGTACCGACGGGTTAAATTTAGATAAAAGAGATCTACAGCATATTGTGTCGCATATACAGTAGCGGCTGATGCTCCGGTGGACATGTCAGTTTTCGCTTCTTCTACAGTATGTTTTCATACTGTGCATGTACAGTAAGTATGGGCAATGCATACTTGCTGACTGATGTATGAAAAGTGTATGTTAATGGGCCAATGACAACCAAAATTTATAGTTGATTGCTTTTTGGAATTGCCGGTAGACTCCTAAATCTGAGTGAATTCTCCCAAGTGAGTCCTGGCTCTGGAGATACAAGGCAACTCTCTTCCATACTGCTCTCATAAACTCTAATAATTCACTATATTGTGGCCCAACCCCAAACTGTAATGTCGGTAATCATAGCATAAAGTTGCAAGGTGAATTGCAGCATAACGCCTCCACTCTTCCCATCTGATCCACAGAGTCCTACTTGCAAAGATATGTCCCAGCGCTTTTTTAAGCCTAGTATGTAGAAGACTGAATTGATCTTCTTCCAACACTCCCACATAACCTCAGCTCCTACACAATCTATTGATTTAACAACTATCTACTCTAGCCCCCAAGTGCGCTGCCTTGGCATTATTCTTGATTCCTCCCTCTTCTTTCAACCACACAATCAACACCTCTCACAGAACTGTCGTTTCCACCTCATAAATATTCCCAGGATCAGACCCTTTCTCACCCAGGATGCTACAAAGACCCTCATCAACTCTCTATTCATATTCAGATTGGACTACTGTAATCTCCTCCTTTCTGGCCTTCCTCAAAAACACATCTCTCCACTCCAATCCATCCTGCATCCTCAATGCCCAGCTCATCTTCCTCTCTAAACATACTATGTCCACCTCCCTTCTCTTACAAGACCTACACTGGATCCCCAATCCCTTCAGAATACAATTCAAGCTTTCAAGCTCCTCAAACTCTCTTACAAAGCCATTACCCATCCCCCACCTACATATCTGACCTTATCTCTCTTTAAACTCCCTCCCACTCTATTCCCTCCACAAATGCACACCACCTGTCGTGTCAACTAGTTACTTCCTCCCATTCCTGCCCCAAGATTTTGTCCGTTGTGGTCCTTATCTCTGGAATTTTCTACCCCTCCCTATGAGACTCTAAATGGTCTCTCAAGATCCACTTCTTGAATAAACCAAGCTATTTCTCATCCTAATCTTCTGTTTATGCTCCCTCCTACCCCTTCTGTGTCACTCAAATTGGAAACCAGTTTTAAGTGGGGTGCCACAAGGCTCTGTCCTAGGGCCTCTGCTCTTTAACATATTCATTAACGATATTGAGGAGGGAACACAAAATATTGTGTCCATCTTCACAAGTGACACCAAATTGGGCATGGTCAGCAAAAGTGAGGAGGATGCCTCCTTATTACAGAAGGATTTAGATGTAAGGTCATGCACCTGGGGAAAAACATCCAGTGGGTAACCTACAAATTAAATGGGGTAGAACTAGGAGAATCGCAACTGGAGAACAATCTAGGTGTACTAATCAATAACAAACTAGGTTGCACCATTCAGCAAAGAAGGTGAATAGAATCCTGACTTTTATTAAAATACCTGCAGTGCACATGGTTTTCCATCTAAGAAATATTTTGTCAGAAAGAGTGAACTAGAATAAGGGCCTCAGTTCTTGCTGGAGCCTGCTGAAAAATAGCCCTGTATATATATATATATATATATATATATATATATATATATATATATATATATATATATATATATATATATATAGAGCTGGGAGGAAGAGGCACTCGCTCGGATTTTCAAAAAGAGACAGGACAACACGAAGTTGTGACCGACGTTTCGGAGTTTAATCCGTTATCAAGGCAGAGAACACAGAATGGCAGTACAGTACTTACATATGTAGCCTCGGTCCGGTACCTGACCTCGCGCTGCTGCCCCGTCGCTCACTCATCACCGTACGGCGCTTCCGGGTCGGACTCGTGATTCGGAGTTCAGCTCTGACGTCAGCCGGGTCTCCCTGATCGGCGTCCGTTGCTAGGCGACAGTGACGCTGGGTGCGAAGCAGCCGCTGGCCGGTCACAGTTAAAGAACATCTACAAAAACAGTGTCAAACAGTTATTAAAAATGCAGGTGGTGCAGGGGGGTAAGGCAGAAGGAAGAAAGAGGAGAAACAGCAGTGAGTCATGGAGCGTGGCACCGGGGAAAGGGCATATGACAACGAGCACAAAAAACGGCATGAAAAAGCTGCATGAAAAAATATATAATGGTACAACAAGTGAATGCACTGTCCGCTGAGGGTGGTAGTTACAGGAACATACTGAAAGTTAATTGTTCATTTAATCCTCTGGGATTGACAGTGTCCAATTTGTATATCCATTGTGTCTCTATTTGAAGTAAACGTTTCCCTCTGTCACCTCCTCGTAAGTCGTCAGGTACATGGTCTATTATAATGTAACGAAGACTGGCCAGACTGTGTTTGGCAGTCACGAAGTGCTTGGCAACTGGTTGATCCATAGGTTTGAGGGCTAGAGCCGCCCTGATTGCGGTGCGGTGCAAAGCGATGCGTTCTTTGAATGTTCTGATGGTCTTACCTACGTACCCAAGACCACATGGGCAGGTGATAAGATATACAACGTGGGTGGTAGAACAGGTGAGTACATGTCGAATGGGTATTCTCTTTCCCGTATGGGGGTGGTTGAAGGATTTGCTGGCGATCAGGGCGCTACATGTGGTGCACCCTGTGCAGCGGTAACAGCCGGCTGCTTTGCATTGGGTACCAGGGGGTGTTCTTTTGGAGATATCCGTGCGAACTACCCAGTCTCTAATGTTTCTCCCTCTGGTGAAGCAAGACATGAGTCTGGTTTGTTTGAGTGATTTCAATTCTTTGTCCTGCTGAATAACCGGCCATAATAATTCGGTTGTCTCCTGAATATCTTTGTCGGCTGTATTGTAGGAGCGAACCCATCCCATGGTGTCAGGGGGAAAAGGGTCTCGAAGTTTTTTCTTTAAAGAGTTCATTCTGGGGATCTGGTCGACTTTCTTTCTTGCAGCTGCAAGTGTCGACGGAGAGTAGCCTCTGGCTAGAAATTTGGCTTCTATTTTATCCAAGTCTTGATTAAGTTTATCTTCCGTGCTGGTGATACGTTTAACACGCAGTAGCTGTGAGAATGGAAGACCCCTTTTGAGAGCCGGTGGGTGGTGGCTTTGGGCTGACAGGAGGGTGTTGCGGTCCGTTGCTTTGGAGTAGATAGCTGTGAAGATCACTCCATTTTGGACTGAGATGCAGACATCCAAATAATTAATCGAGCTCAGGCTCATGGCATACGTAAATTTAATGGGGCAGTCCATATTGTTGATAACTTCTATGCCAGATAACAGGTCTGCTTCAGAACCAGTCCAAAAGAGCAGCACGTCATCAATATATCTTGTAAAGAATAAGATGCGGTCGGCCAGGGTGCTGTTGAGAAACAGCGTTTTCTCTATTTCTGCCATGTAGGCATTGGCATATGACGGGGCTACCGGGGAACCCATGGCACACCCGGAGCATTGTTGAAAATATTGTCCATTGAAAAGGAAAAAATTGCGATTGAGAATCAGATGGAGCAGTGACATCATGAAGTTGACGGGAGGGCCTTGGTAGAGTGGGTCATTCTCCAGAAGTGTTCTGGATGCCTCTATACCTTCAAGGTGTGGTATGCTGGTGTACAGGCTGCATATATCCAGTGTCACTATATGCAGTTAAAGTATCGGCCAACTGGGCTGAAATCTCCATAGGGACATCAAAGGAGTACCAAACTAGCAAGCCTACCAATGTAAGCTACCTGTTATCCTGGATCAGCTTTGACGCAATGGATATAGGATTCAGGAGAAGACATAGCACTGAAACAGCCCTGGTATGTGTGCTGAATTATCTTTTGATGTAAAGAGATATAGGTGACTGTACATTCTGGATCTCGCTTCAGCATTTACCATGGACCATGGTATTCTGATTGATATCAATAATGATCTGTGCCCCCCTACCATAACAAATTAATTATAACTAGGATTTTTTAGGGGAAATCTTCCCTCTAAACAGCTCTATTGGTCACCTGTCAGACCCATAAACAAGCTTGGGTCTGGGTACTAAGTGAAACAAGAGACTCCTTTCTTTTGAACAAGGATGTCTAAAAGTGCAGGTGCCAGGATTGAGGAGGTCATGTGTATGAGCAACCTTCAAAGACCAAAAACGCTTCACATCATTTGAGTGCACCCTGACCTGAGTTTATTGAAACCAGCATAGAGAGATCCTCCCTGATAAATAATTTCTTTAGTGTAATGGTCTATTACATGGGTCCTCAAACTGCGGCCCTCCAGATGTTGTGAAACTACAAATCCAAACATGCCTTGCCACAGTCTTGCTACAAGGGAGTGTTAAAACTGTGGCAAGGCATGCTGGGATTTGTAGTTTCACAACATCTGGAGGGCCGCAGTTTGAGGACCCATGGTCTATTATCTTGTGGTGATCACCAGACAATAACTACTAAGGATGCTCGGCATAAACAAGATGACTCCCAGAATAACTAGGTGCCAAGACTTTTTCTGTCCCTGACCCATTTCATAGTTTTTTTTTATCTTAATATAGTATTCTAATTGGCAGGGGCAGTACTTAATGACCTCATCATGACCCTCCATGATAATGACATCAAACCGCACCACCTCCCCAACTGCAGTAACAAGCAGTGAAGAGACATTTACTGTAGGTAAGTTCCCCCCAGTGAACTGTCACACTGCTGAGAACATATATGACTTATCCATATCCATTGTAAGGTATTTGCTAAAGAAGAGACCCACTGAACTGAAGGTATTGCATGTATGTATGTGTATATATATATATACAGGGCTATTTTTCAGCAGGCTCCAGCAGGAACTGAGGCCCTTATTCTAGTTCACTCTTTCTGACAAAATATTTCTTAGATGGACAAAACCATGTGCACTGCAGGTGAGGCAGGTTTAAAACCCCACCCAAATCTAATTATTTCTGCACAAGTAACACCTGCCTTACCTGCAGTGCACATGGTTTTCCATCTAAGAAATATTTTGTCAGAAAGAGTGAACTAGAATAAGGGCCTCAGTTCTTGCTGGAGCCTGCTGAAAAATAGCCCTGTATATATATATATATATATATATATATATATATATATATATATATATATATATATATATATATATATATATACTGTATATATATATATATATATATATATATATAATTTTGCATTGACTTTTCAAATCTGTCTAATATTTACCTTGGAACAACAAGCAAACAAGCAATGCGCTGAAGTGTGATCTGCTCGCTAAACTAACTAAAATTACAATAGCAGAGAGTTCTTGAAATAGCTATAAATTAGCCAGGAATGTTTATGCAGCTTCAATCAATTGATTGAGAACACGCACGGCACATTCCACAAATACTACAGATATGATACAATTAAACAGCACAACAGTTGTAATTTGTAGAAAATATTTCTGCATCTGAAATAGTATCACATGGAAGATTAGATTACGTTGCACCAAATGTTGGAATCTATAAAATGTATGTAACAAACGAAATATATGCACATAAAACATAAGGAAGATAATATGTGCCAGATATGCTATAGCTTCTAATCTAAAAGTGAAATCTGAAACTCTTAAATATATTGCAAAATATAACATTTGTTACATGCTGTAGAACACGTATCGCCAGATCCCATTTTATAGGAGATAAATGCTGTACAGTATTTTACAGATAAATAATTAAAAGCACAATGTGTCACAAAATACTCCAGGTACTCACCGAATGTGGGAAAAATGTAGCTATTTAATAGGCCTGGTTTAAAGGCTTATACTACTGTGGATATCTGCTACTTCAGGATTTTGGATTAACACTAAAGTAAGGGGCAAATCTTAAAGACTAAGCAAAGAACATATCTGAAGGGTGATGACATTTAAAAATAAATTGTAAGCTTAGTAGAAAACAGCTGGAACCAAGCACTCACAGGAATACATCATAAAAGTAACATTTTAGATTGGTGACATTGAAAATGAATTAATCACTGGATAAGCAATATTAAATTGAAAGGGGGAAATGTCACCACACTTTGGGGGAAATTTACTAAGATGGGAGTTTTACTTCACATGTGATGTTGCTATGGGCAACCAATCAGGTTCTATTATCTTCTAGAACAGGCATGTCCAAAGTATGGCCCTCCAGCTGTTGTGAATCTACAAGTCCCATCATGCCTTGCCACAGCTTTTATATTAGGGAATGCTAAAACTATGGCAAAGCATGCTGGGATGTGTAGTTTTACAACAGCTGGAGGGCCACAGTTTGGACATGCCTGTTCTAGAAGGTGCCCATAGCAACATCCCATGTGAAATAGAACTCCCATCTTTGTAAATTTCCCCCAAAGTGTGGAGACATGATTGTTATAGTTGATTTTTCCTGGCATAGGATGTCAAAAAACTCCTAACCCTGTGAGCAATTACTGGCAGCAGACCTTTACATGGTGCTGGCCATAGGGTCCACAGTTATTATATCGATAGTGTCTAGGTCAAACCAGAAAGGTTGACGTGCACAAGGTTAACGTAAAGGTTGGCACTAAAATGATCTAACAATGTTATTTATATAGCACTTTTCTCCTAGTGAGACTCAAAGTGCTTAACATTTGCTTTTAAAGCACAAAATACAAAACAAACTTAACAGTAGATATTAGTCAAATGCTTGGGTGAACAGGAAAGTCTTGGGTCTCTTTTGTGAAGGATTCTACAGTGGGACCTCTTGAACTGTGCGCGGAAGTGAGTTCCATGAAATTGGAGCCGCATGGCTAAAAGCTTGACCACCAGATGAATTAATGGAGATTCTAGGTATGGTGAAAAGTCCTTCATCTACAGATCGCAGTAACTGAGCTGGACAGTATGGAATCTGAAGCTGCTTCAGGTACCTGATGGTGCCTGGTCATGTAGTGCTTTGAAAGTGAGTAAGCCAGTCTTGAAAACGATTTACCATCTTACAGGCAGCCAGTGGAGGGAGTAGTGCAGTGGTTCCCAATCCTGGTCCTCAACTACCCCCAACAGTGCATGTTTTGCAGGTTTCCACACAGAATCACAAGTGCTATAATTAGTTCCACCTGTGGATCTTTTCAAATGTGCCTGAATAATGAGTGCACCTGCCGGGTGACCTGGAAAACGTGCACTTTTGGGGGTACTTGTGGACCAGGGTTGGGAACCACTGGAGTAGAGGATGGGTGTAAATTGGCATGAATGGGGCTGACTAGTTAGTAGCATTATGAACCATTTGCAAGCAGTGCAGTTCTTTTGCTGGAAGACTAAGGTAGAGGGCACTGCAATAGCCTAGGCATGATTATAAAAATTCATGTATGACTGTAGACAGATATTCTGAGGGAATTAAGTGCTTGATTCTATCTATGTTTCTCAGATGAAAGAAAGAGGGTTGTGGCTGATACCCAATGAATGTCAAATCACAATACAGGATATGACCAAGAGTCTGCACATGTTCAGTGTTTTGTAGTTCTGAATCACCAAGTGTTGGTTGCTTATGTTGCAGTCTTGTCCTGTGACCTATCATGAGGACTTCTGTTTTATCTCATCCACTACTGGAGCTTAGCCAGACAGGTGTTTATTGGGTTCTCAGTACATGGAGCAAAGCACAGATACAGTTGCATATCATCTACATAGCAGCTGTAGACCATGCTCTACATTCTGAAATTCATGGCCATGATTGTTCCGTGCCTAATGTTCCATAATATGCATCTGTTTTCTTGCTATAGTGTAAAAAACACCAGGGTCTAAATGTAATAGCCTCCAGGCTGGTTTTGCCTTGTAAATGACTGCTGATTTTAAAAAAGTGGGCATATTCGCACAAAATCCCAAATCTCGACAACTCTGGGATGATTACAAATCTTTAAAAGCAATACACAAATAGCCTACAGTACCAGAAGCAGTTTTATATATATATATATATATATATATATATATATAATGCTTGTATGAGCTGGCACTCCCTGTATGGAATAAGCTGCCCAGGTGCCTCCAACGGAGATGGGTACAAGTTGCAAAAAAGATGCGGCACTCAAAGTGTCTTTGTACAAATGTATTAAATTCAAAGAATGCTCAGACGTCTATACAGAAAGCATGGGTATTAACCCCGACGTTTCAATGCCGTCAATGGCATTTTCCTCAAGGGCCCATGCGATGCTTTGACTGTTCAAACAAATAATGGCATAGTGAAAAAGATTTATACTAACCTTGCTGGGTGCTGGGCGGGAGCCGGGTGCAGCGTGGGACAGCACTCACGTCTCCGTGTGTCCGTCCACTGCTGATGACGTTGCCTGGCTTGGTTTCTCCGTTGCCAAGATGACGTGTTCCATTGCCGGAGCGTCTCAGCGGGTTCCGGATTACCTCTGCCTGCAATCGCCTCACCGGCTCCCTTAATACCCATGCTTTCTGTATAGAGGTCTGAGCATCCTTTGAATTTAACACGTTTGTACAAAGACCCTTTGAGTGCCGCATCTTTTTTGCAACATATATATATATATATATATATATATATATCACTTCCAGGGGTTATCATTTACCATGTCATCACCAGCACCATCATCATATCCATCACCTCACTGTGTTTTGCTGCAAGAGATTATACTTTGTGTCTTTACCACACAACTAGGCCCATCTGCACATCTGTAGGCCCTAAGCAATGTGCTGTATAAACACAACCATGTATTAATTGAAGAGACATTATTGACCATTATCACAATCAACCATTTACCAACATAAATCTTCAATGAGAAAAAAGTACACCAATGGACCTTGTAGACTGATCCCAAAGTCACATCTATAAGTTTACTTGCTATAGGTTATGTTATATAGAATATGCTATCATAAAATACAAAACTGCCAAGGGCAGGCAGACACAATCAACATGAATAAAACTCATCCCAGTTATGGAATTCGCAGTGACTGTGGCTGCAGTATGAACTTTTACATTATCCATTAGCATTAGAAATAAGGGAATACTTACAGTAAAATAAACAGAATCAGTCACTACTGTACATATATTATAACATTCATACTAAGTAGTACGATGTCAACAAAGTTCACCTTTTACAAACGACCTGTATACAATTAATAAATGATCCCTTTTCTTACCTATAGTGGAAATGTGCCTTTTATTACTATACAGTTCTTATATTATCAGAAGACATCTGTCACAGGAATGTTCTGGGAACATTATACAATCTGTTTAATAAGATTGCCAATGTATGAGCCATTCATTATTGCTATTTTATTTATATTTTAATTACTATGGGACTTTTGTAATTTTCGAATATAAATGTGTTGCAGTAAACACAGTGCTGAGAAACAATACATTATTGACAAATGATTTGGTTAGCAATCCTTTGCCAAATCTGTAATGTGATATTTATCAAAGCTCTGAATTTTTAGAGATAAAGTACTAGCTAATCAGCTTCTACCTTACATTATACAGACCGTGTTCTATAAAACAAAAATACAGAACACGGTGATAGCAGGGAAGGGAGAGGGGTGGTGATAAAATAAGAAAATAAAAACTAAAAAAGAGAGTGTAAAGTAATGTTTCTATAGAGAGTTCAACCAAGAACAAGAGTATGACAAGCACAAAAGGAGATATTGTTTCTACTGCATTGTATTGCAGAAAAAAAACAAAAACATTTAAAATGGTTTGAGAGGGTTGTGGATCTTAATGTTGCATCACTATGGAATTGGGACGAAGTTATTCGTAGAAGCCCATTGTATTCAATAACAAATGGTGTATTTCACACACACACACACACACACACACACACACACACACACACACACACATTGACGCATGGAAAAATATAATACTATGTACAATGTATGTTCCTTTTGGCTTTTTGGCCTGCATATTGTCAGAATTAGTATCAAACTAATGTTGCCCACACATGGATAGATATCATATCCAATCTAATATCTAACCAATTTCCTTTGAAATCCAGAACCCCCTTGATCATGGCCACACACAGAACGATTGAGTAAACATTCAGAAGGTTTACTCAATCATTCAGTGTAGCCATAATCAGGTTTTTTTTTCCTAGTTATTTAAATAGGACAGCTGCTAATTGGCTAAGAGTGCTCTCAGCCAATCAGAGGCCATCCTATTCATTTGAAATACCCTGCCTGCTGCTGGCCTCTCTTCGTGTATGCCAGCTGTGGGTGTGACTGCGGTGGTGCGATGGTGGGTGTGATTGAGGGGTGCTGGTGGGCGGAGTCCAGTGCGGTGAGGGGGAGATGCCAGTGCCAGGACATGGTCACATCCAGTGCTATTTTTCAGCAGGAACCAGCAGGAACTCAGTTCCTGAACCTCTAATTAAATATGACATCATCAGGAACTGAAAATGTACTTTTTATAAGATACTGTAAGTTTTATTTTAAAGTCACATGTGAGTGCATTTGTTTCTAAATACAATATATACATATATCTCTCCCTCCCTCTCTCTATTATATATATTATTTTTTATTTAATTGATCCACCCGAAGACCTGGAGTTCCTGAACCTATTTTTCCAGAAAAATAGTACTGTCACATCATTCATCATGCCTATATATGGAACGATGTGGTCATGATCCTGCACGTCGGATCATTCCTCTTTCCGCCTGCTAAAGGGATCAGGTCCACACACGTTACATTTTTTAGACAATTGGTTATTCTGATCGGTCGAAAACGGCCATATTGTTTAAAAAAACTTACCGTGTGTGGGAACCTTTAAGCCAGGAAAAACAATTGTCTCAGTACTACTGTACCACTATTTCTTAGACTTAATTATCATGAGCTTCCCTGATGAAGCTATATATCTTATGTGCTTAAAGTTGTCATTTACACTACACTTACAACAATATGTACTTACAGTATGTATTGTCCTTATACTGTAGTTTAACATGTTATTTGGATCTCTGGTGCCTAAGCAGACAGAATTAGCAGAATACCAGTAGAGGCTGTCTTTTATGGTGCAGCCTTGCACGTTTCTCTTATTACATGTGTAGTTTGTATTTCACTTTGCCTGGGAACTAACTTTGACATATTCCTGTAAGGCATAACCAAGGCTTAATTTAGATTTATGGGGTTGTTTAGTCAGCTTAAAAAGATTGTACACTCAGCTGACATTTCTAAGCAAAACAAAATGATAAGGACTTGTACATACAAGGCATGTACAAGACCCAATAGGATAGATATAGTATTGCGTAATGGTATTTGCTATAGAGAGTTTAAATAATAAATGCACAAAACATTGAAGAATTATTCTACAATGGGTTGCAACAATAGAACAATACATTGATCACAACATTTGTGCTAACGCTATAAATGTTTTGCTAAATAATAATGACTTACACAAAGCATAAATTGTAAAATACCCAGAGAAAGGCAAGCCATCCTACAAATGAAATCACATTTGTTTATGTTTTGGGAAACTGGTGAACAAAAATATTTCAATTGATACAGCTAATTTTAATTTAAAATTGTATTCAAATGTCAGGGCTTTGTCATTGGTGACTTGGCTATGTGGATATAATTGCAAGGCAGGCTGTAATTTCACCAGCATTGCATCATCGGGGCTGCCAATCAGAAATTGCTTTGGGCATTTGCACTATATTATGCTTTAGTAAATAATAACGTACAAAGTATCAAAAAACATATATACATTTATACTTATATACATATATACTTACAGATCACCAGCCCATTTGTGTCCGGCGTGAGAGCTGTACCCGGCGACTTCAGCTTCCGTCATCATTGTGCGTCATAAAATACGTCTCTCCGCACAGACGTGGGCGCGCCACGGCAGCCGAGCGGCTCCATTGCCATGGACACCTGTATACAAATAATCAACAACTTTATTACATAAACAACACAAACAAAATTTAACATAAAAATAAAAATGTAAAAACAGCAGACAATATTTAACATGCAGGATATAGCGGAATATAGGACCCAATGATCTTATTAGTAATACAAAATATCAATTGGCATCTAGCATGGTACAATGACCAACATAAGATACTACGGCCAGACATACCCTTAGCGATAGTATACATATCAATTTCACAAAAAGCACCGTAAACCAAGGTGCTCATTAAGCCCCCGTGGGGCCAATGTGCCCAAACGATGAATCCAGCAGGTTTCACACTGGAGAAATTTCAGAGACCTGTCACCGCGTCTAATAGACAGTGGGATATGGTCAATCAGGATATACTGTAATGATGACACATTGTGGCCGGCCAGCAAAAAATGCTGTGCCACATGCTGATCGCTAGATCCACTTTCTAAAGCATTTTTAATAGAATGGCGATGAGCCATCATGAGTTCCCTCAAAGTCCGATCTGTCTTGCCCACATAAATACAGCCACATGGGCAAGTCAGAAGATATATTACGAACTTTGTGGTACAGGTCAGTCTGTGTTTAATAAAGTATTTCTTACCAGATGAGGGGTGACAGAAAAAATTGGATGCAACCATGGATCTGCACGTAAGACATTCTAGGCACTTAAAGCACCTGTTCTTACGTGACAAAAAAAACATCAGTATGTACCTGACTACTGGTTAGCCCTGTTATGTCCGTGCGCACTACCCAATCAAAGATATTGCATCCACATGATAACAGGGCATAAGTCGAATATCAGTAAGGCCTATTTTGGGATCTGCCTTTACTATTGGCCACCATCTCTTTGCAGTACTATTGATGTCACTACTTTTGTCATTAAAGTGATTCATCCATGGGAGGCAATCCCCAATGGGTTTCTTGACTTGTGTCTTGAGGAGGTCCCTCCTCTGCATACCCATGGCTTTACTTTTGGCTGCTAAGACTGATCTTTTATCATAACCATGGGATAAAAATTTAGTCACCGTGATGTTCATCTGGCGTTCAGCATCCACAACATTACTACAAACCCTCTTTGCCCTTAGAAATTGGGAGTACGGTAAATGGTACTTTAAAGGCTTGGGATGAAAGCTATGAGCGTGTAGAATTGTATTCCGATCCATCTCCTTAGTAAAAAGATCGGTGGAAATCATCCCCTCATCTAGAGTTACCTTCACATCCAGAAAATGCACAGTGTCAGGGTGAATACTGTATGTAAACTTAATGGGGCTACTCGATTCATTATGTCTCTGCAGAAAAACATTCAAGCTCATTAACAGGTCCCAACCAAATCATGAATAAATCATCAATGAACCTGGCGTATGTCCTGATGTTATCACGTATCCCAGGTTCATCCAAAAAAAACTAACTTCCACCAGCAGCATGTAGGCATTCGCGTACGATGGGGCCACCATGTAATTCTAACAGAAACAAAACCGAGTGTTCTTACCGGCCCTAAAAATGTAAGCATATTAGAAATGATACCATAAAATTGACAAAACCCAATAAGTAAGCTAACAGTAAAAAATTTAATAAACAAAACAAGCGAGAAGCAGCTCTAAATCAATATTTAACGCCATGGTGTCCTTAAATACTTCTGTAATGACACATGTACAGATTGAGTATCCTTTATCCAAATATCCATTATCCAAATAATTCTGAAAACCATACATTCCAGAAAGTGAAAAAAAATCAGCATTACTGGGGCCATGATATGTACCTGGCACTAAATATGCACAAGACAATGATTGATTGGCATTCAACTTCAGTATCTGAGATAGTACACAAATTTTGTTGCATGTTTTGAAACCTTGTTTTATGCACAAATAAAATATATTTGTGTGTATTTCATGTGGTTGATGTGTTTATACAGCATAAATGCAAGATACTTCAAAATACATGATTGAAATATAAAAATATTCTGAAATACGGGATAATTCATTATCCAAAATTCTACCGGTCCCGAGCATTTTGGATAAGGGATACTCAACCCATATTATGAATTCCAATATTAGCCCATATGCACAAACTATTAAGCAAACCACTGAAAATCTCATAAAACAGCTAGCACACATTAATGCATGACAGTACACCAACACACAGCAAAATACCATCACCAACACCATGACATCCATTATGTGCGCAGTCCCTACCCTGTCCAGCTTTGTGTCTTTTGAAGCCAAGCCGGAGGAATTCAGTGATTTTTGATATCTAGTACTCTGTGCTCATTCAAATGTCATAAGGTCACCTATAACTGTCTCCACCAGAAAATTGTAACTGGATAAAAAGTGCTATAGCCAATTTATAGTTGATGTGAATTATATGAAAAGGGAAATGAAATAAATCAACCAAGTGGTCTTGTAAAGGCTCTCTATGGACAGATAACAGCCATGGAAAACTGGTCCTTTTAAGTGCATTCCATGATGAGTATTTTCCGCTAAATCATTTACTTTAAACTGTGACCGTAATCTAAAAGCTGCAGTGAAGGACTCACACACAAGTACACAATACGGTTAAATCCTGTGAATTTGCTGGTAAGAGCATGTAACTGTTGCTACAGCAACATGTAAGTAATGTTGACAACCATGTAATAGAACATTAGAGAATGTATCTTTAAATGTCGACACCCAGGGTCAAACCGTGTATTGTATTAGCAACATAAAGTGATTTAGTGAAAGAGCTAATCATGGTTTTGGAGTTTGCCATAAAGGAAGCAAGTTGTGAATATTAAAATTTGTCACAAGCTACAGTGACCTCATCACGGATAAACACAATTAGTATCGCAAGCGCCCAGCAATTTCTGCAAAAGAAAAGTCTGATCGTCATTGTCTGCATCACATACGAAAATCATGTTTACATGACATAAATCAGATTAGCAAATGCAAATTGCGAATCTATAAGTACATATTTTAATAAAAAGTTTCAAAATGACAAAGATGGAAAAAAATGAAAAATTTTAGGTGTAGTTTTATTACTTTAATTGTTTGAATTTTCTAACACAAACATCCGTCGCAATGGAGGCGTAAATGTTTTGCACAGCATACTAAATTAGCAGTGACTGGCACACTATAAAGAAAACACAAAAACAGTTCTTCCATGGTACGATGATAAAGGATATATTTAGCATGCTGCGTACAGCACAGAGCACAGCACAGCACTGAGACACAGTTAACAATAAACACTTAATACAGCAAGCCAGTAAATACACTTATAGACCCCATACACCAGAACAACATTTCATCCGAATGCGCATTTCAACGGGTCATGCAACGGATCATGTGCACATCGTATTCTCGTTACGATGTGCGGTCCAACGGGAAGTGAGGTCGGCCCAAAGTTGAGACATGCTGCACGTCGGATCCATAGGCTCTCATTGTAATCGTAACTCGTCCCACCGCTCCACAACCTGCATACTGTAAAATTTTCTGCAAAATATAATGTACAGTATATGTCCGACCCTGGGTATACCCAGCAGTCACTAACCTCGTTCCCAGCACATGCCAGCACCTTCCAGCAACAACCCAGGGAACTTTGCCATATCACTTGATAATAATTCACATCACTTACTAATGTATATGATAATCATTTAGTGGTCAATATAGGTCAATGCTTATTGTAGATGCTCCTGTGAAGTGATGCACCACTGTGTTTGTTGGAGACATGACAGCTACTGTACCTGGGTTATACAGAAAGGCAAGGGCCTAACAGTGTAATGTCTCCTATAATGAATTATGCAGAATGTGCCAAGTGCATGCATTAGAAAGAAGCAATACACATATAGTCAGATTATCTGCTGTGGTGGCACAAGATTGGACATTATAATGAATTAATGAATCCTTTGAGTTTCCCTGCAAACATGTATTTAAGTCACAGATTCTCTGAGGTTGTTAGAGAATTGCCTAGCTGTAAAGGAACACATCTCCACAATACCGAGTGTCCACCTCCACTCCGCAATGCTGTGTCACCACCCCATCATTAACACCCCACCCCCCACAATCGTTCCTGTGACAGCTGTCCCATTTTTCGCAATGTTTGAGAGGTGTCTTTGTCCCTTTGTGTGTATTTTCCTGCGGGGGACATGCATGCAGGCCAGACTGGCCTTCTGGCACTTCTGGCAAATGCCAGAGGGGCCGATGGCCAGGTGGGCCAAATTGTCACTCCAAGGTGGAAGCACTACCTCCCGATCGTCCCAGAGGCATGTCCGGCGGGTGTCTCTGTGTACCGATTGGTTCCAGAAGAGTGGGGGCATCAAATGCGGCTATTCTCCTCTCTCCTGCTTGCCGCGATTAGAAGCAGACTCATGCCTGGCGTGTGCCTGCACAAATGCCAGTCCATCCCTACATGTGTGCATTTTTTCCCTGTGGGGGTTGGTGGATGCTCCAAAACTTAAGAACCTTAAACGCGCTCTCAAGACCCACTTCTTTATCTAAAACAGCCATCTCTCATCCTAACCTTCTTTTACATGCTCACTTCTAATCCTTTTGTGTCACTTCTGTCTGTCTGCTCCTCCCCACCCCACCTCCCAACTGTCCCATTTACAGTGGTATGTGTCCCAGGACAAGTTGGGGGAGCTGGTGATCAATAGATACCTTGCACATGCTTCACATGGCCCAAAGTGAAGGCAATGGGGGATGCAATGCTAGGCCATGCCCTCTACACAAGGCCATATCCACTGCTCCTGTAGTTTTGACCCCTTCTTGGATCAGCCATGCCTTGGGCACAGCAGGTCCCGATTAGAACAGTACAAAATGTGGGAGGTATGGTTCCAGACTTAAGATGGGCATAAACTGTTCAATAATCAGATAATCAGCTGATTAGGCAAAATCAGCCAGTATGTCCAAAAGATTCAGTAATCTATACCCCGATTTCAATGGCCTGACATGATGACAAGCTGAAAGGTCCAATATTTAATGAAAGTGAACAAGAGACATACAATATATATTTACTTTATGAATTTTTGCTCCACCATTAATTCATTGTTTTTAAATTGCAACTGGCAGCAGAGGCATCACCAGATATGGTGGCACCCGGTTTGCACTCAGCACAGTGTTATTTTTTCTGTATTTTATTTGAGGGTGCATGGCCACACCTCCTGCAATTAGACAATGCCCAATAAAAAGTACCTGGGCTGGCCATGCTCTCTACTACCCTGGGTCTGGGTAGTTGGAACTTGTGAATGTCTTCCAAACATTGAGGCGTTATCGATCCTGGTAGTAAAGTAAAATGAGTGCGTGTCAGTTAAAAATGACATTAAATAAAAATATCACCAAACATATTTCAATCCAACTTTATTTCGAAATAGAGATGTATCTAACAGTGCATGTGTCAGATATAACAGTATGCAAGATACCAGATAAAGCTAAACTGCATTTTTAAGAAAGATGAAACCCAAGTTCTCAAATGTCTTAATTTAAGATATTTATTTCCACTTAAGATGGCTCTAAATATAGCACTAATGATCCACATATCAGCTGCAGTGTAATTACTATCTGCAGTATGTCTCACTTGCTTAAAAAACAAATCCATTAGGCAAATAAAAGAGCAAGCTGAAGAAAGCCGTGCAGTCATTTGTGTACAAAAGTATTTTGTACTTAGTGAACTGATAACTGCAATTCAAGAACCTGCTATCTGCTATAATTAGGTTAAGGCACATAAGGAAGCTATTCACCATGCACCTTTCATGCAACTTTACAAATTGTCATCAAAAATTCCAAAGAACGGTTCATGTTTGCTTCCTAACGATCCTAAATGGCTTTATGTTTTATTGTACCATTTTAATAACTTAGAAACATTTGGCTTGCGGAATTATACTTATAATTAACTGCCTCATTTTTGTCTAACTAGGAATATGCTCGCTGTGATTAGAATGCACAGTGTGATAAACAGCTTGGTCATGCAGACAGTAACCATATGTGAAGGCCGTAATGAACAACAATGGCTAGCTATTATCATACTATCGCCTGACTTATTTAACTCATCATCGGTTCTGTATTTTTGCGACTTATCAGTGTTTATAAAAAAAATGTAAAAAGTCATTACCTAGAGTAAAATTAACACAGTACCTGGACTTTAATGCTTTAATGAAACCACAGACAGTTAACAAAAATGGAAGTTTTGTCAAATAAAATGCAGTAGATATTTAATAACACAATTTTGGATATTTGGGTGTATTAACACGAGAGGGTTTGTGTGTGGCAGGAGCACTCATCTGAGTAGCGTGCCCCAACCTACGCCCAGCAAATTACCTTGTACCGGGTGTCCCTCCTCATCCATAGCAACATCTTGCCAATGATATGGTGAATGCGCAGAAGAAAGCCATCACACACCCCCTGCCTCAGCCACAGGACTCTATAGCCCCTGCTTCACATCACATACCCCCTGTCTCAGCCACAGGACTCTATAGCCCCTGCTTCACATCACATACCCACTGTCTCAGCCACAGGACTCTATAGCCCCTGCTTCACATCACATACCCCCTGTCTCACCCACAGGACTCTATAGCCCCTGCTTCACATCACATACCCCCTGTCTCAGCCACCCCACTTTATGCCCCCTATTCCCCATCACACACCCACTGATACTCATCACACAGCCCGTACCCTAGTCACCCCACTCCACACCACCTACTACACATAATTCACCCCCCAGCCAACCCGTCCCTTGCCCTGCTCCCCATCACACCCTAAAATTCAGCACCAGGGCCTCCTTGTCCCCAGTTACATACTCCTCTGCCCTCTGTGTCAGCACACCCATAGCCTTCACACTCTGCACCCCGAATCCCCCATGCACGTACCTGACATGACATTTCATTTCCCCTTTCCTCACCCGTTTGCTCCTCACATCTAGTTGCTCCCATCGCACATTTGTAAAAACTGCCCTCGCTTGCTACCAATGGTTAGGAGGAGTGTAGATAGTGAGGACAGGTGGTAGGAGGATAGTAGGAGTGTAGAGAATCAGGAGAGGTGGTAGGAGGATAGGTAGGAGTGTAGAGAGTCAGTACAGGAGGTAGGCTGGTGGACAGAAACATACAGTATGGCATGTACAGAGTCAGGGCAGGTGGTGGTAGGCGGAAAGGTGTAGTGCAGTTGGTGGGGAGGATATGTGGATTGACCTGTTGGATTCACAGTTGTATTGATTACATTAATGAGCTGTGTAATGATCCGTAATGTCAGCTGTACGCCCCCAAGCACCAGCGTCAGTGGGTGATTTGCATGGGAATGCCCAGCGTTCTCATGGTAACACCCATGAAGCACTGGGTTCTCATGTGGAAATCACCCTGGCCTGCTGCCGCACATCCCCCCACACCCCTTGTCCACAATCATGGGTGCATACACCGAGCGAACACCCTGTTCACTGTGGCTGCACGCACACTGCATCCGCACATCTGCATATATGTGTCTGCACATCTGCAGATGCACACCATATGTATCTGATCCGAATAACACACGGGGGATCCGAACGATCCTGAATAAGGTCCACAGTCCGCCTAGCTAGGGCCATGGTGAGTAGCAAACCTGTAAACTCAGTGCTGTGCGGCAGTAATGCTAACCATCCGTGCAGCCCTGCCAATAATGAATTAATAGTTTGCCAGTTCTCTACTACTGATTTTCACACAAAATAAAGAGATGCATAGAAAAGTGCAACTCAGACCCAACTTGTATTAGCAGTGAGGAGCAATTCCTGTAACAACCATCTGCTGCTTTGGAGCAATTTCCAGAGCCATCACTTAGGACTAGAACCCTTTTATCTCACGAGCAAGCCCAAGGTCACCATTTATTTGTGAAGGAACTATCTATTCTATATCTCCAGTGATTATATTTTTTCCTGTTTTCCGAATGTTTATCTAAGCTGTGTGATCTAATGTTCTCTGAAATGCAGTAATGTAATGTGTTGATAAAGCAGTTCTACATTTCATGGAGTTTTAATACTGCAACACTGTAAGGTCTGTTCCTATGATTTGTGTTTGTGTCATCTGAAAAATCAGCCTACTTTTGCCAATGGAGTTTGTCATTTTTAAAAAAAAATGTCTTTAATTGGGACCTAATAATATATTTGGGGAAATTTACGAAGATAGGAGTTGTATTTCACATAGGCTGTTGCTATGGACAACCAATCAGATACTATCTATTATCTTCTAGAAGGTGCTAAAGAAATAAAAGTAGATTCTGATTGGTTGCCCATAGCAACATCGCAAGTTAATATAGATTTCCCATTTTAGTAACTTTACCTCTTTGTCTACAAAGATCGACACTGTAACTACAATAATAAAACAAAAACATTTGTTAAAGATGAATTTCAATGTGTCCCTTTCTTGGTGACTTGACTTATACTTTAATCTCTGTTCACATTTGCCATCCTATATGCATTTTCTCAGCATCAGCCTCATAGCGTGTTATAATTCTAAGCCTCTTAATAACCATGGTAATTGCTTATAATGATATTTGGCAGCTGCGCGGATGACAAATAATCGCAAATAAAAATAACTTAATATAAAACAATATAATTTCACAGTATTTTAATAGTCCTAGTCATACGGTATGATTAATTATATCTCTTTAATGAACTGTTATGTACAAAACAATCTATGAGAATGGATTCATCAAAGCTCACTGTCTTTGTAGTTAATGTGTTGACTGTTCAGCAAGTTGAAAAACAAAAACAAATTCATGTTCTAAAAATGTTCAGTTTTCTCCTATAGAACATGAATGTTTGGCTTTATAGTGTAGATCGGGGTGACAAAAATCAATTAGGTAAGCACAATAAAGCAGGAACTTAATACTCAGACAGCAATTACAGAGTAGACACACTTGACGATTTAAATCAGACATCTGGATTGTGTTAAGTCCTATACCATGACGAAAGTGGCAGATGAAATATAATTCTTCTATGCTGATATCATAAGGATTCTTCCAGTCTTTGAACAGCTGGAGCTTCAAATCTAAAAACATTAATCCATGATTTCACACTGTACAGGTGTTTTTTATTTTAACTCACTATATTTAATTTCATGTCTTTCATCTTTACTTTCCTATTGTAAGAAATGAAAGCTTTTTCTCATACTGTGACCAGAAAGTTTACAAATTATCTCAGCAGTCATTATATTTACATGATATCCTGTTGATATAGTTATGTCAATTTAAGTCATTTGCTATATAGAAGTAACTGATGACCATGCAACTCCTTCATTGCATACTGTATGTCCTTCTATTTATGCAATATCACCTATTTTTATATGATAGAATAGAATAGAATAGAATAGGGAATTTCCTTATTCTATTCTATCAAATAAAAATGGGTGATATTGCATAAACCACAGCCATTTAAGGTTGTTATTGTGTTATCAGTGCCTGGAGCAAAGGACGGGTACAGTTGTGTATCATCTGCAAAGCAGTGGTAGACCAGGCCATGACTTCTGATTATGTCACCCAGTGGAAGCATGTATACTGCAAAAAGCATGGGAGATAGTATAGAACCCTGTGGGGCACCACAAGACAATGGCACTGGTGGCGAAGAGTATACTTCCGATGAAACTCTGTGCGACCTGCCAGCGAGAAATTATTTGAACCAGCTAAGGACTGTGCCGCAGCTCAACTAGAGACCCACCTGTCAACCCATGACATTTATGGTCCATTCCAGTCAGGATTCAGGAGAAGACATAGCACAGAAACAGCTCTGGTATATGTGCTTAATAATCTTTTAAATGCAAGGAATAGAGGAGACTGTTCAATCCTAATCCTTCTGGACATCTCTGCATCATTTGACACTGTTGACCATGGCATTCTAATTGAGCGCCTGAAGAATTTCTGTTGTCTGGGTAGCACAGTCCTTAGCTGGTTCAAATCATATTGACCATAAATTATTTTAATTGGTCATCTAAAACCAACACGAGGCACCCCAATGTGCCATGGTACACAGTTTGGTAAACACTGAGCTACTGTATGGGCCTAATTCAGATGACCTTCAATGTATGAAGGTCAGCATACATTAGGTCAATCACTAAAGGTCAGCTGGGCTTAGGTCGAATCATGATATAGGTCAACAGGCCTAAGGTTGACAGTCAAAAGTTTGACATGAGTTTTTCACTTTGTTTTCCAAAACAGGCCGTATTTCATACCATACCATCCACTAGGGCAGGTAGGGAGAATAGAATAGTGTGCTGAGCGCAGCGAGGCACCGTATCTGAAGCATGGCGAGGAACACAGTCAAGGAACCATCATTTCCCTTAGGGCCCAAGGTACCTGCAGCAGCTTCTGATTCCTTACTGTGCTACTCGATTACTTCGATCCGTTGACGAAGGACTACTACCAGTACCCAGAATTTCCCTGAATTCATCTGGGGGTCGAGCTTTCAACTTTGTTGCTCCAACTCTATGGAACTCTCTTCCTCGCACAGTGCGAGAAGTCCCCACTGTAGAATCCTTTAAAAATAGTCTAAAGATGTACCTATTTACTCAAGCATTTCACTTACATTCACTGTTAAGCTTGTTTTGTATTTTGAGCTGTAAAGACAATGTTAAAGCACTTTGAGTCCTATTGGGAGAAAAGTGCTATAGAAATATCATTATTATTATTAGTATTAATATAATAGGCAAAACCAGTGACGATGGCTTCCAATCATAACATTTGTTGACAAACAGAATCAAATCTTGTCCCCCACCACATAATAAAACCTAAGGATGACATACAATTCATTGTTTTCCATATTTCTCAATTCCAAATTGTTGAACTGGGGTGCTGTGAAAAAAATTCTGATTCGCTAGGGTGCTGTGATTCAAAAAAGTTTGTGAAACAATGAAATACAGTAGCTTAAAATTATTGAAAAACACTGACCAATAACACACTCTATCATCCAATCTTAATATTGTAAATATAAATTGTAACTTCCCTTTATCTCCAGTTTATCTCTTCACCAGGCTTAATACATCTGCCATAATGAAACAAAAGCTGTTGCAAACTCTTTCTTATGTACAACTATGACTGTGATTACAGCAATTAACAAATTACAGAAATAAAAATGGTATTGATGATGCAGTAAACATTGCATAAGGGACAAACCAGATAAAATATATAACAGAACAATATGTATCCAACGAGTGAATATAAATGTGCATTTCTTCTAGTTATTAGATAAAGAGCAGGATGTGGTGAGCAGTGAAGTATTTACAACGCTGTAATGACTAAGCATGATATGCATATTACAGTATACGTTATATGCGGTTTTTACTATAAAATACAACTGGCTTAATTATAGCTGATATTTCTGGAAAGCCACATTATATCTATATTACAGACTTCCTTCCTGGGGAAGGGTTTATCCAGCTTATCCAGCCTGAAAAATAACATTCTATTTTGCCATTTCTGTACGGAAGAATAATTCTTGGTGCTTTAATCAATAAACTGTATTTACAGTATAAAAAATATATATCCTATATAACAGAAGGCTAATGCTCACCTCTATGGGGAGATTCAAGTGTTTTGCTTGCTGGTGGTTCACTAGATTTTGGCCGATGGAGCAATTCAGGGATTACTCCATTCGGTCAAGGACAGCCACTAGCACTGACATTACCGTTATGTTCTTCAGTTATATTGATGGACTGATAACGAGTTTTTAAATTTTTTCAAATTTCAACTATGCATATAAATGTGTGCATTATCTTGTTTGCCCGCAGACCCAGGGCAGCCAACAGGGGGATTGCGGGGACTGAGAGGGGGCCCAGTACTGGAATTTATAAAGTATAATTTGTCAGAAAATCTATAGATTACTCATCCATACGTACAGGCCTAAATCAATGGCAATTTTCCTTCCTTGTCCATAAAAATACTACTTAAAATGTATCGATGATGAAGCACCGATGAAGCCAGGTGCTGCACGTAATGCTACAGTGCAGCACTCGGTTTCTATCAGGAATCAGCATTTTGATGTCGCCCTTCGGAGGAAACTTGATACAATAAATTAGTTAGCATTCAATAAATGTTTCCACATACAACTTTTCTAATATCTAGTCATATGGCTCAATATGCAATGACATGAACTTAGCTACACCCTGTCATTTTTCAGCTTTGAGTTTTTACTTTATAACCTAGATAATTGACCCAGCTAATGAATGCTTGTCAACTTTATCTCTATCCAAGATTTGATACATCTCTTTTAGTATAAACAAATCTAATATTTTGAGATCAAATCAAATATATCTTTATATCATCAGAAATTCAAGTGTAAACAGTACAGCGTAGAAGAACAAATAAAAGGAAGCAACATCAGAATACCAGACCATGCTTAAATCCAACTATTATTCCCACTAATTATTCAGAGTACGAATTGCCACTAGGAAGAAACTCTCTCTAAGGGGGGTATTCAATCTTCGGGTCATGGCAGACGAGCTTGCTCGCCTGCCGTGACCCAGTCCCGTTCTCGGTCAGCTCGACCGAGAACATGCAGGCGGGATTCAATGTCCCGCCTGCAGCGGGACGAGAAGGGGGCGTGGCCGCGAGTTGCAGCCAGGAAGTGACGAGATGCAGCCGGCAGCTCGTCACTTCCCGGCTGTTCTCGGCAGAACGAGCCCGACAGCTAGAGATGTCGGGCTCGTTCTGCCAGGAAACCCTGTTCAATGCTGTCGGGGAAGACAGCATTGAATAGGGCCCATCGAGCATCTCCCCCACGGGAGATGCTCGACGGCAATTGAATATCCCCCTAAACCGTCTGGTTCTACACAAGATTTAACGGTATCTCTTGTTCGATGGTAATAAAGAGAACAGTTCTCCACTAGGGTACAAAGGATCCCTCAAAATACTCTTAGCCTTTGAGAGGGGCCAATTTCCATATACATGTTGGATACTTGGTAAGGCAACCCCAATTATTTTACTTGCCAGTGATACCATTGTGATGTATGATGCATCCCGCCCAAGATGTTCAAGAAACAAATTGTTATGATGCCAATTGGGTAGCAGGAGGAAGCTGAGGAATTCCATGTTGAAGGGGGAGAGAATGTGTAAAAGTAAAGGATAAACCAAGTTGAACAATGGTGGGATAAAAGGAGATGGATGCCTCAATAAACATACAAGTCCTAGATGGACTGGAGGCCCTATGGTATACAGGTCTGGTTGGGTCAACGGCCTTTAGGGCTCCAAACCTAGATGAGACACAGACCTAGATGGTGCACTGGCCTAGAAAGTGTAAACTCATGCATAATGGATGGAATCGATGTTTACCAAACAATCATGATACAGTTAATACTGTATTTCAGCAGCCAGAAGATAACGGTAATAGATGTCTAAGTAAGGCATTCCTGAAGCGGCACATCATAAATGGGTAGAACACCAGGAGGATTTTTACTTGTTTTGCACTTCAATGTGTAACCATAACCTTGGTTTTTCCTTAATAAAGTCAAACTTATAACAAGGTTAGCATTGTAAAGCAATATGTGTAAGGGCCAGATGCACTAATCTTCAAAAATGATTAAATGGAGAGTGATAAACAACCAACCAATCAGCTCCTACCTGACATTTTTTTAAAACAGTCTGTTCCATGGCAGGTACGAGCTGATTGGCTTTTTTTTTTTTTTTTCACTTTTTATTTGATCACTTTTGAAGCTTAGTGCATCTGGCCCTAAATCTTCTAGGTTATTTTAGAGTAAAAAAAGAAAAAAAAAACTACATTTTAGATTTAATACAACTAGGCACAACTACAACTTGTACAAGGCAAAGTTTATATAAAAGCTATAATAAAACAACAACAACAATTTACATACATAATTCACATACAGGGCCTAATTCAGACCTGTTAGTAAGGCTGCAATTTTTGCAAATAGAAAAAACCATGTTGCATTGCAGATGGGGCAGATGTAACATGTGCAGAGAGAGTTAGATTTGGGGAAGATGTGCTGAGCTTATTGAGAGATGCTAGATCGCCCAGACCGCTCAGCATGATCGCTAAGCACACAGCGATGTGTCAGCGGTGAACACACACCTAAACTTGGACACCTGGACATTCATTTGAAAAGGACGCACTTGCACTTTTTCTACCGGGACCTCCACCCTAAAACCTTCTGCGGTGGTGCCGCAGATTTTGATCTCAAAAGTCATAGCCCACCGCAACCCAGCTATAGGGTGAGGTATTCTATACTTTATTTGTCAAAGCACATTCCCCGGTTAAATATTTATGTCCATGTGCACCTTGTATGTATAAACAATATGTTTTAAAAAAAAATTCAGTTTTTAAAAAAAAAAGTATTTGTTGTCAATAAATGTTGTTTTAAATTCAAACAACTCATTTTCATTTATGAATTTGCGCCAAGCTGTGCCATATTTACACAATACAGAATTCTATCTCCAGGGGGAAGGTATCCTCCCTATGGTACATAAGCAGGCTGCATTTTTATAATTGATGCGCATTAATCACTTGAACACCCTACCAAAATTGCACAAATGAATAGAGGACAACCCTTCACCATTAGCAAGATGCAGCAATTATCACTGTGCATTATGTGCGCCATGGGTAGAGTTATGGTATGTACACACTGTGAGAGTATTGGAGGCTGACTAAGCCTTGGCTGGCTATAGAAATCTGGCTTTAGAAATTTTGTCAGAATTCAAAGTAGGAAGATTCTAAGTAGGAATATACAACCGCACACTGTCGCCTAGACTTAGCCTGGACTTGCTGTGACATAACTCCCGTCTTATTCTCTTCTCATTGCAGGTAAAATTCCATTCATGCAACAGTCATATTTGAACTAGCATCACTGTGATTAGTATACTGCTTTGTCCTAGGTAAAATTCCATTCATGCAACAGTCATATTTGAACTAGCATCACTGTGATTAGTATACTGCTTTGTCCTAGGTAAAATTCCATTCATGCAACAGTCATATTTGAACTAGCATCACTGTGATTAGTATCTTGCTTTGTCTTAGGTAAATGTACAAATTTATTTTTAAAATTAGATAGTGACTTAAAATTGACTAGTGACTTGGACATGGTCTGTAACATCTCACCATTTGCTTATCTCAGTTTTATTGCTCACTTTCTCTAGTGGGAGAGGGGCATTGGGTGCGGTCTTAATTACTGAAGTTAGAAACAGCTTTTACAGATCTACTTATTAGAGTATTGGAGGCTGACTAAGCCTTGGCTGGCTATAGAAATCTGGCTTTAGAAATTTTGTCAGAATTCAAAGAAGGAAGATTCTAAGTAGGAATATACAACCGCACACTGTCGCCTAGACTTAGCCTGGACTTAAACTGGACAGAAACTGAAGGAAACTACAATCAACACAAGTGCAACTCTTAACTGCTAAAACTTTGAATATTACTCTTTCTGCTTGCATATGCACTGTCTGTTTTAAAAATGCACAGCTGTACCTCTAATGACTTTAGCTCTCCTGCTCTTCCATTGATAATAGGTGTCCCCCAACATTTTATTCTTGGCCCTCTTCTTCTCTATCTCTACATGTCCTCCCTGGGTGAGCTTATTTGCTCACTTAACTTTCACTACCACCTCTATGCTGATAATACTAAAATCTACCGATCCTTTCCTGATCTCTCTCCCTCTATCCTCACTCATATCTCCAACTGTTTCTCTGCTGTCTACTCTTGGATGACCCAGCACTTTTTTAGACTTAAAATATTAAAGACTAAGCTGACCTCTTCCCACCCTCCTGCATAAAACCTGACAATCTCTCAACCTAACCTGTCTAAGCTCACTTCTTCACCTTCTGTGTCACCCCAATCTGTCTAACCCTCCCCTTTAGAATGTAAGCTCTCACGAGCAGGGCCCTCTCTCCTTATGTGCCTTTCTTAGAATATATAAACCTTTGCCACCCTGATAATTGCTTCAGTGTCCTGTCCCCTGGTGCGACTATCCATATTAACCATGTACTTGTCCGAAACTGTCTTGTACTGTAATTTGTTATGTGTTTTTGATTATAACTATGCTCTGTAAAGCGCTGCGGAATCTGTGTGCGCTATATAAGAAACTGTTAATAAATAAATAAATAAATAAATCAGGCTAATGGCCAATTTTGACCATCCAATTTTGACTAGAATTATTTTAGATTTCCACTATCTTGCTATTTGGCCCTAGGTGACATAATCAAGATAGACTTGCCCGCACAGTCTATTTAGCCATGCGATAGTGATGCTGTGGGGCCGTGCTGAACACTGTGTGATTATGACCAACTTGTTATCCAATTTTGACTATATAGTCAAAATCCATAGCCAAAATCGCACCATGGGGGAAATTTGCAAAGATGTGGATTCTACTTCACATGTGATGTTGCTATGGGCAACCAATCATAATCTACTTCTTATTGATTTAGCACCCTCTAGAAGATAGGAGACAGGATCTGATTGGTTGCCCATAGCAACATCACATTTGACGTAGAATACACCTTAGTAAATCTCCACCCATGTGTTCACAGCTCTAGTCATCTAATGTATCTTTCACAGTCTGGGAATGCTGGATATCTTTATTTTGGAAGAAAATGATGCTCTATATTTAGAATTCTATATCAGACTTTAATTTGAACAATAATATTAAAGCATTGCCTTTTTTTATCCACGCATTCATTCCTTTGTTCATTTATTTGCATTTGCTATTCTTTGTACTTCTTTAAGATTCTAATGATCTGTTTTGCTTCAGTAAACTTAATAACTTTATAATGAAGCAGTAGACAAATGAAGATGAAACAGTTTCAGAGTCTACATTTAAATGATCAATCTCAAAAATAAATACATAAATAATTGTATGAGTTTCTATTAAACATATCACTGAGGGTAATATTGTATTTGAATAATGTAACTCTGCAAAAATAGGCATTTAATGTAAAAGAAGAAAAGATTTGTATTCAAATGAAATCATTATTGTAGCCATCATAACAAATTCAACAATTTCTATTGAGCCATCGCAGTGTCCTTATGAAAAAAAACAACAACAACACAACACAGCTGTTTCAGTGATCATGCACCTTTCTCAAGGGAAGCCACACAGACAAACACAGAACATTAACCTGCATACTGTAAGTACCTGTACTTGTTCAGTGTCCCCATGCACAAGAAACGGGCAACAAAACAACACAGCCGTTTCAGTGATCATGCACCTTTCTCAAGGGAAGCCACACAGACAAACACAGAACACTCATATGCATACTGTAAGTACCTGTACCATACACCAGAAAGAGGCAACAAAACAGTACACATCACAGAATGCATCACCAGGCACTAAGCAGCACAAAAGACCGCCTATATCTTACCATAACTTATCCAACCAATGTGGTGCCATGGTGTTCCCCTCCTCTGCTGTGTCTTCGGCTAGGTTGCTTGCACCTTCCCATTGTTGACTTAATGCTTGGGTCTACCTTCCGACCCTGTCAACCTTAGCCATGTCGACATATTTCAGATGTCAACCTAAGCTTTATCCTATGAAAGAACATCAAAGGGACTTTGGGAATGTGGGCAGGTCCACTTGATGTCACAACATCATAGGGTAGTCGACCAATGCTCCTCTGTGAATGTTTTGGATGGACAGGATATCTTTTTTGGGCTCCTTGAGACCTGCTAGGCCCTAGACAGGCACACAGGTTGCCTTGTGTATATAAATAATGACTGACCAAAGAGTAATTAGAGAGAAGTAGAATCGAGCCATACGTAGGTACCAAAATAACTGTCTGGTGGCATGTGTATGAGTAAAGCACACGGTGGGGGTCTTATGATCACGTGTACCTGATGGGGTGTGTAGCTGCTGCTGCTCCTCAGATGCTTATTCATTTTCTTTGATTAGTCAGACATGTGATAGTCAAAGTGTCCCAGGAATTGAGGAGTTAGCTAAACTGCACTGCTCTAAATTTTGGTTAACAAAACAGATACACATCTGCTCTCCCAAAGACTGTATGGGTGCCCTGTCTAATGCATTACCATTGTAGGGTCACAACCTACAGGGTTAGGATGTGAGTATCTGTGAAAGTGTGTCGGGGTACAGGTATGTGTGCAGTAGCTACATATTATTGATATGTACGTTATCGTGGCTAAATGAATACTGTCCTCTGAATTAGATAGTTTCTGTACAGAAGTCTTCTGTGTAGAACAAAAAAACAAGAATAATGTTATCATTATTTAGAGCAATAAGTATTGGATTTTGCATAGGGCGAATATACCCAATAATCCACCACGCGCTGAAATTATAGTTCAATTATTATCAAATAAAATAATCAAATAAAATTGGCTGCCTCACCATAGTGTCCCCCGAGGGTTAAGGGACCAAAACAGATAGTATACAACACAATTGTGGTGTGGCGCCTAAATGTCCATACAGTGTATGATCCGCTGTCAAGTGAAGCAAGAGGAGACGATAAGTCCAATTTCTTATTTTATTGTAGTAGATCTTGTTGTCACAGATAACATATGTACATGAGTCCCGGGAGTTAGGGGCTCATGTACATATGTTATCTGTGACAACAAGATCTACTACAATAAAATAAGAAATTGGACTTATCGTCTCCTCTTGCTTCACTTGAGGGCGGATCATACACTGTATGGACATTTAGGCGCCACACCACAATTGTGTTGTACAGTATATATATATATATATATATATATATATATATATATATATATATATGAAAAGGATAAAGGTTCAGAGTGCGCTACCAGAAATTACACAATTTTTAAAATACAATATGATTTAATGTAAAAAGTGCCTCAAGGGCAACATATAAAAATACAGAAGCTTTTTTATTGCAGCAAGTGTTTGTTATTCCATTGGTGAAGCAGGCCCAACGCTTTTCGTCATAAGAATGACTTCATCAGGGGCTTATACGCAATGTTTTTTGACAACCAAATGGCACTTTGGACGAAATAAATTATCATACACACTGGTCGAATTGCATCAACAATACAGTACCAAAAAACACATAGAGGTTCGTTTGTACCCACAATTAAGGACGGACCACAATCGATTTTTTGGGGGCCTGATATATGGGGGTTAATATCCACCCCAAACAGAGTAGGCCTCAAAGCAATTCCTTAGCAACAAAATTGTCCCATATGAGTCTGGACAACCGGATGTATGCTCATTGAAATCCAAAAGCTTTTGGATTCCAATGAGAATACATCCGGTTGTCCAGACTCATATGGGACAATTTTGTTGCTAAGGAATTGCTTTGAGGCCTACTCTGTTTGGGGTGGATATTAACCCCCATATATCAGGCCTCCAAAAAATCGATTGTGGTCCGTCCTTAATTGTGGGTACAAACGAACCTCTATGTGTTTTTTGGTACTGTATTGTTGACGCAATTCGACCAGTGTGTATGATAATTTATTTCGTCCAAAGTGCCATTTGGTTGTCAAAAAACATTGCGTATAAGCCCCTGATGAAGTCATTCTTATGACAATACACGTTGGGCCTGCTTCACCAATGGAATAACAATCACTTGCTGCAATAAATAAGCTTCTGTATTTTTATATGTTGCCCTTGAGGCATTTTTTACATTAAATCATATTGTATATAAAAAATTGTGTAATTTCTGGTAGCGCACTCTGAACCTTTTATCCTTTTCATCTCTAAACCCACCTGGATCCCGCCTAACAGGGGATCCTCAGAGTTGCTGCAACCCAATTGTTGTGCGCGGTTTTGGGCACCCTTTTGTCTTTTATATATATATATATATATATATATATTTATATATATATATATATATATTGTCACTTGTTGTTGTAAGGCTTGAGAAAGGGGTGAGATATCCCCGAAACGTTGCTGAATAAATACTGCACCTGTTTGCACAGAGATTTGTCCTGAGTGCCGCCAGATTCCCTATTGTATACAGCGGTTGGAGGGGTTCTTCTAGTCGGAGGAAGGCACCAGGACCAGTATACCTGTTTCAATACCGGAGTGCCGGTCACAACTGAGAGACATAAATATATATATATATATATTTATGTAACTCCTGAATTCAGCCCCCAGAGGAGTTCCGGCCATCAACGCAGCTGCAGCAGGACACCGGCCAGTACAGTATCCTGCAGGGCCAGCACGAACTGTATTAACATACACAACATTGGTTGTCAGGACGATGGATGAGTCACTGTGTAGTCACGCCCCGGTAGGTGCCGGAGTGTCTCTGCAGACTCGCAATGATGATTTCACTGGACCCAGATTTGATGCAAAGCAGGTGAAGGGTGCCAAATGTCTTCGTATATATATCTGTCTGTTTCACTTGGCATTTCAGGCCTTGATAAAAGGGTTCAGTCCCTGAAACGTTGACCACATCAGTGCTATTGTGTTTTTTCTTTATTAATCTCTGAGTGACATCTGCCTTTGAAATATATATATATATATATATATATATATATATATATATATATATATATATATATATATATATAGCATGCAAGAATCCCAGGAACCAGGAGACAACACGGCACTGCGGTAAAAAGTAGTTTTCTTTATTGCATCATCAGCCTCAACGGCTCGTTTCGGGGTCACTACCCCTTTCTCAAGAGGGATGCAGATACAATGTACACAAATCACATACCTTAAATAGAGTAGGTAGTTTGGTGCCGTCTCCTCCCCTCCGCTCAAACATCCACAGCACGCGCACCTGTGTCACTGGTGCCCAATGATGACTTCGACCGCTCACACCTACGTCAGCGTCACCATGGTAACCCGTGTACACAGCGCACGGCTGGATGTAGATGCGTTGCTCACATGCGATGCGTCATCAGTCGCATACCATGCCTCACACTCATGGACGCGTCGCCACGGCAACCGACATCAGCGCATCCATTCATGGAGCTCTGGGGCAGCAGACTGACAACAATGGAAACAATATAACAACATTTTTTATGCAAGTAATAAAACAGCAACAACCCACGGGTCTCTCACCACCGGGGAAGTCGACATACACATACATGTAATCAAAAATGATAGTGAGGGGTGGGCGGACACATCACAAAGGCATCACTGCTCACACCAGTGAGTCCTCGGAGTGTCGGCCCCTCCCCCACTAATCATACATACAAAGAGCATACTGTCAATTTAGACAAAGCACATACAGTATATAACCGGCATGGAAAGGAGCATATAGATCTGGAATATATCACATGAAAGAGCTCCAAACGATCCTCTCGTTGAGGCCCCTAGGGGCAACTGTATCTAAACGGTAGATCCAATTAGCCTCTAACTTCAACAATTTCTTCATACGGTTACCACCTCTATTAGATGGTGGAACATGATCAATGATTATATATCTCAACGACTCCTGTGGATGACTATGATCTCTGAAATGAATTGCCACAGGTTGGTCAGCCTTCTTGCCTGCCAAAGCAGACTTAATGGATGACCTGTGCATGGCCATCCTTTCCTTGAACTTCCTAGAAGTCATCCCAATATAGTATAGTCCACAGGGACAAATGACCGCGTATACAACGAATTGAGTGTCACAGGTCAAGACATGTTTAATACGAAAAACCTGGGAACTATGGGGATGCTTAAAGGAATCGGCTGTAATCAAAAATTTACAGGTAGCACATTTTGGGCATTTATAGCATCCATACAACGAATTCCAAATACAGTGGAATATTGCATTCAAAGTTATTCAAATTGCCGAGAAACTCTTGCATGGCCGATAACAACAAATTGTGTGGAATGGATGTATATAGGCTTGACACATCCATTACACACATTATAGTGTGCTCCTGAATATCCTCAGCTGCAGCAAGACGATTCAGAAAACTCGTGGTGTCTTTAAGAAAAGTAGACTGTACAGTAATATGGGGCTGTATTAACATATCCAAATACTGTGACACCGGTTGGTACAAGCTCCCCCTGGCAGAGATAATGGGCCTGCCAGGGGGGTTCAGATGGTCTTTATGCACTTTCGGCAATGTGTACAATACCGGTATCACAGGATCCATCACCTTCAAAGCTGTCGCACATTTTAAATCCAGTAGCCCACTAGTTACAGCATGATCAATCACAGAAACTAATTCTTGTTGGTATACCTTAGTTGGATCATGAGATAGTTTACAATATACATTTTGATCGGCTAATTGCCGATAAACCTCCATACGATATGCTGAGATATCCTGTATCACTATCCCGCCCCCCTTGTCGGCAGGGCGGATAGTGATACTGGTATCTTTGCTGAGCGAATTAAGCGCATTTTGCTCAGCCTTTGAGAGATTATGGTGCACAGGATGTTCAGCTGCATTGTGATGTGTCCGCCCACCCCTCACTATCATTTTTGATTACATGTATGTGTATGTCGACTTCCCCGGTGGTGAGAGACCCGTGGGTTGTTGCTGTTTTATTATTTGCATAAAAAATGTGGTTATATTGTTTCCATTGTTGTCAGTCTATTGCCCCAGAGCTCCATGAATGGATGCGCTGATGTCGGTTGCCGTGGCGACGCGTCCATGAGTGTGAGGCATGGTATGCGCCGTCACTGGCGCTGACTGATGACGCATCGCATGTGAGCAACGCATCTACATCCAGCCGTGCGCTGTGTACACGGGTTACCATGGTGACGCTGACGTAGGTGTGAGCGGTCGACGTCATCATTGGGCACCAGTGACACAGGTGCGCGTGCTGTGGATGTTTGAGCGGAGGGGAGGAGACGGCGCCAAACTACCTACTCTATTTAAGGTATGTGATTTGTGTACATTGTATCTGCATCCCTCTTGGGAAAGGGGTAGTGACCCCGAAACGAGCCGTTGAGGCTGATGATGCAATAAAGAAAACGACTTTTTACCGCAGTGCCGTGTTGTCTCCTGGTTCCTGGGATTCTTGCATGCTGTTTATATTTACAAAGGCACGTGGACTATTTGTTACATTGTGGTGAGTGCCGAACCGATACAAATATATTGCTCAGTGAAATCTTTCCGGTTTCCTGTAAGGGCTAAGGCACCCCTATTATCGTTTTTGTGAACTACTCCTGATTGAGTCGGTGAACTGGGCCTATTCTGATGGAGGCATACAGTGATGTCGGTGTGGACAGGATCTATGTACCTGGAAATGTGGTTCTACCTAGGGGAGAGACTCTCAGTATTTCTGCTGATGAAGCAGCCCGCTTTTTGTTTGATGAACCCCTGAGTGATACCTGCCTGGGTGCAGAAGATATCTATCACAGACTGTGGAAAATACGTAAACAAGAGATTGACTTTCTTCTCCACGGTCAATCTCTATCTGACAATTTCCGTGAGAAACTTATCCCTCGTGGGTTTAGAGTAAAAAATGTGCCCACGCTGGGTCGCTCTAGCCCTGAATTCTGCCGCAGGTGGGTCGCCGTGTTAAATAAATGCGGATTAGACCTAATGCTATTGGTTATTGAACATGCTGGTCGGGAGCTTAAAGCTACAAGGGAGAAGCTAGAGACTTTTAAAGTCACACATGCACCGACTCTAAGTAACCATGAGCATGATGCATTGCGGAACAAACTACAAGCTCAATGTGACCTGTATAAAGCTGACTTGATTAAGTTCAAGAAAACAAAATTACACACTGTGCAGCAGGATTACGAGGATAATACAGTTTACCGCTGGGTGTCAGGGGGTGCTACCCCGAGACGTAATTACAGACCCAGGAATCCCCAACAATGGCGTAACCGCAGGGATAATCGTGAACACCAGCGGGCTTCTTCTCAAAGTGACAGCGACTTTGGTTGGCCAGAGTCGGATGATAATACAGCAGCAAGGCCCCCTTTAGGGTTGAATACCCGCAAAAGAGGAGGTCGTTTCGCCAAAGGACCCGGAGAGGGGGTCAAAATGAGAGAATCTTCAAGAGTAGCAGACCGAAAGAAGATCTAATCTACAATTTGTCTACAAGATCTTTATCTGACATTGAAAGACAGGTCTTGGGCAAAGGCCTGTCGTTTATCCCGACGACGTCCCATGATGACTTTGAGTGGCAATGTAACTTACATCGCCTTGGTAGGAATTTGAGGCTTAAGGAACATTTCCAAAATGCTGTTGACACCACTGACTCTTGCATTAAAAATGCATTTATTCGCCGCCAGAAGTTGTCTACGTTTGATCCCACTAGTTCTAATGCCTCCATTAAATCGTATACACGTTTGCTTAATGATTCTATGGTTCGTTTTAATGCAGCTGAACATCCTGTGCACCATAATCTCTCAAAGGCTGAGCAAAATGCGCTTAATTCGCTCAGCAAAGATACCAGTATCACTATCCGCCCTGCCGACAAGGGGAGGGATAGTGATACAGGATATCTCAGCATATCGTATGGAGGTTTATCGGCAATTAGCCGATCAAAATGTATATTGTAAACTATCTCATGATCCAACTAAGGTATACCAACAAGAATTAGTTTCTGTGATTGATCATGCTGTAACTAGTGGGCTACTGGATTTAAAATGTGCGACAGCTTTGAAGGTGATGGATCCTGTGATACCGGTATTGTACACATTGCCGAAAGTGCATAAAGACCATCTGAACCCCCCTGGCAGACCCATTATCTCTGCCAGGGGGAGCTTGTACCAACCGGTGTCACAGTATTTGGATATGTTAATACAGCCCCATATTACTGTACAGTCTACTTTTCTTAAAGACACCACGAGTTTTCTGAATCGTCTTGCTGCAGCTGAGGATATTCAGGAGCACACTATAATGTGTGTAATGGATGTGTCAAGCCTATACACATCCATTCCACACAATTTGGGGTTATCGGCCATGCAAGAGTTTCTCGGCAATTTGAATAACTTTGAATGCAATATTCCACTGTATTTGGAATTACTTAGGTTAGTCCTAACTAAAAATTACTTTTTATTTGATGGTCAAATGTATCTACAGACGTCCGGGTGTGCTATGGGAGCAGCGGTAGCTCCGGCGTATGCCAATGTCTTCATGTTTAATTTTGAAAATGAGCTGTTTTTTAAACATCGATTTGGCCAGCACATCCGGACGTTCTGTAGATACATTGATGACCTGTTCATGTTGTGGAATGGTGGTGAGGAATTGTTTTTGACTATGATGGAGGAGATCAATAATGCTGATACACCGATCAAATTTACGCATAAATGCAGTGCGACAGCTATTGATTTCCTCGACGTCACAGTGTCTCTTAAACATGGTGTGATTTCAACTGGAGTATTCCGTAAGCCAACGGATAGAAATACTCTTTTATTAGCCAGTAGTCACCACCCCCCTCCACTCAAAAATGGGTTGCCCTATTCGCAGATGGTTCGTGCCCGGCGAATCTGCAGTGACCCAAATAAGATCCATGCTGAATTGGACTTAATTGTCGAGAAATTCCACTGTCGGGGGTATGCATTGAATAAATTGTTGGCATCTAAAGAGAGGGCTCTCAAATTGGAGGCCAATTTATTGGTACCTACCAAAAAAGCTAGAGACAAAGTGTTTCCCTTTATCACACGGTATGACACTTCTAGTATGGTAGTACCCATTGCAAGCAGGGCATTGTGGCCGATCTTAAAAACTGATCTTAGTCTCCCTGGCTTCAAAGATCTGAGGCCCCTCACTTGTTATACCCGTGGTCGTAATCTCCGGGATATTCTGGTACATACAGATGTCTCGGGGTTTGGGACAACCCCCCCAATACAGTTTTTAAAAAACCTGGATGCTATAAATGCCCAAAATGTGCTACCTGTAAATTTTTGATTACAGCCGATTCCTTTAAGCATCCCCATAGTTCCCAGGTTTTTCGTATTAAACATGTCTTGACCTGTGACACTCAATTCGTTGTATACGCGGTCATCTGTCCCTGTGGACTATACTATATTGGGATGACTTCTAGGAAGTTCAAGGAAAGGATGGCCATGCACAGGTCATCCATTAAGTCTGCTTTGGCAGGCAAGAAGGCTGACCAACCTGTGGCAATTCATTTCAGAGATCATAGTCATCCACAGGAGTCGTTGAGATATATAATCATTGATCATGTTCCACCATCTAATAGAGGTGGTAACCGTATGAAGAAATTGTTGAAGTTAGAGGCTAATTGGATCTACCGTTTAGATACAGTTGCCCCTAGGGGCCTCAACGAGAGGATCGTTTGGAGCTCTTTCATGTGATATATTCCAGATCTATATGCTCCTTTCCATGCCGGTTATATACTGTATGTGCTTTGTCTAAATTGACAGTATGCTCTTTGTATGTATGATTAGTGGGGGAGGGGCCGACACTCCGAGGACTCACTGGTGTGAGCAGTGATGCCTTTGTGATGTGTCCGCCCACCCCTCACTATCATTTTTGATTACATGTATGTGTATGTCGACTTCCCCGGTGGTGAGAGACCCGTGGGTTGTTGCTGTTTTATTACTTGCATAAAAAATGTTGTTATATTGTTTCCATTGTTGTCAGTCTGCTGCCCCAGAGCTCCATGAATGGATGCGCTGATGTCGGTTGCCGTGGCGACACGTCCATGAGTGTGAGGCATGGTATGCGCCGTCACTGGCTTAAATTGAGCTTAAATAACTGTAACTCTTTTTTATATTTTTCCATTTGTGTGGACAACCTCTCCATCCAATTAGACGTCTGGTCAGCTGCAAGAGACTCTTTGTGTAGATTTTCAAACTCCGCCAGTTTCACACGTACACCATCAAGTTCTCTTTTCGCCTCCTCTATGACTGCGACCATAAGGTCGAAAGAACACTTGTTCAATATTGAAGTCCATGTTTTGCAAAATGCGATGTTGTAGGGGCCGATTGTGGGCACATTTTTTACACGAAAACCCCGCGGGATTTTCTTTTCACGTATATAATCAGATAATATAATGCCATGAAAATAATAATCGGTCTCTCTGCGCTTCAATCTGAGCCATTGGTGGTATAATTGTAGATGGTCTGGCGCTGCATTTGTAGACCAAAAATCCTCTTTGAATAAAAGTCTATCATAGTCTGAATCCGAATAGCTAAAGATGGAGCCCAGGGTCAATTCTACTCGTGACTGTGAGGAAGACTCTACTGGCTGCTCCACTTGGCGAGGTTCCATAACTCACAGGGTGTTTGAATGCCTGTTTATAGCGAAATGTTGACTTTCTGCTCCTGTCGACGTGCACACCACCTCTTGTGTAGACAAAAAGTGACCCAATCACCGTGCACGGTTGCTTCCTCTGGACTCCGGCAAGTCCAATAATACAGCCTCTGGGTGCCCGACTTGACTTGAGACCTAAGTTGGTTCACAAATCTTCATACATACAATTGCTGGGCGGCACTCCAACTGTGGCTAACACTGTCGATGGTCGTGTATGGTGAAGAGAACGGGTACCCTCCAATATGCAGCACTATGGCTGCTGTGTATATATATAGATGAGGCTGGGATGTACTGAGAGCCCTAGCTAGGAAAGGAAGGTACAGTACATCGCATGGCACTCCATATACACACTGCTCAAAAAAATAGAGGGAACACTAACATAACACATCCTAGATCTGAATGAATTAAATATTCTTATTAAATACTTTGTTCTTTACATAGTTGAATGTGTTGACAACAAAATCACACAAAAAATTATCAATGGAAATCAAATTTATTAATCCATGGAGGTCTGGATTTGGAGCCACCCTCAAAATTAAAGTGGAAAAACACACTACAGGCTGATACAACTTTGATGTAATGTCCTTAAAACAAGTCAAAATTATGCTCAGTAGTGTGTGTGGCCTCCACGTGCCTGTATGACCTCCCTACAAAGCCTGATGAGGTGGCGGATGGTCTCCTGAGGGATTTCCTCCCAGAACTGGACTAAAGTATCCACCAACTCCTGGACAGTCTGTGGTGCAACTGCTGACACACTCCAGCCACATGAGGTCTAGCATTGTCTTGCATTAGGAGCTGTCACGATCCGGGTATTGAAGCAAGCTCTCTTACCGGCTAAGTGTCTGCGCAGGCTCAGCTTCCAGTTCAAGTCCCGATACAGCCGGCATCCTGGGTGCTGTGCGTCTTCCTCTCAGTCATCCTCCAGTCCTCTCAGCGCTGCTGAGTCTGCGGCTGCGCGGCGCACCGCTTCTCTCACCCGCAGAGACAGTATCCAGTGCGCGGCAATCTCCCTGTCTGCTGCCATTGCTCCTGGCCACAAGCATGGCAACTACAAACACTCTTTAGCCTGACATGGGGGCTGCCATTTTTTGTCCAATCCTGTCTGGAGTGATCTCCCTGTCATACCTACCCAGCCAATCCTGGCCAAGCAGTGGGTATAAGTATTGCTCATCTCCGCATTTCAGTATAGAAAGTTGAGTATTCATAATGATATAATATCTTGGTCTGTCTATAGTTACTATTTGCTAAATGTACTGTATAATGAATAAAATGAAACCAAATCTGATTTTGCTTTTTAAACCTGGATAACTAAATATATATATTTATATAAATAGTTTTTTAATAATTTGTGCCAGAAGGAAACAGTATTTTTCCTTGTTTTAAGGATATTTTACAATGAAATGTTTGTAACCTGAGGTAGATGATAAAGCGCACTCTGGTATGAGACTGATTTGAATCCCCTTTGTAACTGAACACAGGCTGCAATACACAGATAATTAATGCTAGCAGGTAGACTTGTGTTATGCATTGTTCTAACTTCTAAGTGAAGGTCCTAACCTCCGGCAAGTCTCACACTCTGGAGTCCTTTAGGCAAGAAAATATATTCATCATTCTGTCAGAATGGGGAGTAAGCCAAAGTATGTGCTGCTGAGAAGAAACACCACAACTAGATAAAAATAGCAAGCACCTAAATACAATCTAGACCTCATTATACATTATAAGGAGGTAGAAGAAGTACATTATTTCTTAGAATACTGTATATTAGATTTAATAAATTAAGAAATCAGTTATTAACAAATAGATCCATAGGGTGGCATTCAATTGTTAAATTACACCCAATCTCCCAAGTAACAGGAGATCATGGGGCGATTTCAATTGATCTACATTTTTGGACATATTGTGCTCATTGTGGTCTGTTTTAGGCCCTCATTCACATGCTTCAACTCACCACTCCCAGGGATAGCAAGCTGAAATACTGGAGAAAAACCATTGAATGCCACTCATTTTGTCACATAACAGACTTTTACACACAGACCACTGGAGTATCTATAATTCGTGCAATGTTTGCAGTGCACAGGGGCCCCCTTACACTCTGCACCCCTTTTTTTTTAATACTTAACCTCTGGAGGTCTATGTCAGCAGCTGGAGTATTTTTCCCTTATCTTTTCCTCTTATTCTTTCTTCACCAGTATCTGTCAATGCCAGAGAGGACAGTTCCCCTATTTCTTTAACCGATTGAGTGCCAACATCCCTGTGAGAGATGTGTAAAATATCCTCGAAAAATACCAGCGGCGCTTACATTTGTTATATAAATTCAAATAAAAATTGTTGTTTAAAAAAATATTATATTTCCTATATTAGGTATGCATTACAGGTCATTATGTGAATAAAAATGTTTTCTTGGTACTTATCACACCAATTTTGACAAATTCACTTGGCAATCAAAGGGTTAAAACTGGAAGAGTTTCTACTATATTTACGATTGTATGTTTCCCTTGGGACTTAACACTGTTTTTTATAGCTAAACCTCTATTTCCTTAGTACAGTAGATTATACATTATATGATAACTCCTTTTGTGCTTTGGAATCACCTTAATCTAACATTATATTTTCAATACACTTTACACATACTGAATACAAGAAACATATATTATACTGTGTTCTCACTGCAAGTGAGAAGTAAATGCCGGTGACTGCAGTGACGGAACCCCATTCTCACTGCTAGGAAAATTCCCGGGTGAAGAAGTTCTACCCGGTAATTTGCCCTTTAACACGGGTTTTTTTTTCAGTAAGAAAGGGTCAACACCTGTCTGCATACCCGGATCTCAAACACGGGTAAAAAGAAGGGTTTTACCCGTGTATGATATCCGGGAATGCGACCCGTTCACACTGCAAAAAAACCTGTGTTAAAAGGCAAAAGTCTGGGTCGACATGCTAGACTCGGGAATTTGCCTGCAGTGCGAACGGGGTTTAAGATGTATGTTTTTATTTTTCAGGAAAACTTCAGCGGGAGTTTTCCTTTGGATCCATTTAAATGTAAACAGATAACTCTTACAGAACAACACATACTGTAATTCTGAATACAAAATTTTTCGAAATATACAAAATAACTCACCCAAATCTAACTCTCTCTGCATATGTTACATAGTGTTCATTCTAGCACCCGCTATCTTTGAAAACCCATGCAGTTCCTGTTCCCTGCTTGGGGTGTCGCTGTCTGTTGTGGTGTTTCAGATAATTACATCATGGTCAAAAGTGTAACCAAGCCTAGGGACACAGGCACAGGATCATAAAAAGAATTAGGCTATGGTAAGGGTCTCAGATTCACAAATACACCCTTCCAGTGTTGGAACTTATGAGTAGTGGTCCCGGGTGCAGAAATATGCACCTGGGACCTCCTCCCCCCAACCCCAATTTCACAATATGCCGTTTGGCAGTGGGTGATGGGTAGAGAGATGATGACGATGGGGACAGAGAGGCTTGCATGTACAGTAATACTCCTGGGGAGCTGAAGGCAGGAGAAAGGAGAAGTGGTTTTTTTTACTGTTACCCTCTGCTAGCCACCCTCTACCCATCACCCACTCTCTGTCACCCTCTGCCGCCTCCCATCACAGGGAGAGCATGATATGGAGCGGCAGAGGGTGACATAGAATGGGTGATGGGTAGAGGGTGACTAGCAGAGGGTGACAGTGAGAAGCAGCGAGTGAAAGAGGGTGACGAAGAGACAGAAATTAATGGGGAAAGTGTGACAAAGAGAGGCAGAGGGTGATGGTTAGAGACAGAAGGTGATGGGGAGAGGATGACTCTGTGCAATAGGTGTTCTCCCTTAGGGAATTCTTGAAATACTATTACTCCTGTTGCTAAGGTGATGAAACAACCAATGTGTTAAACATTACTGCCATCTGGAAGTGAATACCTTCACAGGTTTCCCACATATGGAATTCCTCACTCTGCAGGGTTACTATTTATAATTGGGTGGACGTTGATACAGTCATTTGGGATAAAATCTGCCTTTCACAAAAAGAGGATCCCTCTCCAGAATCCTCTTACTCTATGAAACTATCAGAATCTGCCAAAAAACATCACATTACTGCTCATTTGAAGATACACATATTATACCTAGAAAAAACACATTGGTTTAAACTAGTCGGTCCTTTCCAGCCCATCATTCAATGAGTGTGCACATCGCCCACTTAAGACCTACTTTTGATTGCACTATAAAGAAATTGATATACGAGGATACACTGCTGGCTTATAAGCATACATGTGATTTACATGTGAGTTGCTGGTTTGTTGATACCTATATATGTCGGACATTTAACATTTTGGTACTGTTTTTTTTTTTTATTCATATTTTGCATATATTTGTAAACACTGTGAACACTGCTAACTGCTAAGGAGTCTACCAACCCTCCGGGGTTCAAAGTATAACCATAGAGATTTGGCGACCTCTATTTGATAGATTCCTAATTGCAGGACTGAGCGCAATGTAATTTGTAAATATTTATTTTGTCCTGTATACCAATATTGTCTTGGGGTTAAGGTTGGTTGGAGGCATATATAGTACAGTATATGCAATATGCAATCCTGAACAATCATTGTTCCCAACACTCTAGTACTAGGAATATTCAGTGTACAGCTGCTCCTTATTTGCTCCTTATTTATGATTCCTTTTCCAGCAAGGACCAAATATCTAACTTAAAAGAAGTTCTGCATACTTCTACGTAAATAAGGATCACCATAACTATCACCATAAGAGGAAAATTCACAAGCCGTGTTTGTTTTGATTGTAACAACTCCAGCAAATAATCAAATCATAAAACATAACAATGCAGGAGACCAGTATGTGCAAATTCTTTTCAACACAGATTCAGTTTAATTAACAGTTTCAATAAAAATATCATCCACAGCTGACTTTGGGGTATATTCAATGGATGTCGGATCCATTTCGAAATAGTTTTGACAGAATGGGTCCGGCATCCATTATTCAATTTAGCGGCCAAATCCAGATGTCAGATTTAGTCGCTGACTGATGCTCACCCGGCCAGCGTCGGGACCATGTGAGCTCAGCGGCGGGAGGTGGTAGGATCACCCTGGAGGTGATGGGAGGCACTGAGAGCCGGGTGAGCCGCTCTCACCCTACCCAGCAGCGGGACAGGTGAGTGCAGCGGGTGGGTATGGGAGGCGGCGGGAAGGTACGGGAAGCAGTGGCAGGGTACGGGAGGCAGTGGACAGGAGGCCAGCGCCGCATAAACTGCTCCTGCTCACCCTGCCTCAATCCAACATCTTTTCATGTCGGATTGAGATTGCCGGAAACATGGCCAAAATCTTTAAGTTTTGGCTGTGTTTCCTTCAAGAGCAGGTGGAATGCGGCTATTCCACCAATCCACCTGGTTTTCAGCAGGTTGGAACATTCCGATCTGCCAAAAAAAAATCTAGCACTGAATAGGTTGGAACCCCTTCCGACCTATTAATTGCGAAAACTGCCGTCTTTTTGGCCAAACGGCAGTTTCAACATCAATGGAATATACCCCTTAAAGTCCTAAGGACAAGTCGGACCTAATTTCCCCTGAGCTCCCCCGGCAGCACCCTGGAAGGCTCAGATACGATTTAATGCGATAAATCGCATGAACAGTAATACTCCTGGGGAGCTGAAGGCAGGAGACAGGAGAATTTAAAAAACACATTCAAAAGAATGGGAGGCTGCTAATTGGCTGAGAGACCTCTACTTCAGTCCTGGTCTGTTTCAAATGAGAATTATTATTGTCCCTTTACAGTGCAAATCATTTTTTGCAATTTAAACAGGTTAAACTGGTTAAATTGTTTTGAATTAATTGTAATTTTTTTATTATTCAAAAAAAAATGGTCTACAGTGAATGTTGAACGATGTTATTGTTCTAATTTTAAAGTGGCTCACTAGACCTATATTCTTCACCGATCCTAAGCAAGCTAGAGATTATCTACTGAGGGACAACCACAATTCCCCGCCTCATCCTGACGAGTGATTATTGAATGGAGCTATGTCAGCTTGAGGTGACTTATTACGGATCACTAGTTCACAATGGGTGATCTGGCAGCAATGTTAAAAAAAAAAAATTGTATACCATCTTATTTGGATAGAGACAAAATGAATGGAGTTGGGTTTACATACCTATTCTTTAATGCCTACACTCATTAGGTTTTATTTAATATTACGTCTAGTCAAGAATTGCGCTAGTCTACATTTAACTGTTTATACTTTTCGTTTAATATTTATAGGAGGCCTATGCCCCTTTTCTATGTAATTCATAGTTATAGTATATTAAAGTGGCTCACCATTGGATCTGCTACTAGCACTAGGGCTGTTGAGCCTGACTAGAAGTTGGACCTGGAAGGATTAAAGCATCCATTTTCAGATTCAATCCAACTTCAACTAGATCCTAGGGTCCTCACATCTCTTCTAACCTGTCTCCAGAAGCCCTGAACCACTGGGCACTCCCAGAGACAATGGTATAAGTCTGCCACTTCCCTAGCGCATCTAGGGCATGTATGGTAGTCATATAAGTCCATTCTAAACCGCCTATGAGGGGATAAATATGTCCTGTGATAAATGTTTAGAAAGAGCTTGTTATATGTACTAGCAGTTAATAAAGTACATGATTTTAATAGACCTTGTAATAGATTGTGCATAGAAATGGATGGAAACTGTGTCAACCATTGATGCATCCCTTGGCTCACGAGGTCATGGTCTAGGTTTTTACTTTAAAATCTATGATACGAAGACATGGCCTCATATAAAGGAATTGATTTGGAGAGACAATGGTCTAGTGTGTTATCCCAGACTTTTTGAGAACAAGCTTTTATTACAGATTTAATATAATGCTGTGCCTGAAAATAGGCCAAAGGGTATGCCTGTATAGTTTAAAATTTAACAGTTGCCTCGAGAAACATTAGGGGTCAGCTCCCATCAAACTCAATTTAGTGTTGTATACTGTGTATCCCCCCATCCTCAACACTGTGAAGGTATAAAATGCCTTTCCATCTTGAAAATCTGGGTTCTGTATATATGGGAGGTGGATCGATTTGTGGGCATTGAGACAATATTTATGGTGCAGGATGTGCCAAAGTCGCCTAGACCTTATTAGTTAAGGATTATCACAAACCTCTCCTGGAACATCCTGGTCATGAATTTGGAGGAAAAATTTAAGAGCCATTGTGGGTAAAACTTGTGATTCAAGAGATACATTAGTATAGATCTCTTGGTCCTCTAACCAGTCGGTTAATAATCCGGGATAAATTTATTTCATATAGTAGAGCCGGATTCCTGGGTAGAAGGACACCCAAATATTACAAGTGCAAAGGAGCGCAGGTGAATGGAAAAGACGAACTCCAGGAAGGGGTGGTAATAGCAGGATGGAGATACATCACTCTTGATTTTCCACATTTAGTCTCAGTCCAGAGATGTCGCCAAAGCAATCTAATTTCTGCAAAATTAGAGGTAATGTGTGTTCAGGGTCACCTATATATATATATATATATATAGGACAATGTCATCTGCATACACTGTGAGTTTGACATAGCGTGTTCCCACTCTAATTCCCTGGAAGATGGGCCACTGTTTACAAAATGTGAATAAGAGGGTATATGGCAAGGTTAAAGAGGAGAGGGGACAACCCTGTCTGTGCCTTGTCCCAATTCTATGGGTTGACTTTGCATGCCATTAATCAATAGGGAGAATGGTAGAAGAAATGCAGCAATCTGATAAAATCCTGGGCAAATTCCCTACAGGATAAAACTTCAAATAAGTGAGGCCATAGGATTGTATTAAATTATTTTTGTGTGTCTAGGCTAAGCAGCATGTTGTGAGCTTGGGTTTTTTTGGAGGAAGCAATTATAGCGGCTAGTGCAGTCTGTATACCCTTCACTGAATATCTCTCTGCCACCAATTCTAGCTGATGTTTGGTCAAGAGCGTATCTAAGATTTTTTGTAGGCAAGTAGCCATAATCTTAGCTATAATTTTAAAACATGTATTTAATAAAGTAATAGTGCGGTGTGAGCCTAGGAGAAGAGGATCTATTTCTAGTTTAGAAAAAAAGGATCATATGGGATGTGTTAAAGAAGGGAAGAGATGGGGAAGTACTATGTATCTGTCTAAATACAGTAGGTCTAGGAAAAGTGGAGTGAATTCACCCTGAAGAATTTTGTAAAATTATCATGTGGGTATGCATTATGTAGGTGTGACATTAAAACGTCAGATAATAACTAGTAGATACATGATAAAGAACCATGTGCTGCTGAGAGGTGTGAATAGGGGCATTCAGTATGATTTGAAAGACGCCATGTATCTGAAAAATATAAAGAAGTTATTAAGGTTGGTAGTGACCGCCATGAGGAGGAGGATATTCTAGGGCACGGGTGTCAAACACAAGGCCCGCGGGCCAAATCCGGCCCGCCAGACCTCGTCATGTGGCCCACGCTAGGAGATAGCACGCAGGGGCAGTGTGTCCCAGCTCCTGCCTAGGCCACCTCCTCTCACCCACCCCGCGTGCACTCGCTCGCTCGCCGGAGCTGCGGGGTTGGTTGCTGGGACTGGGACGTCACGCAGCTGGCGATCCGTGCTGGACTGCTGGTAGTAGCGGTATCCGTGTGTGCGAGGCGGCTGACTGAAATAGGTTAGTAGTGTATAGCTCGGGCAGGTCACTGTACGTGGGGATCTCTGTCACTGAGGGTGACATTTACACACCAGGCCATGCTCTCCTCTAGTCACTGCGTGTCTATCTTGCTAGCCCACATTAAAATGTCTTTCCCAAAATGGTGTCACCTCCTCTAGCATCCCTAAGGCAGCTCTGTACCTTCTGTCCCTGTCTACCACTGAACCCTGCACCTCAATATAATTAGTACTGGATGTGGAATTAAATTTCTGCAGCATAGCTCTGTGTTTGATGGCCCACCATTTTTGTTATCGCATTATTGTTATATGCATGTCCTGTTTCATACTGCTTTAAAGTACACCTTGTTCAAGTTTTCTGTCATTTGTACTTTTTGGGGGACCGGCCCTTTGAGGGTGACCAAACTGCTGATGCGGCCCCCGATGAATTTGAGTTTGACACCCCTGTTCTAGGGGCTAAGGGAACCTTATCAATTTTAGGATCAAGTCAGTGTTAAAGACTTCCTCCCAAAATCAGAGGATAATTCTCTCTTTGTTGCAACAGTCTAGTGATCTGGTCGTAACTTCAGGGAGATGAGCAAGGTTGGGGGGGGCAGCTACAAGGGAGTGCAGGGGAGCTGCTCCATCTGTAATATGTTCATTTCTCAATTAGATGGTGGTGTTACTACATTAAAAGTGAAGCCACTAATACATATAAAGGATTTAAAAAGAATAACTATTAATTAGGAAAATAAAGTACTGAAAAGTAGGTGTATGGATATATAGTTTAAGGCAGTAAGAAAGGCTTAGGCTTTTGGAAGGCAGATCTCATTGCCAGTCCATGCAACCCAGGGAACTAACCCAGCATAAGGAGACTAGGTGTTAAAGAGGGGATAAAGATAGAGGGAATTGAAGAGGAGTAGATGGCTAATGCAAAGAAGGGAAGTATAGTGTAAAGAGGGGGACAAGCAGTGGCGTAACTATAGCACCGCAGCCCCCACGGTCGCGGGGGGCGCTGTGCATATGGGGGCGCCGGGGGGGCTGCGGTGCTATAGTAATCCCCCATCCCCCGCATGCTTACCTGTCCGCGCGTCCCGGCTCCCCTCCTGGCTTCAATCAATGCTATGGAGACGGACCACGATAAAATGGCCACCCCATAAAGCAGACTGTTCTCTGAAACTGTCTGCGGTATGGGGGCGGCCATTTTATCGTGGTCTATCTGCATAGAATTTATTGAAGCCAGGAGGGGAGCCAGGACGCGTGGACAGGTAAGCATGCGGCAATGGGGGGAGGGGGCACGGGGGGGGGGGGGGGCGGCTGGACAGACGGACGGGCGGGGAGGGGGGCGCCCCCCCTTTAAGGGCGGGGGGGCTCCCCAAACAAAGCTACGCCACTGGGGACAAGAGTGTCTCAAAGGAAGAATATGGAAGTGGGGATAGTAGTTTTAAATGGACAATCTAGTGGGTAACTGGACTATCAATAAGTCTCTTGTAACATCAACAACTAGACCTGATTAACTGGTACTCATGGTAGAAAGCAGTAGACACAGTATATTTAGCCGACCTCCAACTCTAGATAAAGGTCCAGTCCAACAAGATTCCATGCAGAGTGGGGGTCAGCAATGAAGGTAGGGACCACAGATAAGTATCAATTAGCGCTATTGTCAAAACAACCTGGGAGCAGTACATTGCAGGGGAGTTTTGATTGACAGGTGTTGGTTAGATTAGGGTCAACTAGAAGTAAATGAGTGTTGATCTGTGTGTGTCGCAGTATTCACCAAATTGAGTTGGAGTGTTGGTTTTAGTACCGAGCAGATCTCAGTGACCTTCCCGCTGAGAAGCTGGTGTGCAGTGTCTGCATTAGCCAGGGTAGTCTCCTTGCGCAAGCAGACAGTCTGTTTATGCCCACCAGATACAGAGGAGGATATCAGGGGACCTTTCACCTACAGCTTGCATCCAGGGACGCCTGCTGTGATAACACCTATGCCTTTACCGTCTGCAATTTTTTGTGGACAATAGCCTACGGTGAGAGTCCTGTGACCCTATCTCTGTCACTATTTTATTATTGTACATTGTTTTATTAAAACGTATTGCACCAAAAATATCTCTCTTATCCTTATCCTTGAGTGTCGACCATCACATTCTGGGCAAAGGAAAAAGGAGAAGAGATCCTTTGGTGAAAATTTCATTTCCCTCAATCAAACGTGTAAAGTCTACAACACTAGTAGACAACATTTTCTGGTACGAGTTGAAAACCTTCCCTACCACGATCTAAAATAGAGAAATGTGTTAATGGTATTATACTATGTCTTTCTCTCTCTGCTTTTTTGGGTAACACATCCAAATGAGATAAGAGCGGAAAAAAATCGTCTTGGATAAAGCGCTTTGGGATACTCCAGAAACTTTTTTGGTATCCATAGCGTAGCGCACACAGATGTGCAGGTCACTCCCACATATTTTCAGTGGCCCCTCCCTTAGTCTTCAGTGACGCAAAGCAGCGTGGACCACTCCAGTGCACTGTCTCCTCTGACCAGCCGTTCAGGGTGTAGCACACAAGTTCATGCGGGACACTCCTGCAGGTCTTTAGCGGCTCTTCTCCCATTGTCATTCCGCAGATCTTCAGTGGCTCTTCTCCTGCTGTCAGTCTCGCAGGTCTACAGTGGCTCTTCTCCTGCTGTCACTCCAGAAGGTTTTCAGCGGCTGGTGGAGGATGCAGAAGGGGGACAAGCAAAGGGTAACTGATGACTTGCTCTGGAAACCAAGAGCTGGGTCTCTGTTGTCAATTCAGACACTTTTCTTGCCAGATTTCTGGCAGTCATATAGGCCACCTTCATTTGTGGCTGGACTCCGGCAGAACAACAAGCTCCTGGGAAAATAAATACAGTATTGAGTTCCTCGAGACTTCTGCTTACACAAGGTTACGTTTTTTGCCAAAAAGGGTCACAGAAATGGGTAGATGTCTGCAGATTATAAAGATCCTCCACAGGAGCTTCAATTAAAAGTGTCCATACTCGATGCCCCGCCCTCCGGAAGTCCATGTTCGGCCTTTTAAAGTTTTTTTTTTATACGAAATACAGATCCGAAACGCGAAACACTGAAGGGTGGTGTTTTGGAACAGATCTAGATCCAAAACACTGCTGGAGATACAAACCCAAAACACGTTTCATGAAACACTAAAAGTGGCCGGTGCACACTTCTACTTCAAACTGAAATCTAACTTGCAGTGTAAGAATAAAGCAGCCAGTATTTAGTCTGCACAGAAAAAAATCACTCACTCAATGTAACTCTTTCTGCACATGTTACATTAGGCCCACCTGTAGTGCATACGGTTTTGTATATTAAAGAAAGAGTTTTTGCAAACCAGCCTGTATTACCCCCATTGTAAACAAGACTGAGATTAGCCTCTTCATAAAGAGTGACAGCAGTCTGTAGGTTCAACATAATATGCCTACTATGGGCCTTATTCTAGTTCACTCTTTCTGACAAAATCCTTCTTAGATGGACAAAACCATGTGCACTGCAAGTGGGGCAGATGTTACATGTGCAGAGAGAATTAGATTTGGGTGGGGTTTTACTTCAAAGTGAGATCTATATTGCAGTGTAAAAATAAAGCAGTCAGTATTTACCCTGTACAGATACAAAATAACTCACCCAAATCTAATTATCTCTGCACATTTTACATCTGCCCCCCTGCAGTGCACATGTTTTTGTCCATCTAAGAGGGATTTTGTCAGAAAGAGTGAACTAGAATAAGGCCCCATGTAAGAAAGACCCACCTAGCAGCACTGTCTGCTTCATGAATGATCATTGATGACTATTAGATTTTCATGAAACTGGAAAATCATATTGTAAATGTTATTTCTTAGCTGATGACTTCCATTTTCAGCTTGTGCAATATCAGCTTGTTCTTAACCTGTGGTGTCTGTAACATGCCAGCAACAAAAGTCTGCATATACAGTAGTGCAGAATTCTGGAGAATGGAGGTTAGCCTGATCTACAGTATTATCACTACCTAATTTTTTATATCCATTTCATTAACTAGATGTTATTACACGATACCTGTCCCCTTTTGATCTGCCTCATCACCATCATCAATATAGGTTTCCAAACCAAACTTACTGCAGTATTTGCTCTTCTTGCCCTTCTGCTTACTGCATTGACTTGGTTGCCAGTGCTGCTAACTTTGCTGTTAGCTAATTAGTGGAAAATCCAAGGTCTGTACACCGCTGACACTATTAAATACATTTCTTGTTTTTTTTTTTTTTTTAACAAATGCTACTGCTTTTAGTGCACTGGAGGTGTCATTAATGCCACCAACACATAAGTCAGCAGCTAATTCCGTGGATTTATATGGCTTATTTCAGCATGACTGTTTTCCTCCAGATAATTACATGGATTTCTGCTACAGTATGACTGCTCAAAATACCAGTACAGCAGCTGCTACCTTCTGATCGCTTACATTTCAGTGGGCAACTTCTCTTAACAGACGTCTTTTCAATCTGTATTTTTACCACAGAGTTTCAGCGCGATTAGTCAATATTATTAATTGAAAAAAAAAAGAAAAGATTTTGTGCTATGGTGAACTAATACACGTCAGTCTCATAAAATTTCCATTTGTAATGGTTTTTGAACTATAATATGATGCGGTGTATGACTTCTATGGCCAAGATGTACTGTAGGCCAATTTTAGCAGTCGGGAAAAAATAGCACAAAGTCGGATATTAGAATGTCTGACTCTTTCATGGAACTCAGCCAATGTAATGCTTTGCGTCTTTAACACTCTGAATGCAAATCGGTCCCGACTGCTTATAGTATTTTTGGAGCATGAAGGGTCCAACTTTTTCAGACCAACCAGAATGCATCGTATAGTATAACAGTTGCAGACAGGGATGATGTGGGAGCCAAGTTACAAAGTCTCAAACAAAGTAGCTCTATAGTCAGACATATACGGCTGTTTTTTAATTATTTTTTTTTGTTGATAAGTTGAATTTGGAATGAATGTGAATCAATAACAAGTACACAATTACAGCACATTTACAACAATGAAACTTTTTTAAATTATTTCTAAACTCAAAAATAAACGTTGTTTCCCCCAAAATGTCATCTTATTCACATTACTATGTAAAGTGAATACAAAAGCAGCTCCTGTTGATTAAAATTATATGCAGCATACCTATAGTCCAGTGGTTCCCAAACTGTGTGCCGTGGCTCCCTGGGGTGCCTCGGGACACTTGCAGGGGTGCCCTGGGTTGATGGTCCAGGACCAATTAATATTATTAATGGCTAATTATTTATGAGCAAAACAAGTGCTGGTGGCTGGCAATTATAAAATGTGTATAAACAGAAGCAAATCCTGCCCTTTACCACATAACTGATCCTAAGAATCGCATATAAACCCAATCTAATAAAAAAAAAATTGGCCAAGGGGTGCCGTGAATTTTTTTCTATATTCTAGGGTGCCGTGAATCAAAAAAGATTGGGAACCCCTGCTATAGTCTGTAATTGTGACTTTTTCTGCATACAAAAATGTTATGCTACAGTGTTCTCCAGACAAACAATGTAACATAATTTGGTACGCAGGCTATTACATTTGTCTTGGCAGGTACAACTAGTAGACATCTTGCCCTTGCTTCAAAAGAGGGGGTTTAATACACCCATCCAAAGACCCTCCCAATAAGGCTTCCTTCCATAAATTCCACAGGCTAGTTTTCCATTCCAACATGCCCCTGTTGCTAACATACCGCTAGTCACGGTCCTGGATTAGGAAGAGTCCAAATCTCTATGCAAAATGATGCAATGCAGATTTTCATACACGCCAAGCACTTTTTTTTAATGAATTTAAAGATGTTGGAGGTTCCCCATGGCCTGCGAATGGATGTTTATGTAAAACATCCATTCACATGCCGGGTGAACGTACCCGGCGTCTCAATGGTGGGCTGCTGTACCACCATTCGCAGGGCAGGGTCTGGTTTATTTGCAAGGGTGCAAATTTGCATCCGAGCGAATCAACCAAATAACCCCCTTTAGTCTCTTAAGAACCTGGCAACTGCTGACATATTATAAAATGAACATGTGCTTGTTTTCTGGTTCTGCCAACTACCTTATGGCTTTTAAAGGTGAGACAATCACCAACACAACCTGAATTAGCACTAAGGGGGCAGCTGTCACAGGTTTAAGATAAATGATACGGTATATACAGTATGATAAGGTTACTGGACATCTGTACTGTAGTGATATCAGAACATACTGTAAAATGAAGATACTGTCTGCAGAGGGACAGGCAGCAGGCTAGTGTTACAAATCATTATGTATTATTTCAGTGTGAGCAGATGGAATTGCTCTTTTAACGTCATGCTTCTGTTCTCTCTCCCTGGCATGTTACAGAGCCTAATAAATGGTTTGAGCCACATCAGAATGTTAAATGTAGATACAATTGGTACTTGAAATGCAAATACTGCAGTATTACAATGCTTCTTCAGTTAGTGTACAATAAAATAGCATATGATGCCTTGAAAAGTTGTTAGAAATGCCCCCACAGCCAGGGGATATACGCACCGCACTGCAAATGGATGATTTGTATATACAGCCATTCACAGGGTAATTACCATCATTCAATGAGCACCGACCTTTGAATGATTTCTACAGTGCTCGCAAATCAAAGTCAGTCTCTGCTGACTTAAGGTGCCCATACACGTACCAATTACCCGGTACTTTTTGTGCTAAAATAGCATTGCATCCCATGCACAATACATGCACAACGGTGCTATTTTAGCACAAAAAGTACCGGGTAATTGGTATGTGTATGGGCACCTTTAGACTTGCGGTGTCCTGCTCTGAGAACTGAGCGGGTGGCTGACGTCAGGTGACATCAGCCATCTGTCCCCGGAAGGCAGGTACCTGCCCGCGTTCGCATGGGGGATGCCCAGCATTATCCTGGGTGCACCCAGTATTTTTGTGGGTATGCCCAGGAAATTCATGTGAACACCCCCCAGCCTGCTTCCAACCCGCATCCCCCTGTGCAAGCGCCACAGAGACCATGCAAGTTCCTGAAGGCACCCGCACAGAAGTCCTGCACATGTGCATAAGCGTATATGTGCGTACACAGGGCTTTACCATTGGTCCCCGAGCGGGTGACTAATCAGAATGAGAGCCGGTGTTTGGTGTCCGCAAACTGATTGGTGGCTTCAAATTGACAAACGTAAAATACCGTAGAGTCAAAATTATAATTGATTTCTGATTGTGACCATAGATGATGGAAGTAATGTCATTTTGATTCTGCAACAGGTTAATATTGTAAATATCTTGTTTGTTTAGTAACATTAAGCTTGAAATTTTTATTTTTTTTGTAGATTAGAACCATAAATCAAAAAAGAATGAATCATTACTAATAAGATCTGCAGTGGCAATCCTGCAGAACATAGTTTATGGTGAGTGTTGAGTTGTGCCGGCTATTTAATTAGATATCCACAGGAATACAGTAGAGCGGCTACATTCAAAATGACTAAAATAGATGAATAATGCGTAAAATGAAAATGCATCTCTTTCCCTTAGGCTCCGCTTGGACTGAAAATGAAATCAAAAGGGCAAAATAAAGGGTAAAAGAGAAAACTAAATAAATAACAATCGTTGTGCTTCAACTTGGAATGATATTTTTTTTTATGAAAGTTAGATGCAAGTGTTGACTCATTCGGTGTAAAAGGATTTTCTGTGTTTTAAAGGCAACAGTTACAACTGTACTGGTATAGTATCTGCTAGTAACTGATTGTGGCCTCACCATGCAACTGCAGGAATTACCATATTTATCGGACCATAAGACACTCCCCCCAAAAAAGTGCGTCTTATGGAGGGAATACGTGGGTGAGCCAGCGCAGATGGAGCCCATCCAGTAGCATCCAATGTATGTCCCAGGTCAGGTGCTGGAGCAGCTGGGGAAGGAGAGATACAACGGGGTACGTGCTGTCACTGAACGCCAGCCTGCACCCTGCCAGCCACCAGTAAGCAACATAACGGTCGCACAGCAGCGTCCCGGTGCCCGCCATCTGTATACAGCAGTAGTAACCTGACCAGCTGCCCTGTGCCATGCACCTGCTCCGGGCAACCCCCCCCCGGTACCTTCCCCCCCTCCTATCTGGGCAAGGCAGGGAAGTGATCTGGCTGGGAAGCAGGGTCAGGTCAGCAGCGGGTCCCTGCACTGTATGTGATATCAGTGGTGTGGTCCCTGTAGCGGATGGGAGCTAGTAGTTCCAATCCGCTGCAGGGACCCCGCCGCTGATATCACATACAGTGCAGGGACCCACTGCAGACCTGACCCTGCTGCCCAGCCAGATCACTTCCCTGCCTTGCCCAGGTAGGAGGGGGGGGGGGAGTTTAGGATGCCTCAGGGGGGGGGGGGGTTGAGGATGCCTGGGGGGGGGGAGAGAGGCTGCCTGCCAGCGCTGACCCTGCTGCACTGATTCTTTCCCTGCACTGGCTGACCCTGCTGCCCGGATCCCTTCCCTACACTGGCTGACCCTGCTGCCCGGATCCCTTCCCTACTGCCATTACACCTACAGGGACTGTAACTTTTGCAGCTACTGTATAGCAGCTTCCACTCGTTTTCCACCAGATTTTGGAGTGTTTCTGTGGGAATTTGTGTCCATTCATTCTGTAGAGCATTTATGAGGTCAGAAACTGCAAGGTGGCATTCTATCCATACTTGCCTACTTTTGAAAACTATTTTGAGGGAGATTTTAGCTGATCGTAGAATGTGCCGCTCTGCTGAGAGGTGTGTCATGCTCCACCCAGAGGGCGTGTCTAACTCCACCCATGGGCGTACCTATCACCACTAAGGGGCGTGTCCTGCAGTGGCAGATGAGAGAGAGTTTTGAGTAAAGAAAGAGGGAGGGGAAACTGGGGAAAAAACGGGAGCATCCCACTGAATGTGGGAGAATAGGCAACCCTCGATTACACCCAGAGGAAAGAGCTCTTCCTCTATTACAAGCACAACTCTAATACCAACATACAGCACTGCACTTAAACATACGAGTCCCACTATATACAGTATATAAACACTAATAAGAGCAGCACTGACTTCAAAGAACATACATTTATTTAAACGTTACAACAATTTAACTATACAACTTATACCAGCAATAATAGCAAATGTATTTATGTTAAACTGTCAGTTTTAAATGTATTTTTTTTACATTAAATTTCTTACATAGTCTGCCTCTATTATAATCCTGTCCTAAACAGAAACATCCACCTTTCTAAACGGCAAAGATCATGCCCCAGAACTTTCCCAGCCCACACACCTCCACCTCATATCTCACACCGCAATAATGGGCCAGATGCCTTAGGTTTTTTAAAGGGGCAGACATTCCCTGCGGGATGCCAGCCTCTGTCTGGCATCCCGCAGGGCCACCGCACTCGTACCACAATGTCTGATAACCTACGCCGCTGGCCTGGCAACCCTCCCCCTCAACACTCAGTGTAAAACACCTCTGGACTATGGTAAGATTACCTGGGATACTTCCGAAGACAGGCGGCCAGGATGCTGGTGGTCAAAATACAGACACAGGCATCCCGATGGAGGAACAGGTATAGTTATAGTTACCCTCCCCTTGCCACTGCTAACCCTCCTTTCCTGCAGCCTAACCCTACCCCCCACCTGCAGCTGACTATAACCCTCCCTGCTAGTGACTAACCAGCCCCACATACTCAACAATTGGAATGCTGGCTGTCAATAATCCAGTGTTGGCATCCTGACTGTTGGTATATATTGTATGTATATCACCCCCTCACATCCAACCCTTATATACATATATGCCTACCCCCCCCCCCCCAAATCCATTATACATATATGACTATCAGCCCCCCACATCTATTATACATACATAAATATATGACAATCAGCCCCCACATCCATTATGCATAACTATCACCCCCCCCCCATATCCATTATTCATACATGACTATCAGCCCCCCCATATCCATTATACATTACTATCACCCCTCACATCCATTATGCATAACTATCACCCCCCCACACACACATCCATTATACATGACTATCAGCCCCCATATCTATTATACATACATAAATATATGACTATCACCCCCCCACAAATCCATTATACATACATGACTATCACCCTCCACATCCATTATGCATAACTATCACTCCCCCCCCACATCCATTATACATACATAACTATCACCCCCCCCACACACACACACACACACACACACACACACACACACACAGATCTATTATACATGACTATCAGCCCCCATATCTATTATACATACATGACTATCACCCTCCACATCCACTATGAATAACTATCACCCCCCCCCACATCCATTATACATACATAACTATCACCCCCACACACACACACACACACACACACACACAGATCTATTATACATGACTATCAGCCCCCATATCTATTATACATACATGACTATTAGCCCCCCACATCCATTACATATATTACTACCAGACCCCCCACATCCATTATGCATAACTATCACCCCCCCCCACATCCATTATACATACATAACTATCACCCCCACACATCCATTATACATATTTATTTATTTATTTATTTATTAACAGTTTCTTATATAGCGCAGCATATTCCGTTGCGCTTTACAATAGCAGACAGTGATACAACAAAACAGGGTATTTACAGACAGTCAAAATGTAGGAGGGCCCTGCTCGCAAGCTTACAATCTATAGGGAAATAGGCATTGATACATAAGGATAGATACTGTATTCTTTATTGCATCGATTCCACCAGAACGCAAGGTTCTATGACTGGTTCTGGAATTTGATAAGCTTGCCCAGAGACGGCCTTATCAAATTTGATGCCCTAGGCAAGATTTTTGTTTGTGCCCCCTAGCAGATGATACCACCACCAAACTTAGTGTTTAGACACCTCTCCGTGCCATTGTACCTCTCCATCCCAGTCACCCCAGTATCTCTCACTCCCTTCACCACTCCATGAGCGTCACCCTTGCACCTCTCCATCTCCGTCACTCTGCATCTCTCACTCCCTCCATCTCTCCGTCCCCATCGCCCCTGCATCTCACTGTCAGTGATGAACCTCTCCGTCCACCTGCACCTCTACGCCCCCTGTTACCCCTGCACTTCTCCACCCCCCTTGTCACAGCTGCCAGCCCACATACACCCCTAACAGCTCTCTCCATACCCCTATAACCACCACACACACTACTCCCCTTGTCCACCCACATACACCCCACATGGCTCTACCCTTACATAACCTACTGCCCATGTCTTCCAACATGCAGACCATACACCTCTACCCCTAATGTACCTTACTCCCTATATTTCCTACAAACACCCCATATACTGCTACCCCCAAACACATCTTGCATTTCAGTTCCTGTCCCCCAACATACACCCCATAACCCTCTATACCCACCACACACCCTATTCCACCCACATACCCTAAAATCCTTTTCTCCCATATACCCTATTCCCCCTCTTCATCCCACATATGCTCCATGTTCCTCTCCTCCATTACACACCACCTACTGACCCAACATAACCCCCATATACTGCTACCCCCCACACATCCTGCACTTCAGTCCCTGTTCCCCAACATACACCCCATAACCCTTTATCCCCACCACAAATACCCTATTCCACCTTCATACACCCTATAATCCTTTACTACTCCCATATACACCCTAGCCCCCCTGTTCATTCCAAATAAACACCATAATCCTCTACACCGCTCCCATTACAAACCCAACTCCTCCTCTGTCCCCAACATACCCATGCCATAACCAATCACCCCCCCCCCTCTCACATTCCACACCTGGGTGGTGACCTCTTTTATGCTTGTATGCAGGACCTCACGCGGCAGCTGCATGGTCCCCCTTCTTGAAGGTAGTCACTGACAATGACTTACCAGAGCATCTGGGGGACCCGAGCAGGATGTTGCTAGCTAACTGGCTGTCACTCTCTCCTTCCTGAAGGGTTACTCTCCTGGCGCTGCGGCGCAGGCTGGGCTTCTTCCTGCACTCCCGGCACAGGCTGCCCAATCACAGAGCTCAGAAGTCAGCCGCCCGTCCCAGCCGCTGGCGTTGGAGATTCAGTGACGGCTGTCTTCTGAGCTCTGTGATTGGGCAGCCTGCGCCAAGAGCTGCCTGTCACAGGGGGGAGCAGTGCCGCGGATCGGACACAACAGAGTTCCGAACCGCCACTCGTCGCCCTGCCGCATAACATAGCATTAGCCCACAGTGAATGCATGGTAAAGCTGCCGAAGTGCTGCCCTAGGCAATTGCCTAGTATGCCTATGCCTAGGGCCGGCTCTGCGCTTGCCTGAAGAGATGAGTTTTTAGGGAACGCTTATAGGTTTGGAGACTGGAGGAGAGTCTTATTGTGCTTGGGAGGGCATTCCACAGAGTGGGTGCAGCCCAAAGAAAGTCCTGCAGTCGGGAATGGGAGCGAGTAATGAGTGTGGATGAGAGACGCAAATCTTGGGAGGAGCGTAGAGGTCATGTTGGATGATATTTTGAGATAAGAGAAGATATGTATGTTGGTGTAATTTGGTTTATGGCTTTGTGTGTAAGTAAAAGAATTTTGTATTGAATACGGTAGAATACAGGTAACCAATGAAGTGACTGACAGAGTAGCTTTGCAGACGATGAACGTCTGGCTAGGAAGATTAGCCTCGCAGCTGCATTCATAATGGACTGTAGTGGTGAGAGTCTGTATTGGGGAATGCCAATAAGGAGACTATTGCAATAATCAATGCGTGAGATGATGAGAGCATGGATTCGAGTTTTTGCAGTGTCTTGTGTAAGGTAAGGGCGAATTTTAAATATGTTTTTTAGGTGCATGTGGCATGATTTTGAGACAGATTGAATGTGGGGTACAAAGGAAAGTTCTGAGTCAAGGATAACACCTAGGCAGCGAGCTTGAGAGGTAGGAGTGATTGTCATCTTCTCAACAGCGATAGAGATATCAGGTTGGTAACTACTATTTATTGGCGGAAATATAATTAATTCTGTTTTTGAGATATTAAGTTTGAGGTGGCGAGATGACATCCAGGATGAAACAGCAGAAAGGCATTCAGAGACACGGCTCAATACAGATGGGGACAGGTCCGTGGAGGATAGGTAGAGCTGAGTATCATCCGCATACAGATGATACTGAAATCCAAAGGAGCTGATTAGTTTGCCAAGAGATGAGGTATAGATTGAGAAAAGCAGGGGACCTAAAACTGAACCCTGAGGTACTCCAACTGAAAGAGGTAGCGAAGAGGAGGTAGAATCAGAGAAACGAACACTAAAGGAGCGGTTAGAGAGGTAGGATGAGAACCAAGAGAGGGCTGTGTCTTTAAGACCTATGGATTGTAGTGTTTGTATGAGAAGTGTGTGGTCAACAGTGTCAAAAACAGCAGAGAGATCTAGAAGAATTAGTAGTGAGTAGTGGCCTTTAGACTTAGCAGTGACCAGATCATTCACAACTTTAGTCAGTGCTGTCTCTGTAAAGTGTTGGGCACGAAAGCCTGACTGATGCGGGTCCATTAAGTTGTGCGAGTTAAGAAAGTGTGTGAGGCGAGTATAAGCAAGTCTTTCAAGTAGTTTGGAGGTGCATGGAAGTTGAGAAATGGGACGGTAGTTTGAGAGAGAGCTTGGATCAGAATTCTGTTTTTTCAGAATCTGAGTAATAACTGCTTGTTTAAACAATGAAGGAAAGACACCAGTAGAGAAAGAGAGGTTACAGATTTTAGTTAAGATTGGAATGAGCACAGGAGACAGAGATTTACTTATTTGCGAGGGTATAGGGTCAAGAGGAGAGGTAGTAGAGTGGGAGGCAGAGAAAAGTGCAGATACTTCAGAGGGCTCAGGTATGGAATTGAGCATATCACCAACTGAGTTGGAGCATACCAATTCATCTCTGATCTTGTCAATTTTATCCCTGAAGTAGAAAGCAAGATCTTGTGCATGCATACATGACTATCACCCTCCACATCCATTATGCATAACTATCACCCCCCCACATCCATTATACATACATAACTATCACCCCCACACACACACACACACACACACACACACACACACATCTATTATACATGACTATCAGCCCCCATATTTATTATACATACATGACTATTAGCCCCCCACATCCATTACATATATTACTACCAGACCCCCCACATCCATTATACACATATATAGCTCCCTATCTCTAACCCACCGCACTCACACCTTTTATACACATATCGCCCCCCACCTCTTATATACTGTAACCTACGATGGCTGGGAGGATCCGGTCCCCGGCGAGGAGGCTGAGCTCTGTCCTTGTCCCCGATGTGGGCAGGGAGTACAGTCAGATGAGGAAGCCGGGGATGGTGGGGGCGGAGCATCCTCCTCTTCCCTGCAGAGAGCGCAGTCACGGAGCTGCTGTGCATCTGTAGGGCGGAGGTTCCCCAGCTGTCATCCTCATCCTACCCCATCAATCAGTGGCTGCCGCTGCCGCACCTCGGGTCTTCTCCCTACCGCCCTCCTACTTCTGGCGATTCCCTCTCACGCTGCTGCTGCCACTCAGATTATTCCCTCCCACGGGCACCAATACCCACAAAGCCCCGCGGTGGCAGACAACAGCAGTGTAGGCCCCTGGGCATAGCAATGTATTGGGGCCCCTACCGATCCTCCAGCGGTAGAGGTGGGGGAAGCTTTGATGTCCCACAGGTGGTAGGGGGTATTATATCAACCGCTCAGCATGTAGGGCCTGGATCAGTAATTTCCACTAATTACCCCTTTACTGCACAGATGGTGGGAGATGGGGTGGGAGAAGGGGGCATTGGGCTGAATGAAGGGGCCCTGATACATAGCTTCCAGGGTGGTAGAGGATGTTTAATATGCAGAGGAGGTGTGTATAGTGGAGTGGGCTTATTATTCATAATTTTCTGGTGGGAGGACAGCTTGCTTGACTGCAGATATCTCCAGTTCCCGGAAATAGATTTCTTAGATTTTAATGGAATTTAAAACTAGAGAATCCCACCTACCAAATGGTACTGGACTAGGGGATCAGAGTTCAGGAGGCAGAGCAATCTGCCAAGGAGTATATAAAACTACATACCAGGCATGTGGAGCTGGAGCAGTAACCAGCTGCTGGAAGGCTGATATCTCTGGTTCTGGGAACAGTAGAGACAAGCTACTAGTGTCCATCAATGAAGCAGAGTCCCAGCTTTTGGAATATACCCTCAGAAAATCTCTAAGTCAGACAAAACCTGAAATATCTGACTGGGAAGAGCAATTAACAGGCTTGGATGGGGACCACTGCTTTGAAGTCATATATCTCCGGTTCCCAAGGGCCGATTTTTAAAATTCTTGTACCCATGGAAAGAGGGGACCCTCAGCTTTCAGGCTAGTGCCCTTAGACTTCTGGGGGGGGGTTTCTGGGTACTCGGAAACCCCCCCTGCGTGCGCTACTGCGCTAAATGCGGGAGGGTAGGCAAGTATGATTATATCACATTACAAAGCTTGAAGTCATCAAGCTTTTCAGAAGGACCTATTTGTTTGTGGCACAAGTGGAGGGCACCCAGAAAAGAACAGTGAAAATTATAAAGGAATGAATTGATAAAAATATTCAATAAATATTGTAACAGTAGTCAGGACACAGCAGGCAGTATGCAGAGTTTGTTTGAGTATTTAATGGCATACAGGCAGCACAGTGGCGTAAGTTCATCACAGTTGCCCGGAGGCAATATATATATTGGTGCCCCTTCCCCCTCCACACACACAACCTTATATAATATATGTTCTGAAATATATGTGTTTTATACACATATATATTGCAGAGCTCAGCTTCAGAAGGGATATCAATGGCTTTCAATTAACTAATTTAAACTAGCAGGGGAGGAGAAGTGCCCCCTTGGGAGCAGGAGCCCGGTGGTAGATGACTCCATTGCCTCCCAGAGTTCTGCCCCTGAGGCAGCAAACAAACATCACACTGTGAATGGAGGCATAGTGTCTCAGTGCCTCCGGGCATTGAAAGTCCAAATCCCTTGCACTACAATACTGGTCCTACTAACCAGCCATTTTTGGCATCAGTGTGCCAAGCAGCAGACTGAGCAGGGTTTAAATCCCTGCTAGTGCTTTTAGACCAATTCCCAGCAGTAATGGCATTGATATAGGGGTATGGTTTTGCAACCTGGAGTATTGCCATCTTTACTAAGATGGGAGTTCTATTTCACATGGGAATGTTGCTATGGGCAACCATTAAGAATCTACGGTACTTGTGTAGTTTCACGGCGGCACTGCCAGCGGATCGCACCATTTGCAAATTGCATGTGATTTGCATATGATTTGCATAAGTTTTGCATGCGATGCGATTTAGCACATCCCCACTATCCACGTCAGCCCGAAGCGTGGCGAGCGGACGTGGTATGCGTCCTCCTGACCTGTTGATACCCCCACTATCCAAGTGTGGTGAGCGCCGCGTGCCACCGAGCCCGAAGCGTGGCAAGCGCAGCGGAAAACGAGCAATACACTTCAAGTAATAAACATAATATACGTCAAGTAATCCGCATGCGCACGCCACGATTCGGCTTGTTTTCACTGCGCTCGCCACACTTTATAAAATCAACTCCACGCCGACGTGGATAGTGAGGGTATGAACAGCTCAGAGGATGCGTACCGCGTACCCTCGCGGGGCTTGCTACGCTTGCCACGCTTCGGGCTGACATGGACAGTGGGGGTGTGCTAAATCGCATCACATGCAAATCGCATGCAAATCGTAGGCAATGTGATCCGTGGGCAGTGCCGCCATGAAACTACACAAGTACAGAATCTACTTCTTATTTATTGAGTACATTCAATCTAGATGATAATAGATAGTGTCTGATTGGTTGCTTAGCATGACCATCAAATGATTTCTCCCCGGCTGCGAATGGATGATTATGTAAATCATCCGTTCGCAGCCATGCGGGGATTCACGGGGGATAGCATTGTGCCAAGGGAGGGGGCGTTTGGTGGACTCGCAAGGCTGTGAAATTTGCAGCCTTGCAGGTCAACCAGAATAAGGTGCAAATTTTTTTGGCCAAAAGTCTGGTGAATTGTTTAATAAGGTGGGTAGTGAAGAACATTTTCAGTGGTGCCAATACTGAAGTCGTGGAGAATTAGAAGAATAAAATTGCCTAAAATAAAATTGATTCAGAACCCTTAGAATCAGTTGGCTATACCACATACCTTAATACCCATGTGTACCCATTATAATATGATATTTATTTTATATATAATAATAACATTAATAATGTGTATTTCAGAACCTATCTACTCCTGACTGGCTATCTAAGCAATTTAATACCTTGTAGTAGTTTTGGATCTTTTTGCTGAATGTACACCAATGGATGACTCAAACTATTAACCACCCATTTATTTAACCAGTGACATTGGTTTATTTATAGATAGCAGATATAGCCATACCCACTGTAACATGTGCAGCTTGAGCGGAGTTGGGTTTCATACAGTTCACCAGCTGGTAAGTGTATATTGCACATGGGTCGTGGTGCAAGGATGTTGGAATACATTGTGAATTGCAGGCAATTGTCTCAGAGCTAAAGTGGATAATTATGTTTCCTAACAGAATCACACTTCATAGTCGCACAAGGTAAAAGATGGCCCCTGCACATGCTCAGTAGAGATCTCTGCAGCCATCTTGGGATAGTGCATGACGCTATTAAGACTGCATAGCACTCCTCTTTCTACACTTTTAACCAGAATACTTGAGTGCATGAGTTTCCAGGAAATTTATTTTATTTCTACAGTATGTAGCCCTTGTCTAAAGCCTAATATTTTTTTTTTACATTTTATGGTAAACTAAATGTTACCATTATATTACTCTCCTTATAGCAACATTATCACAGTGACTGTAGCTGAAGACTTCCCTATAATTATCTGTATACTGTAGGTCAAGAGCACTAAATACTTCTTATATAAGTTGTTTCCTTTACTACTTATTAACCCCCCACCACCCCCCCCCCCCCCCCAAAAAATATATATATATACCGCTTTTCAAATTCAATAATTGAATTCAATGTTGTTAACATTCGTAGTTTTTTTATAATTATTTTCATAGGTTTAAAACGATAAGTGTAACTAATTAAATTTAGCCATACACTGATTTATTGGAAAATCATACTGTGAATCAGTTAGCAGTAGAACATTTAAGGATACATTATAACTGCTAAAACACTTGCATACAGCAATTTATTTTTCTTGAGGAAATAAAATATGCAAATATATTGTAATATTTTAAAAGAAAGTGTGATACTAAATCATAATTGTAGAGAAACCCAAATGTGATGGCAGCTTTCCGCTTGGGCAAGAGATGCTTACAAAACAGTCTTCCCAATAATAGTGCTTAATAAAACCCTGAACAATGCACATACATAAAACATTATCTTATTGGAATGTAACCACTAATTCTATGCTGAAGTTGTACCAATTTGAACTGCAAAAGCATCTGGCACCTATAACTAAACTCTTTAACAGTTTACAGAACTAGTCATAATTTAAATACATTTCATTTAATCCAATGACTGTTTATTTTGATATTATATAGAAACTCCAGATAAGTTCCAAAAAGTTTAAATTTAGGTAATTTTTACAAATTCTGAATCAAATCAACACACTGCAACTATTTGTTTTCTAAACATTACATAATTCCCCTCTGAAAAAAAAATATTTTGAATTAAATATGGTTTACCCCTAGGCAAAAAAATAAAAATAAAAGATAAGCATTGAACTACATATTTTCAACCTGAAACATAGGTGCCCCCTAGTGGTATAGGAAAAAAAAACACTTACATTTTTTAAATTAAGCAAGTGAATAATTAATATAAATATCATGGCCTGGACACAGCAGTAGCGGTGATGGTACATACAGTGGAGTGATGCTTTTCACCTAAGGGGTACATTTACTAAGATGGGAGTTCTATTGAAGGTGAGATGCTGCCCCTAGCAACCAATCAGATTATATTTATTTATTTATTTATTTATTTAGTTATTTAACAACATCCCAACTTTTATAGAACTCCCATTTAATTAAACTTACCCCATTGTGTTTAGTATCTGCAAACTGATTGCAGGCTTCAAATTAACAAACTTAAAATAGAGTCAAAATTGTCTCATCTATTTTACGATCTCTCCTTTCAATATTAATAATTGATTTCTGATTGTGACCATAGATGATGGAAGTAGTGTCATTTGACTCTGCAACAAGTTAATATTGTAAATAGGGATTCAGTTTGGAATGGCGGTTGGTGGCAGTTGATTTGACTCCCCTATATGAATTTTGCTCATGAGCATTTCCAGTCTGTACATGCTACTGAAATGCATGCATTGTGTAGGCTTTGTTGTTGAGCATGTGCAGTATGAAAACACATAAGATACAACAGCTGTAAACCAGCCATTTTGGTGCCCCCAGAAAGAGCACTGGTGGCCCCATATAGTTTAAACAAGCATAGTGTCCACAAAATGAGCCAGCAAGAAATGGGGTGTGGCCACACAAATGTTCCAGTTAACATAAAAATGCACAATAGTGTTTATATTTACATTACATTGCACATCATTTTTAGTTAATGAAGTGATAGTACATCATTTCCCCCCCCCCAAAAAAAAATCAGTGTTCAGGTGAAACAGATTTCAGGGTAACTTTATTAAACATTACAAAGAGGAAAAATGGAGATGTTGCCTATATATACCTATCAGATTCTAGCTTTCATTTATATAGTACATTTTATGAAACAACTATATTCTGATTGGTTGCTGTGGGCAATATCTCTACTTGCCGTCTTTGGAAGGGCGTATAAGCTATTTACTGTTTTGTGGCACAACTGCACAATATTAAACAATGATGGACAATCAATCAACTCAGAATGTCAACACAAGAATGTCATTGTTTTAATGTCAACATGCAGAATGTCGACATGAACAAATGTCTACATTGGCAATGTTGACAGACAGATGTCGGTAGTCAATTTTTGGGTCAGGATAAGGCTGCAGTTAGGGTTAGGCAGCATTTAGGGTTAGGGTTTGTACAATGATAAATCAATGGAGAACATATTGTCAACATCCCAGTTGCCCATATTCCATACTTACCTACCCTCCCGGAATGGCCGGGAGGGTCCCGCAAATCGGGTCCCCCTCCCGGTCCCCCGGGAAGGGGGGCAAGTCTCCCGCATTTCCCTACAGCCCCAGCTCCCCCTCTCCCCGCGGTCTAAAAACTATGACTTTCACGGGTCCGCGGGGAGGGGGCGGGGCTAAATGACGCAATTCGCTGCATTTCACGTCATTTTTAGCCCCTCCCCCACCCACGGACCCACAAATTGAGGCTTCAGCCCGTCATGGGGGCGGGGCTTGATGACATCACCCGTGCCCCGCCCCCAAAACAAGCCTCTACCCGCCCCCTTTCACTCCTCTCCGGGCTTCTCCCGGAAAGGAGTATGCCAAAGTCGGCAAGTATGCCATATTCTGATGTTAAACTGTCAATTTCAGGTCTGAATAACCCCCCTTATCTGAGGAAGTTATGTAAAACAGCTAAGTCTGACTAAAGTTCTGGGTGCGACCTCCATGGATGCGACCTCCATGGGCTGCAAGCTGAAATTTCAGCTGTTTGCGCTCGAATGGAGCAACAATTGAATTGCTTCATCAGGCGCCCAGCTCTGTCGGCCAAAACAATACAATTCTTCCTTATGGATATCGACATTCACCATTTTTACATGCTGTCCATGTCAACATTCTGAATGTTGACGTTATATCACACCTCGCACTAAGACACATGATTTGACATAATATCTCGTAATATATAACCTTGTATATCAGCTTCAACATCAGGATTTCCATAACCAGAATAAACTAGGTGACATATGATAAAAGTCACCTGAGTCACCTGAGTCAGTGTGAATTTAGATGCTCTACTAGAAAACCAGTTGCACATATCTTTTTCTAGATCAGATGTAAAACAGATGTTTCTAGAACATTTTATTACAGTGATGATGTGATTTTTTTAACTACTATTAGGTTTGTTGTAACATTCTAGTAAAATATCAATCATACAGCAAATAGTCAATTTTGTTTTTATTTTGAGACAGAACAATAGGTCTTTATATTACCATGAGGGACAAATTCCCTCATAATCAGGTTTTATAGATTCTTTGTTGTTTCTGTAGACTGATAAATATCACTTAGCAATTTTTGTGGTGCCATCAATCTGATAAGATATTTTGTGTTTGAAGTTAGGGTTCCACTGATCTACTAGCATTTGTTACCTAATGTAATTCATACCTGTCAAAGGCTGCTGAAAACTAAGATTATAGATAATTGTTGCTTATAAGCTCATAAACCTCTATCAAGAATGCTAAGACTTGAATCAGGTCTGCTGTGGGGACTGAAGCCATAAAAATGACAAATGACTCTAGTAATGTCTGAGATTACTGTACCATAGGCAGTGGAAAGTTGGCCTTTGTTCCAAACCGCCTTTGGAGATTACTTTCCACACTTTATTAGTACATATCCTTTCAAGATCTATCCAAAACATTCTAAGATTCTTTGTACCTGAAAGTGCTAGCAAAAATGCAGACTATAAAAAAAGTCACACAGCTGCCTAAAAACTTATTCTACATTACATGTGTTTTAAATCAAGAAGAAAGAGGATTATATGGGTACCTACGTGCAATTACATGTATATAATGAGCAAAGGACACTAGTAACATGAAATAATTGTCTCATTATTATTAGTAGGCTGTGAAATGAGGAATGGCTAAAGGCAACTTAGAGACACCTAACCTCTTCATTTATTTAAAAAGGCATTGTTACATGTAATAAAGCAACAAATATACAACATATATATAGATATTAAGCAATGGGGGATCCCCTTCCTGCGCTCAGAGTGTAAGAGCAGCTCCTCTGAGGGGTCCTCTGTTAGACAGGACCCAAAAGATAGGTATGTAAAGAAAAGGAGTTTCAGAGAGCGCTTCAGAATATAAGACAATTTAAAATAATTGATATTTAATAAAATATACAGATATATAAAAAACCTGTAATCAGGTAATATACAGATACATGTGATGAACAATGAATACAGCTCTTATTAGTTGTTCAGTTCATATGATGACAGGTCCAAATGCGTTTCGTCATAATAATGACTTCATCAGGGGCGAGAAATGAAATCGGATATCACTATGGTTGTCCTATACCGTGGTATCCACAGATGAACAATTCTAGATAATATTCGGGAATATTTCAATCACTCAAAACAGAAAAAGATTTTCTCAAAGTCAATGAGGTTGTTTTTAGGGACTTTTGTTGGAAGAGAATTTCCACAATAATGGGCTCAGGAGCAGTAGCATGCAGCTGGAGTTCACCACAGTGAACTCCATATCTATATATACAGATTGAGTATAAACACAAATATATTTTATTTGTGCATAAAACATGGTTTCAAAACATGAAACAAAGTTTGTGTACTATCTCAGGCACTGAATTTAAATGCCAAGCAATAATTTTCTTGCACATATATAGTGCCAGTTACATATCATTCCCTCAGTAGTGCTGTTACAGATGTCCCCAGTAAGTTTTTAGCAAAAAAAAAAATAATTTTGTTCACTTTCTGGATTGTATGGTTTTCGGAATAATTCGGATAACGGATATTCGGATACCGGATACTCAACCTGTATTTTTATATATAGATATATATATATATATATATATATATCTCTCTCTATATATATATCTATATATATATATATATATATATATATAGATATATATATATATATATATATATATATATATATATCAATATATATATATCTATATATATATATGCAAATAGATAATTGGTGAATCAGTTAGCGCTAATATTGTGATTAATTAGTTAAAGCTAGCACTAATGACCCAAAAAGAAAGTCTTTATCGGGTAAGTCACCAAGTCCCAGGAATCCGGACTGCAGCTGCCTCCAATGAGGAGAGCTCCATAGTGTAAAACCAAAGTTTTAATATGTAGACAAACAGTACCACACACGGTAGTGCCAAGAGATTTGTACTGAATATACAGTATAACAGCAGTGGGCTGGTTAGCACATGATACAAAACATAGTATTCCCAGGCAATACTCCTACCACCGTCCGGGGCTCTGCAAAGGAACACGGACCCCCGCCGCAAGCAGCGTGTCAGGACCTCAGTCAGGAACAGATGCCAGAGGGAGCAGACAGATCCAGCAGCAGCTAGCGTCACCAAGCCCCGCTGTAACGCGTTTCGTCAAGGACTTCGCCAAGCGTCAATACTGTATGTATATATATATTCCAATTCACCGGCACGCCAGGCAATAAATCACTCAGATAGCAGCATTGACGCCTTCTGATTGATTTATTGCCTGGAGTGCCGCCGAATTGGAATTTATATATGTGGCCCTCGATGCCAGGGGGATACATGGAGGGCACTGGCAGTGCATTGTTTCAATATGTTACTCAATATGCTAGTGCCGACCGACTTTCTATTATATATATATATATATATATATATATATATATATGAACACATATGGAAACAGAGGCCCCTGCCCCTGTTTGATGCGATTCCTGTCCCACCCGACTCTCGATCTACCTGTTACACGGAAGGGGAGGCTACCCGGCATGCGGTGTTGCCCGTGGAGGACACTCGGCATGGCACGTGGTTTGGCTATCCCACCTGAAGAGAGGCTGAATGAAGTGTTTGCCGTGGAGTGGTAAATATACAAAACATCTTGTGGTATTTTAGCCCACAGCAGAGGAATTATTTGGTACGCGTACCATCCTCTGGGTGGCTGTGTTTTAACTTTGATCTTAAAGTAATAATAAAAATATTACACTTGAGGCACCCAATCAATAATTGTATGCTTCAGGGATGCCAATGAATGTAATGAAAGTGCCTAGCCAGAGTCTGCTCTCCACATTTACCTTCTATGGCCACGGTGGAATGGTGTGGAGCCATCCGCTCCTTGAATGTGGTCTTCCCCACTTAAAGAAGTGCACCTGATGAAATGCAGTATTTTATGGGCATCCCATGGGTGCGTGGTGGGGGCAGGTGCATGTCCAGGTGCATGCAAATAAAAGTCAGTTTACACTGACTTCTATTTGGGAAAACAGGAGAAATCTTTCAATGGTTGGTGACCATCAAATTATTTCTTCTGCAGCGGAGGCATGCGAGGGCATGTGTTTTAATGACACATCCATGTTACCGAGGGGAATCAGTAGCTGCGGGGGGAGGGGGACATTCGGACGGGCAGCGGGTGGAGTCTCAGGTGCTCGATATTATCTTGCATATACTGTAGCCTTGTGTTCGCACTCATGGCCAGACTAAGGGGTATATTCAAAACGGCTTGCGAGGGGGGTTTTATGGTGAGGACGGCTTGTTTTTTGTGAGAAATGCTGAAAACAAGCCATCCTCACTGTCTAACCCCTAGCCGTCCGTTCGCCCTATTCTATGGTCCAGGGAAATTCCCCCATACAGTGAGGGTTGCATACAGCAAGCCCACTGCATATAGCCACAAGCCTCGCCGTTTTGATGGTCGCACTCACAGTTCCCACCTCGCTTTCTAGAATAAGTGAGGTGGAAACAGTAAGTGCAGGGGGTGGGTTGAATACTGGTCTATGATGGCAAGCAATAGGCACTGCTCTTCGTCATAGCTTTATAATGAAGGGATTTCAATACAGGTGATTACAATCATAAAATAAGTAGAGGGTCCAGGTACAGAGGATTTTGTTCTTCTTGAAATGGGTCATGTTGTACATTAGATTTTTTTAAAAATAGTGTAATAAAGGTTGGTTGCTGTTTGTAGCTCCACCTAATTGAAGACAATTATTTGATAAAGTTTTCTTGTAGTGGAACAAAGACAAAACGTAACAACAAAATACACAAAGAAAAATAAACTCTACTCTAAGCATAGCAGCAGCCTCCATACTACTTACATACTGGGCCAGGAGTCAGGAGACCTACTCATCTCACTGTGCTCAGAACAGGGGGCCCCCTGCGCTCCCTCTTAATCTAGTGATGTACACACTATATCGTTAACAATGCGTGGTCCCACGGGTCATTAATGATCCCTCCTGTCTTCTGAATATGCAGTCAAATTTGCCTATACAGTATCATCTACATGTTCTGGGTCATGTAGATGAATATATAAGCGCTAGAATGTTCTTGCAGGATCACCGTTAATATCATTAATGGTATCGGTGGTGGAGCTTATCTTATAGTATGCACTCAGCTTTAGTTATCAATGTAAGGGCATTCCATAGGATGCTCCCATCCTATGGAATGCCCTTCCATGCACAATAAGACTCTCCGCTAGCCTCCAAACTTTCAAGCGTTCCCTGAAAACTCACCTCTTCAGGCAAGCCTATCATATTTAAGTTCTACACGCATAACCCTCTGAGGCACTTATGTATTATATAGCTTCCCTTCTGGACTTGTAACTTGTTGGGACTGCTATGCTATTACTGATGCCTGTCCTTGTGTTTCCCTCCTATATACCTAATAGATTGTAAGCTTGCAGCAGGGCTCTCCTACCTCCAAGTCTGTCTGTTACCCAGTTTGTTTTATCACTGTCTACTATTGTAAAGCGCAACGGAATCTGCTGCACTATATAAGAAACTGCAAATAAATAAATAAATAAAATTCAGGCCGGATCGCTCAGCTGCATGTAATTCAAGCCTAGCGATCAGGAAAATGCCCAGCCAAATGTCTGTGGCCCTGGCAACCGAATCCCCTCGCTAGCATGTGAGGGGATGTGTATGAGAACACATGCCATCGCATGTGGCTGAACGGGAGATAAATCATTGGATGGTCAGCAACCATCCAATGATTTTTGTCCCCTTCGGTAACGAAAGTCAATCTAGACTGATTTTTTTGCTGGCCACTATCCGCCAAATACAGGGAGGGCACTGAAGTCATGTGACGTCGGCCTCCCACCCCGAGCAAGCATCGCCACACCTGCGTTCTCAGCATTTTTATGGGACGTCCATAAAACTCTGAGAGTTCTCCTGTTACTACCCCCTGCACGTCCCCGCCTCTCCCTTCCTGGAGCGAACGACTTGGTGAGTGTGAAACTCGCTGAAGCCTTTCACTCCCGGGCATTGCGCATGCACATAATTGCAAACCCCGAATATTGGGGACGGTACTGTCTCCAGTGGTTTATTTTAGACAAATGTCACAGACGGGGGCCATTGCAAGGGTTCTTAGCACCCTAGGCACACTGCCTACTGATAGAGGAGGATAGAGTGCAGGCGGCAGCAGGAGGCTAGTAGGTGGGCGGAAGCAGGAGGATAGCGGGGATGCCGGCAGCAGGGGACTAATGGGCGGGTGGAATCAGGAGGATAGCAGGTGGGTGGCAGCAGGAGGATAGTGGGCAGGCGCAGGGCCACCAACAGGGGGGGTCTGGGGATACTTGAGTCCCGGGCCCCGCTGCTCTGACAGAGGGCACGCCATGGTCACTTCAATGTCCCACCCACCCGCTGCCCGCCACCGAGTTGATTACCCGGCGGCCGCGGCGGCACATTGTGACTGCACAGTCACATGCATCCGGCACCGGGACTCGGCCCCAACCGCGGCGTGACATCATGATGTCACGCCGCGCGTGACTGACAACACCCAAAGAGCAGCGCAGCACAGTCACGAGACTGCTGCTGCATGCTGCGATGTGAGAGCTCCTCTGCTGCCAGTGCCACTGCCAGACCCGGTCCCCGGCCTTCAGCAGGTAAGCAAAAGTGAGCGGAGCGGGCGGGCATGGGTAGGGGGAGTATGCGTCCCCACTGCCCACCAATGTCTATATTTTATTTATACACGCACCTGACCCACTGTCCACCAATGTCTATATTTTATTTATACACACACCTGATCCACTGGCAGCCTGCATTCCTCACATATACTCTCACTCTGCCTGTTCCCCAGTCCCATTCAATGATTTATTACTGTCCCTAGTAAGCTGACTCTTCATTAACTGTTTGGATGCAGGAAATAGTTGTACTTTCCTGCATAGTGATTTATGCTGCTGTGTGTGACACTCTGGAGGTACAGTACATAACATCTTAGTTTCTTTGCTGCAGTTGATGTATGCGCTGTAAACACCACCTGGTCAGCCATAGTACTGCAGTTGTGTTGTGCTGCAGTTCACTAAACATGTTATATTACAATAGGACCTGTGTACCATAATGCATAGCGCATGCCTCCAATGATGAATGATACATGTACAGATAAGGGAGCGCATCTTTAACGCTTTAACAAGCCCAACTCCCACCCATCCCCACTGGTCCCTGCGGCTGCCAATATTGGCATTTAACACCCCCCCCCCCCCCCCACGAGCACAATACCACTGGCTACAAGCAGGAAACCCATGGTAAGGACCATGTAACCCCCTGGCAATAAGCTTTTCACCCCCTACCATGGCATTGAGCTGGAAACCCCTGTCAAGGAGCATGTTACCCCCAGGCAATAGGATGTAACTCCTGGTAACGAGCATGTAGGTAAGCAGAAGTTATGTGGCATAATATGTAATAGGCATTATGGTGTGTTGTATACTGTTTAATGGGCATTACGGTGTGGGATAATATGTAATGGGCAGTACGGCGTGTGGCTTAAAATTTATGGGGCATTACGGTGTGGCTTATTTTGTTTAACAAGGGGGGGGCCTTCCTATTGTGTCAGTCCCGGGCCCCACAATTTGTGATGGCAGCCCTGGGCAGGCAGCAGCAGGGGGCTAATGGGTGGGCGGCAGCAGTAGAGGCAGATTGTGATGGCACCCTTACCCATGACGGCATCATAGACATTTCGGTGCAACCACTCTTATGGGCCAGCCAGACCCAAGGCATCAGCCAATGACAGTGGACCGCACCCATCAGGTCTAGCGCCCATAGGCAGGTAGAAACATTTTAGCACTGGAAAGTGTATCGCACTAGTCAGCAGTGCTCGGCTACCGTTAGAGATGTTTTCACTCAAAATAAGTATAATGGCTCCATTCATTAACACATTAATAATCGAGTACATAGAGACACAGTTTTTGATAAATAGAGTTGAGTGCTTCCGGATTCCGGGAATCCGGACACCCCCAAACACCCCCCTATCGTTGACGAGCCTGTTCGGGTTTTCCCACCCAGACTCGGAGCACGCCTTTCCGGCGCCCGCGAGATCCTGCTGTCAGATCTTGCAAAATCCGGACAACGTCACTATACAGTATGTCTATAAGGACGGCCGGGTGGGCGCCATGTTCACTCCAGTCTAGGAGATTGAACAGTGTGGAACTGGCTGTCTTCCCTGGCGACGCCCCCCTGCTTACTCTACCACCCCACTGTGCAACCTGCGTGGTGTAGTAGTTTTAACTACTACACTGCTGATAGTGACAACCTGCTGAGTCTGACTGTGTAAGTGTAGTGTAGTGTAGTGTGGTGGTACACTGACAGAGTCTGTGCTGTATATATTATATATTTATCCCAGTAGTCTGTGCCTGTGCCTCATATAGACTGATTTATCTCTCCTTCCATCCCACTCCCTACCACCAAATTCCTTAATAATAATTCTTTTCAATTTTTCTGTGTCTGCTGCTGTGTGACTAAGCTGGAACAAGGTAATACAAGTCTCACATTACCTGTGTGCACGCCGGAGCTGAAAAATAATCGTTGCTGCAAAATAATCAATCTAATTTTTTGGGATGATAAGGGTTATACCCTTTCAGACATACGCGAAAATCCTGGGTTTTTTCACATGAACGCTCCCAAACCGGGACTAACGTATGTCTGAAAGGGTATACCCGGGATTTCACTCCCGGATACTGAGCACCTGCAATTGACCAGGGTTTTTCCCGGTATTTTACTCCCGGGTATAATACCCGGCTTATGTCTGAATGGTTTTACCCGGGTTTTTCAGTTTTAAACATGTGATGTTGCTTTTTTTTGCTGCCGGGGCATCTTCTGATGAGGACATCAGCTGCAGCCGAGGAAGATGCCTCAGGCACATGTGCGGAGGCGCTTGCAGAGGCAGTGGCTGCAAGTTGCTTCTTTGCTCCCTTTCCAGCAACAGAGTTGTTTTAATGATGAAACCCTGAAATGCTTAAAAAGCCTGGCTTATGTGTGAAAGGGGTATACCCAGGTTTTTCCCAGGTCTTAGGTGTAGTCTGAAAGATGGTCTGTTACTAAAATCACGGGAGTGAACTGGGTTGAAAATCCCGGGTAAACCTGGCCAAAATCCCAGGTAGTATGTCTAAAAGGGGTATCATTGACTTAAATTCCTAAATAATAATTCTTTTCATTTTTTTTTGTGACTGTTAGCTGGGACAGGCCAGGGTAGTCCACCGCGTCCAGGTTACCTCAATAGGACAAGTCCCTAACACTACTCTGAGACAGGTCCAGGGCACAGGACCCCCCAGGCCAGCCCAGCAGAGCCACCCCATGGCATCACATTAGTGTGAAATTAAAGTGAAAGTAAAAGGGATAGGGGAAATTATATGTGATAAGACTTACCTAAGTAAGAGGTAATAATAAATGTGAAGGGTGCTACATATATATTAAACAAACTAAAGGGGTGATGGAAAGTGTACGATATGATGCCATGGAGCAGCCCAGCAACAGCAGCCCAAAGAGCCCTGCGCCCCAAACACAGTCCCACAGACTAACACTCAGCATATATGTATAGTAGGACTTACCCTCATACTGCCAAGCTGAAGTGTGCAGTCTTGAATGTTGGGACTCCAACCTGATTAAAAACAATCTGGGACAGGTGGGTGGGGTGCTAGTTAAGGAGGAAGGCGTCTCTAGTTCCTTCCAGTGTGTATGAATACACAATATATAGTACATAGGGGGAGGGTCCAGGGTGTGCAGTTTAGGGCCCCTCCCCCTATGTACTATATATTGTGTATTCAGCTGTAAACAAAAAGACAGCAAACAACTCAGCCTTCTAAAGACATGGTATCACAAAGGAGAGTCCAAGGGTGTTGGTGGCCCATCACTGTATGGGAAGAGGTGGCACCTTCCACCATTTGCAGCATGCCCTCTGCATACAGATGGAGCCAGGCTCATCCAGGCAGTGGCTGTCAAAATTTTCACCAGCCCCCGCAGCCGCCAGCTCCCACCAGGGGGGACACGCGCACGAGACGCTCACGCCTCCTGTGGCTATAGAGCTCCCCCCAGGTCCCCGCCGCCTACCCCTCCACCTCCGCTGGTCCCCCTCGCCACCCTGATCCCCTCCAACCCTGCCTGTCTAGCTGAAGCGGAGACGGGCAGGATGCCACTGCCCCGTCGCCGAAGGATTGGGACACATGTGCGCGTGAGACCCATGCACGTCCCCAGTTCAATGTAGCCCATGTCTGCCGGGCTCACCAGAGGGGAGGTTCTGGCGGGCGCAGAGCAAAGCTGACAGGCACTACATCTGTATGCTGGAAGGATCATCCACAGTCCAGTTCCTGATTTTGAAGTTGTCAATGTTGTACACCAGGAGGAGGAAATTGATGTAGCTGGCGCTGAGGAGGAAGTTGATGTGGAGGAGGATGCTGCTGATGGCAATGTGATTTTCTTAAATGAGGCACCGGGCAAGACAGTTGTTGTCCGTGGGATGCAAAAGGCCATCACCATGCCTGGGCAGGAGACCAAAAAATCCACCTCTTTCATCTGGAATTATTTTTATCCAGATCCGGACAACAACTGTCTCGCCATATGTAGCTTATGTAAAGCTGGAATAGGCAGGGGTAAGGATGTTGGTCACCTAGGGACATCCTCGCTTATGCATCACCTGAAGTTAGTTTATAAGTCACTGTTTAGTTCAGAAACTGTGGCTAGGAACATAAGCAGTCCAGGGACACCTAAATCCCTTGATCCAGTTGTATCCAAGCGCCTGAAAACCACACCAGCAAGTCACTCCTCATCAATTTCCTCCATTCGGATCGGAGGTAGTCCTGTAGGCAGGGCTATTTTTCAGCAGGCTCCAGCAGGAACTGAGGCCCTTATTCTAGTTCACTCTTCCTGACAAAATATTTCTTAGATGGACAAAACCATGTGCACTGCAGGTGAGGCAGGTGTTACTTGTGCAGAGATAATTAGATTTGGGTGAGGTTTTACACCTGCCTCACCTGCAGTGCACATGGTTTTGTCCATCTAAGAAATATTTTGTCAGAAAGAGTGAACTAGAATAAGGCCTCAGTTCCTGCTGTAGCCTGCTGAAAAATAGCCCTGCCTGTAGGCCATGTCACTGTCATGACTGACTCCTCTTCCATCTGGGATTCCTCCTGAGGATCCTGCAGTGGTACGCCTTCTACTGCGGCTGCTGCTGGGAGTCGGTCATCGTCCCAGAGTGGAAGTCGTAACACCGCTATGTCTTTCACTAAGCAATTGACTGTCCAACAGTCATTTGCCATGAGGACGAAGTAGGACAGCAGTCATCCGATGGCAAAAGCGGATAACTGCGGCCTTGACAGCTATGTTGGTGTTAGATGTGCGTCCGGTGTCCTCCATCAGTGGAGTGGGATTTAGACGGTTGATGGAGGTATTGTGTCCCTGGTACCAAATCCCATCTAGATTCCACTTCACTAGGCAGGCGATACCCAGGATGTACAGAGATGTCCGAAAAGTGTCCTCAATGCCCTGAAAAATATGGTTGTACCCACTGTCCACTTAACCAAGCACATGTGGACAAGTGGTTCAGAGCACCAGGGTGCTGCTATTTTGCACCTCTCTCACAGAGATGATGGCACTCAAAGGTTTACCGTGTTGCCTTACGTTACAATAGTCCTATAGACACACACTGCCACACCACATTAGTTCACGTAGCACATATAGGAACTGAAGGAAATGTTCAGCAAGCATGTCTTTTAGACAAATGCACTATTTCGGACATTTTACAGACTGTGCTACAAAAATGAAAGAGCTTATTGGTTGGTAGTTTATTTCTCTCCACTTTATCTCTATCCATGATTTGAATAATCCTCTACATCATGTCATAATGCTAATACAATTTTAGAGTTAAGCCCCAAAAACATTAGGCGATATAATGAGCGACATCGTTCAGTCGTCTGTGCATGCACAAATGGGAGGGGCTCGTTAGCAAGGACAATGCTACAGAATGCATCATGGGCCCTCGCTCCCCCTCCAGCCCCCAAATGTGTATGCACTTACCAATGTCCGGACCCTGTGGCCGCGAGGATAGTACAGTGTCTATGGGGCTTTGGTTTCCAACGTTTTTTCTTTTGCATATTTGAAACATGCATAATGGCGTGACTTCTCTGGAAATATGGCTATTAGTTCCAAGACCTTTACCTGAGATGACAGTAAGATCATCATCTGAAAATACCTTATATTGCAGTGCTATAAAAAGTATTGACCGTGTTTGGGATTTTTCACATTTTTGTTTGCTTACCGCATGGACAGAATTGATTTTTTTTTATAACTCTTACCACTAATGTTCTGTTAAGTAAAATATAACTGAAAGCATATGTTTTGAAAAAAGATAATAATTAATTGCACAGGGAGTCACGCTCATTCTTTTAATGCTTGGAAAAGTACATGTAGTTGTAGTTACAGCATGCGTATATCAACATTACACTGTGCAATATTGCTTGCGTTCCATAAGGGTGAGTAGAGGTGGTTAGAGGCATCAGGCAGAGGGAAACTTTGTGACTGATCTCTTACTGTCAACAGTCTTGAATCAGGCCGATAGTTCTGCGATCATTTAGAGCAGGGGTGGGGAACCTTTTTTGTGCCAAGGGCCGTTTGTATGGGGAAAAAATCCTTCGGGGGTCATATGTAAAAATTTTCTTACAAATTGTCCTGCTGTAGCTGTCCCACGCTCCGGCGGCTGCCGCTGACTAGAACTGACAGTCTCCGGCTGCTGTTGATTAAGAGGAATCTTGTGAGAACTACTAACCTCTCAGGAGAATTCCCCAGTACTTGACTCCCGGCAAAGCCACTGGGCGGGTGGGCGGGCCACTCAGACCGGCTACGGGGGCCACATACAGCCCCTGGGTCTGAGGTTCTCCACCCCTGATTTAGAGGATTGAAGTTTTATCTTTAACTGGACCTTATCGGGGCAATGATTTTGACTTGTTCTTTCGGTAAGGCACTCCATTCTGGCTTTTACTGTATCCTTCCTACTATTGCTCACTGGAACAATAGTCTCTCAACTCCTAGATTGCAATTCAGTATATTTGTTGTCTCTACCATACAGAGCTGAGCTGCTGCTCATGATCGGTAGTGCTCTATAATCACAGTATTAAAAAAGATGGCTGAAAGACGCTTCTGCACATGCCCAGCTGCAGCAGCTTCTCCCATGTAGAATTGTGACTAGCAATTTCACCATCCATATGTTTTCAACCAAGATGAATATTTCATCTCTTCAAAAATCTGCACTTTATTTGAATAGGTCGAATATAACTTCAACCTAAAACCAGTGAAATGTTTTTAACTAAAAGACCCTTCATTGATTACCCCCAAAATCTTTTATTATTTTTGTGATTCAAATAGTCATTTTATATCAATCGATACACTACATATTAACAAAATAATGGTAACTGAGAAGTTATTTTACTTATTTTGAATGGATTTATGCCATGAAGCTAAAGATAATTTTATAGGCAAATCAAAAAAGAACAATCTTACTGGCGCTGTTGGAAAAACTGTCCAACAAATATGATGGGATCTCCAATATTCCTCACTTCAATCCAATATTGGTCAAGTGGTCCTCAATGTGTTCATATTATATGCATATGGGAAACAAAATAAAACACAATGCAGTGTAGTATGATCTGAGCAATATAAGTCTCTACACCCTGTGTAGGGGACATTTATGAGTGTGAGTATAGTCCTCTCTAAGGTTTTTGAATTCACAATGTAGATGGTCAGGACACTCAACACATGCTTATAAGATGATACTATGCTCACATGTATGCTTACTTTCAACAAGCAGATATCAGACACCAAACACCACAGGTTGATATTGAGCGCTGACTGATATTCTGTACTGCTGCTAGACCGTAGGGGAATTACCCCAACCCCTAGTAGGAACGTGCAAGAAAAAAAGGAAAAATCGGAACAGCACTGTACTGAATATATACGTATTTAATTAAAACTTGCAATTTATACACATTATCACAATCTAAAATTAGACACACAAGACTTACACACACATAACATTCAGAACTCGCCCCATTTAACTGGTGCTGGTTAGACTTATTAATTCAGAATGCAATTGCCAAGATTTTATTGCTCATACACAGAGCCAGTAGGTTAGTACTGAGTTCAAGTCCCCACAGAAATGTGCACATTTATCGTGGTATACTTATTTGTAATCCGGGGGTCATGCAGATGGTTGATTACCAATGGTGAATTTCTCCGACCATTACCGTTTGGTCATATCCGAGATAGATTCAACAGCCAGATGTTGTTGGCAGCATAAGTGTCCCCTCTCAACGCATTTCTCCGCCTCTATGTCCTCTCAGCAGCTTCCTCAGGAGAAGATATCAGACACATAAAGGTATATTTTGGGTCCTCCTCATTTAGGATGTATCACAAAGGAATCATAAATACTGTACTATAGAAAAAATCCAATAAAAATAAACCTAATTTTAATAATAAAAGCAAAGGCATATACAAAGCATGAAGGCACCCATTAGCAGACCATACCAGATGTGACGGGTAAGAATACATGAAAGAAAGGAGTTGACCTCGATCACCTAAAGAAATTGTGGAGGGCATAACTAGTCCAGTAATAAAAGGGTCACGTAGCTTTACAATCCATGACATGGTTGGCCAACATGACAAAGTTTTGCAATATTTTGGAACTAACATTTCCTAAATTTTAATTAAATACATCCATGTAATTATACTCATCTATCCATGAGTCTGTCAATGGCTGTGCAGTGGGAAAAAATACTTGTAAAATATCCGCCATGGCCTATCACTCGTAAGCAATAGAGGCATCCCCAGGAAGGTAGTGTAGGCATCCTGTTTTTGGAGAAAAGAAGGGGGGGTGGGGCACAAGGTGTCCCGTGAGGGCGCCTATAAATGGGTGAATTTGCTAGAGCTGCGGTTTCGTAAGTAAGGGTGTCAAGCCCAAACACAATAAATGGAAAGAAAAGAGGTGTGAAACCGCGCTTTTACCTATTAATAAGCAACAGTTAAAGGTAAAAATACATTTGACGAGACCGGAAGTCCGGAAACGGACCATCAATATCTCAGAATAACAAACTATGTTTTTAAATGGTTTATACTGCTCGTTTTTTGATTAAAATATAAGCACAAGGTATTGCTCTGTCTCCTATTTTAGAATATATAAGCCGATTCCTAGTTTTTAGATTTACCTGATTAATTGTTACCTACATGCAACAGGTGTAATCTATTCCCCCTAATACTTGGGGTATATAAATGCTGATACCAGGTACACTCTACAGCACCTTGAAAAAGCTCTAAGAGCGAAACGCGTCGGTGTATTGGAGCCCTGATACCCACTATTGTCACCCAGATTCAGCTAATTCTTTGTGACCGGACCAGCTTTCCTCAACAAATATCCCAGCAGCCGCAATTTACCAGGGCACCATACCTCCAAACCAGGTTGAGCCCTACTGTATAACAACAGGGTCTCCCTTGGCAGGAAAAATACAAACCAGGTTGAGCCCGTTACCAACAGGGGCTCCCTAGGCTGGAGAATACATCACTCCTAAAATCCATCATTGGCCTATTTCATTGGGATACATCAGGAAGCATACATAGGAACGGACACTGAGACTCTCATCTTTGAGAAAACTGGGTGACTATCACGGCTCCATAATTTACTTTATTTATCAGCAATCAGTACCATCATTTCCACTTAATTATATATGTGGTATATTTTAAAAAGTGTGTTTTTAATAAATGTATTTTTACCTTTAACTGTTGCTTATTAATAGGTAAAAGCGCGGTTTCACACCTCTTTTCTTTCCATCCTGTTTTTGGAGACCTGCACATGGGCACTGCACTGCCGGAGAGGAAGGGGACCAATCAGAGCCTGCACATGGGCCCCCTCCTCTCTTAAAGTGACTCTGGTCCTACGTCTTCTATTTTCCTATAAATTCACAACAGGAGGGTTCATTTTATAGTTTCACAAAGAAATCACATATTGTACTTCATATGATTTTGATTTTAATCCCAGTACATTTATGAGAGCATTCTAGAAAGTAGGTTAGATTTCAGTTGCTAGGAAACAGAAACCCATCATAGCAACGGCTGTTGAATCTAAAAGAACATGAGCACTATCTTAAAATGTGGATGTGTCACTATGGTATTTGAATCATAAAAATAAAGAAAGGAAACTGTAAGTCTGTCTGACCTGTGTAACTGCACAGAGTTCAGGTTCACATTATTTCATTATCAAACATACACAGACTACCAGATTAGCGCTCATATAGAAGTAACATAGCAAGGTATGGCATATTTAGATTTGTGGATATAGTAATTTGAGAAAAAAACTAAAGAATTCAGCGGTATATACGGTACATTAAACATTTATTGAGGTCACATTATCATTTAAAATAATGTTACAAATGTAATTACTACCTCACAGCACTGAGGTCATTAGTCTGAGTACCCCCATGGCCCCGTGCTTGCGTGGTTTTACTCCGGGTACTCCGGTTTCCTCCCACAATCAAAAAATATACTCATAGGTAACCCTAGAATGAATGTGTGTGCGTGTGTGTGTACATGTGGTAGGAAATATAGATTGTAAGGATGGGGAAATTTGGGTTCTTGTTTAGTTTCACGGCGCCCGATATATCGGATGCGATATCGGCTGATATATCGGATGCGATATCAGCCGATATATCGATGCGATCTGATTTTTTTTACTTGTTCATAACCCCACTATCCAGTATGCATGGAGTTGATTTAATATAGTGTGGTGAGCGCAGTAATCGGCGTCTGCTCGCCACGCTTCGGGCTCGGTGGCTCGCTGCGCTCACAATGGTACAAAAGCCTTAATAAAAATTGATTGGAAGAAAAAACAGAAAATAATAGTGGATGAATCTCATTTGGGGTCAATTGTACATCAACAATGTAACATATGTACTAATGTACTATTAATTTGTTTACCAAATTTCTTCTGCCGCAGTCTCACTACACACAGTCTTCAGCAACAATCACACCTTGTGTAAACAGCATCTGTTACTATCATATGCTTACAACTAACAAATCTATTTTAATAACTGAGTCACAAGGAAAAACCAAATGGGTAAGAAGATCATTTATTATTAAAGTTATATTACATTTTTGAACAGTTAATTACAAATATTAATAAGTGTAAGTTGAATCAGATATTTAATATTAGATTTTACAATTTATTTGAGGTAAGGTTAATTCCATAACTAAATTGTTCTAAAATGTATGGTGTTATATTCTATTATGCACAGTGAGTAGAGAGCCTGGTGGGGCCCAGGGATTTCTCTGGGGGGGGGAGGGGGGGTGTCCTCATCATGGGAGGTGTGGCCACACACCTTTAAAATTGTACTTTAAGTGCATCTCTGGCGACACTGCACCCAAGCACACAGCAGCATGTGCTGTGTTGAGGAGACGAGTGGCTGCTGCTTCTGCTTTCAGGAGGAGCATACTGGACCCCTCCATCAGACCATGCCCCAGTAAACAGGTTGAGTTTCCCTTATCCGTATATCCAAAAACCTAAATATTCCAAAAACAATTGTTTTTCAGAATATTTCTGGGGGGGGGGGGGTGTTTGTTTCCCCCGCCACACCTTGTTTCTTACTTACCTCATCCCCTGGTGTCCACGGTGGCCATCGGAATCCTCTTCAGTGGCATCCCCGGTGGTGGTGGTGGGGGGGGTTGTTTGTTTCCCCCGCCACACCTTGTTTCTTACATACCTCATCCCCTGGCGTCCACGGTGGCCATCTGAATCCTCTTCAGTGGTATCCCCGGTCCCAAGGATGCATTGCGCAGCAGCGCTGGTGATGTCACTTGCACACCCGTGGAATGCATCCTTGGCACCGGGGATGCCTCTGAAGTGGATTTCGAGGGCCGCCGTGGATGCCAGGGGACACCATGGACATTGGGGTACCATTGGGGCACCGCCAGGGGACCAGGTAAGTATGACAAAAAAAAAACCCTCAGAACTCCGCAAAAATCCCTTATCCAAAATGCTTGAGGTCCCGAGCATTTCGGATAAGAGATGCTCAACCTGTACCCCCTCTTGGTGACCCTGATAATGTATATACAGTATAGGGGAAAAGAATTGTTTTGCAAAAGTTCTGAGGATTTTTATTTATTTATTTTTTGCATTATTATTTTTTTGGTGGGTGTCTAAAACCACCGTATTCAAAAATGCCAAAACTACCACAGAATCCGTTTTTAAATTCATCAAACTGATTTTTATGTTAACAAAAATACCAACCATTTAACAATTTACAGTTTGCAAAACCATTGAAGATATTTGGCAAACACACTCCAAACTTGTCAGTAGTAAATGCAGTAGTTTGATGCAAACGTTGGGCAATGTGAGAATGTACAGTACCATGGTTTAAAAACGTATGCCCAACATGTTTTTGGTAAATTTCCAAATTAGACTGTATCTTAAAATCAGACAACATAGGATTATATGGAGAGTCCAAAAAAGGCCATCTCTTATGTAATTGTCCATATTTTTTCAAATGTTATGCATGCTTTTTTATGAACTTCATTCACCTTTAGAGTAGTAAGATGTATGTTTTAAAGAAGGATTTCTAGTGCCGCTCTATGAGATTACATTTTCTTTTTGAATTTTACAGTTTTTTAGTAATGTAGGAGCACCCCAGGAAGCTGTAAATTATATTTATAGCAGTGCTCGAAGTGGGCCGGTATATGACGGTATGTCATACCGGCACTTCTTAAAGCACTGATTTTTTTTTTCAGTGGCAACAGGTACCTAACTCCAGACAGCTACAGATGGAGCTTGAGCCATCTTTTCAGGGGATGGCAGAAGATTCGCCATCCGCCATCCCCCGCCAGCCACCGTAAGGTGACGTGCACACAAGATGCACGTGCGCGTCCCCTTACAACGGGGCTCCCCCCAGGTCCCCGCCGCCTCGCCGAGGGTCACCCCGGGTCGCCGCCGCCTTGCCGCACCCCCCCTAACCCTGTCCTTCTCCCAGAAGTGGAGACGGACAGGGTTCCCGTCCCCCCGCCGACGGGAAACTGGGACGCACGTGCGTGTGAGACGCACGTGCGTCCCAGTCTCTATCGCCAGCGCTTGCCAGTGCAAGGGATCTGGCGAGCGCCGGCCAAAGATGGGACACGATACATCTGTATCTCTCCAACCTCACTCTGCCTAAACACCCGGCACAAAACCCACTCCCCCCACACAAATCTCAGCACTGTGACACAACCAGCGTGGCTGTCTTTGCCCACCACCCCCGCTCAAATAACCGATCATTTTGTAAGACAAAGTAGGCCCCCTCACCCCCACCCGGCGGCTCTGTGCAGCAAAGTAGTTCCCCCTTTACACACCCGCCGGCACAGGCACCGCCACCCCCCTCACCCCGCGGCTCTGTCAGAAACAGGAGCCGCACACCCAGTGGCTCTCTGTGGCAAAGGAGCCCCCCACTTACGCACCCAGCGGCTCTGCAGCACGGGAGCTGCACACCTGGCGGCTCTGTGAGGCGCAGGAGCCACACACCCGGTGGCTCTGTCAAGCACATGAGCCAGCCACCCTCATCTGGCAGCTTTGTAAGGCACAGGAGCTGCACCCCCGCACACCCGGTGGGTCTCTGTGGTAAAGGAGCCCCCGCCCACTTACGCACCCGGCGGCTCTGAGGCACAAGAGCCCTCCATCCTCTTGCTTACACACCCAGCAGGGGTCTCTTCTCGGCAGCTGTGTCCAGCAGCCACTCCTCACCCGCCAGGCGGTGTTGTCTCCGGCAACCAGGCCATGCAACAGATAGCCGCTTTTGGACCCCCCCCCCCCCCCACACTGGCTATGTCTGTCAGCTGTATCCCCGGATGATGTGGATAACCTGTGAGTGGAGGCAACATGGTTGGTATGCCTGTTTCGGCATCCATGTGTCAGTGTGTGGTGGGGTTAGTATGTCCCTCTGTTTGTCCGCATCAGTGTTTTAGCATCTGTCTCTGAGTCAGCTTGTCATGGTTATCTGCAGTTCCAAAACTTCAATCTTCATTAAGAGGGTTTGGACCAATTCCCTCTCAGTGATTGGAGACTGCTACCCTTATATAACCTTAAGCTTTGCCAGAATCTAACAGTTATAGCTTTTTTTTATAGCTGCATTTGGTAGCGTTGTCCTAGATCCTTTCTAGTCTACAGAGATGTGGCGTATTTTGTCTTGTTCGTCCTATCCGAAAGTTCTGCGTTCCTGACCTGCATTATAAGTCAGAAGTCCTGCATGGTGCATTACACACAGTGTGATTTTGGCTTATGATTTGGACTGGATAGTCAAACTTGTATTGTAAGCTAGCCAAAATTGCACAGTGTTAACCCTGCATGCGATACGGATCCGCGACTTCGCGTGGTCAAAAATCGCAAATAGATATAGACTCTACAAGCAAGACAGTTTTGACTATGCCTATGACTGCCATAGGTCAAATAGCACAGTCAAAATTGTAAGTAAAGATAGTCAAAATTGCATAGTTAAAATTGTATAAAGACATTCCTCACTTAGGCCCTTATTCTGGTTGGTGCGGTCATATCCGCGTGCGTTCGTGCCGCCGATGTTTTGTGTCTGCGCATGTGCAGAGGCGTCTCTGCGCATGTGCGAGCGGGGCGTACGGCCAAATCCCGCATGAAATGTGAACTCTCCGAACAGGGGGTGGAGAGGGGCGTGAAGGGCTATTTGGGCTCATTACCATATGCATACACCCCGCGTTTCATGGGCGTTCCCATGCAAACGCTGGGCGTACGTATGGTAATGCGGCCGTGACGCACGTGTAGGGGGTGGACATATGACATCGCCGGATGTCAGCTGCCCGCCCAGATCCCTGCTTTTGCACGGAAAAAATGTCCGTGTGGTCTGAGGTTGCGGGAGCTGGTGGACCACTCGGTCCTGCATTCGATGGTCTGCGACCATCGAATGATGGGGGAGGTTCCCTGAGATGGAGGAGGCGTATTACATGAAAAATACACGTGCGGTCCGTTCGGCCAGCTTCTTACCGCGTACGGATGGAGTTGGCGATCCATACGGAAGGCGGGGTTTCGCACGCACGTTCCTGGCCGCATATTCGGATCCGGCCGCACCGATCAGAATAAGGCCCTTAATGACCTACCTGTTTATCGGCCACCCATACTTACGACCCGGCCTTCGTTTAGCGCCTGCACTGTGACTGCTCGGACTTACGACCCCGCCTGCTCGGATTTACGACCTGCCCGCCTACCCTCTCGCAGTTACGACCCGCCCAGACTGTTTAGCGACCCACGTCTCAGAAGCATTAAGGAGTTTTATATAGGTTCGTTTAATGACCAATTTGCTTAATGACCGGGTCGTAGGAACGGAACCCGGTCGTTAAGTGAGGAATGTCTGTATATATGATTAATTGTCAACTAAATATTTTCAAGTATTCTAAATGATACCCAATGTAAATTATTTAAATGATGTAACCAATCTCCACCCCTAAATGTAGGTTTTTGGGAATAGGACAGAATATGTGGAATTTAAAGGGAATTAACAATTGAAATGTTATTTGCTGTAACATAAAGGTAGTACAGGTATTATTATAATTTGTACATTTTATAAAAATGTGTAGTTAGCATAACACTGCAACTATGACATAGTAGTACATTACAAAGATAATCATAAAAGGCTATTTTCCCCTGGGAGCCACCTGCACAGATCTAATTATAGAAAAAGCACAACAGCGAAAAAGCAAAGAGCTGAAATATAGTCATGGGTATATAAATAAATCTTCATAGAATGAAATCATTTATAGACATTGCTGCATTTACTGTATAATATTTCTGTTTTAGTTACAGCTGTTAAAAATAATTTTGGCATGAGGGTTCTTTAATCTCTTGTAGTACAGAATTGTTTATTGTAGTAATATGAAGAGATAGTTATATTAATAATCAATCTTTAGGCTTAAAGGTGTTTTATTTAAATTCATTCTGGACACTGATTTAGCTTGTTAACCAAATGTAGAAGGATTGCTTAGTATTGTTATGCATATATATTTACCATATGAACAGTGGAAGCTCTTACCTATTACGAGAATAGCCCACAGAAGAACGAACCACCGGAGAAACGCACTTGCTGCCCAGGTCTCAGTACACAATGCATGTGACGGGCACATTCGCATAGGCGGCATCTTGATTGCGCATATGCAAACCCCGGCATCAATGGGCTGCATCAGCTGCAGCCCATAAAAACCAGCTTGGACTGATGACAAATTAGGGAGTGGCTTCCTAAAGGGGGGAAGGGGGGAGGGGAGCTGCGGTTTGTAAAACCCAGCTCTCCATATGAAGTACTATGCCTAACAAATGCAATTTTTAAATATTAAAATAAGCATAGTTAATATAAAAGGCATTGCTTTCGTTTATCGGGAGGCACTCGTGTAATATGTAACAAAAGCTCAGTCGTGGTAATTTACATTAGTGCATTGTAATAACAAGCAACAGTATTCCACCATGACCATATTTTATATGTGGCTTGGGGTAAATATGCCCCTTAGGGGGTATTCAATAAGATACAGTAATTTACAGCATGTGAGAAATGGTGTTAGCCTTGAGTTTTATTGCCGGGAGCTTTTCTCACCCAGATTTTTTTTCTTGCCCAGTAGATTACCATCTTAATGGACATTAACCCATAGAACCTGGGATAAATTCCCAGATTTATGGGTTAACGTGGTTACAGCACCTGAAAACAGGCTATTTATCCTCATCACTTTTCGAGTTCAAGCATAAAAAATATCCCCATTAGCTGCAGCTTGTTGACTGCCTTTAGGGCTAAATAAATAGTCCTAATGCTTTAATTTCCCCCCATAGTGTGCTTAGAAACTCACTTTCTTCACCACGTCATTTATTGGACAAATTATCTATAGAAGAAATCCCAAATAATCTTTATCATCCCCATTCCATTCCACAGCTTGACTGCAGATATCTCCAGTTCCCAGAAATAGATTTCTTAGATTTCAATGGAATTAAAAACTAGAGAATCCCACCTACCAAATGGCACTGGGGACTAGGGGGATCAGATTTCAGGAGGCAGAGCAATTTGCCAATATAAAACTACATACCAGGTGTGTGGAGCTGGAGCAGTAACCAGCTGCTGGAAGGCTGATATCTCTGGATCTGGGAACAGTAGAGACAAGCTTCTAGTGTCCATCAGGGGGAGAGTCCCAGCTTTTGGAATATCTTTTTTCCATTATCTGTCTCTCCAGTCCTCCAGCCTGTCACTGCCCTCCCCGGACGGTTGCACTGAGAAATCTTTGTCCTGGCCAATGCACCTGTTGATCAATACAAAGTTGGTACACTGCACTCACCCTGTTAGTCAGTTGGATGTTAGGCACTGCTCTGCCTTAAGGGTTTCCCAGACCCTTTTTGGTTCATAGATAATGTTTGGTTGATGGGCATGAGCGCTGCATGTATTTGTTTGAATGTTATGAGTGTTAAGGTGTCCATACACTAGTAAGATTTATCTTCAGATCTGGCTGGTTGGAACAAAAACATGGTTGTGGATGAGTGACAGTTTGTCAGTTTTCCAGCATTTCCAAGCAAACGGTCAACTGTCATTTGCTCTCATCCATAACCATGTTTTTGTTCCAACCAGACAGATCTGCAGATAAATCTGCGTGTGTATGGCCACCTTAAGAAGTTGAAGAATAAGACTGAGATGAAGATTTGTCACGTTAAAGTGTACAATTTACTCAATAAATCGTTAAAAAAATATGTGTACATAGAAATACAATCAAGAAATGAAAGTAGGATTAAAAAGTAAATTCTGATTCAAACTGATAATTGCTTGGATGGGGGTGGGTTGCGAAACAAATTTATAGGTGGAGGGGTGTATGGATATTGGTGGCATAATTGGTGTTTGGTACACATACAGGGGGTCCCCAGTTGATGAGAAACTTTCACTACAGTGTCACCGTAGGGGGATTTCCAATTGGGGTTCAGGTGGTCTTTTAGGGACCCCTTTACAATCCCGTTGGTCTCTTCTCCTGGAGCCTACGGTCTCCCTCAGTGATTGACTATCATTAAGGGAGACCATAGGCTCAAGGAGAAGAGACCTATGGGATTGTTAAGGGTCCCTATAAGACCACCTGGACCCCAATTGGGAATCCCACTATGGTGGCACTGTAGTGAAAATCCCATCAATTGAGGACCCCCTGTTGGTGTACCAAACACCAATTATGCCCACAATATAAATACCCACCACCTATAGATTTGTTTCGTAACCCCCCTATCCAAACAATTATCAGTTTGAATCAGAACTTATTTTTTAATCCTACTTTCATTTCTTGATTGTACTTCTATGTACACTTATATTTTTTTTCACGATTTATTGAGTAAATTGTACACTTTAACATGGCAAATCTTTATCTCAGTGTTATTCTTCAACTTCTTACACTCCAAACCTTATCAATACACCCATTGATGATTGCGATGGCTGGATCGGCTGGACCCGGCGGGTGTAGGGAAGAATTTGGCCCATTGCACCCGTTCCCCGTGGTGCATTGCAGTCCAGGTAGCATGCCTTGCATCATGTGGCCAGGCCCGTGGACCTGCTCCCACACTCAGGGGCTGCCAGACTGTTTGGTAGAGACGCCCGGTGCATGTGCTTTACAGATCTCCAGACCTCAGAGACTGCTGCAGGCAGGATCGGTGAGGGGAGCGGCCGTGGCAGGAAGCGGTGAATTTTTAATCAATTATGGTGCGGTAAGTAACGCCCACCCCGGTCTCCATGCACTCAGTGCTTGCAATTACACACCATAGGAACTGTACCATTGAAAGTATAGAAATGGAGGTGTGGTCATGCCCCCTTTCCCGTGGCCACGTCCCTTTCTGATTTTGTATCGATTTCTGACCCTCAGATGTTGGAGGGTATGTCATAGGTGCTAAATTTCTGGAGTGGATGTGGAATTCATCAACACATACAAGTTATCAACTCAGGAGCGTTGTGTTTCAAACAACAACACCACACCTGATTTCATTGCCATCATTGATTATCAATGCAAACAAATTATAACATTATGGTGGAATCTTTAACAAATTACAATCTTAGGTCTTTGGCACAGCATATTGTAAGATTACATTTTTCAGCAATTTTGGAAATAAAAAAACACAAATAAAACAAGACTTTGCCCCTTGCATGGCCATCCGAAGCAGCATTGTGGGTTTCTTATATACATTACAGTAGATTATCTACTGAGCTCTGTTTGATTGACAGACTGAAATCAAATGTTTTCCCAGCTGTTCTGATATAATAGCATGGAGGCTGGTGACAGTTATTCACATATATGGGAATGAAGTAATGGGAAACATCTTTGGGCTTTTAATTATTGATAACACGTGAGAAGTTATATTGGCAACTGTACTCTGAGAATCTGCATTATAACATTTGCTACAGTACAAACTGTTATTCCTGGTGAACACAACTTATTTTATACTGCTAAATTTGTCAGGTCATCAAGATACTGCATACCAAACGTGCCAAATCCAAAAATACCAAACTTTTTATACATATAAAAGAGCCCTTGTATCAATCAAGAACTTGGTGACGTTAGTATTAACCTACTGCACAATGCATCCTAAACCAACTACCACAGGTCTTGAAGGTGCAAAAATGTTTTTAAAACAATATCATTTTTTACAAAAAATTATATTTTTAGCCATTTTTTAAGTAAATTAAGGGGTTATTATGACCTGATCACTGCTGGGCGATTTAGCAAAGGACTGCAATTATATAGCTGCCGTCCAGACAGAGTGAAATCCTGGCCTGTGCAGGTTTGTGAATGGCTTGCACAAATCACGCCAATCGGCAGCCAGCTGCAAAGCCACTCACCATGGAGTGATTGTCCCAGTCTGTGCATAACCCAGAACCTACATTCTTGTGATAGAAACAGGTTGATCAAACCTCCCTGAAAACTCCTGGGCACACAAAAACGTCCGGGTTACACCCACATACGGCGATTTACTAGCGATCAGAATAGATCGATGGGATTTGTCCCTATTATGGGCTCATGCATGCACATTATGATCTGTGCATGCACAGTTGTTCCATATTCCATCGCATTGCGAATTCGCACAGCAGTGACCAGGTCTGAATCGGCCCCAAAGACTGAACCATAAAAAAAAGGTAACATTTTATCAGGGACACCTAAGGCCAAAACAAACACACATTTTCCGTAATTCATTAATCATTTCACAGAGTGGCATTGATCTACTGCTCTTACAGATTGAATCCACTGTACAGAGAGAAAACACAATGATTCTTTGTAGCAGTTGCATACAATGGCAACAGAACAAGTCTGATTAATACAGGGACAATTGGTAGGTTGCCATAGAAACTAAAATATGTGTTAGCAGCAAAATCATTTTGCATGGAATCAGTTTTAACCCTTTCAGTGCCAAGTGAATTTGTCGATATAGGTGTGCAAATTGCCAAGCAAACATTTGTATTCATCATAATGACAATAGGCTTGCAGGTGAATGCACTGTAAATTACAAGATATGGGTATGTACAGTGGTGGCTCCAGAGGTAAGGCACAGTCCAAAAATAAAATAGGAGAGTCACACCAATTGCTACCCCATATACATCCAAACAACACCAATTGGTGTGGATCCCCATTTCATTTTTGGACAATGCCTTACCTCTGGAGCCACCACTGTACAGAACCATTTTTTTACTGCACTCTACCAGCCTCCCAATAAGTTCAAAATGCCCCAACCCAAGAGGCAGATGCTCTCTTGCCCAGTTGGCCCCTGCTCAAAGGCTCCTTGAGATCGTGGGGCCATATGCATCTGCCAAGTGTGCCAATACATGAAGATAGCCCTGCCTTGTACTATTCTTTTGACTGTCCACTCAGGTGGGGACAAAATTGTCTAAGTGGCTGCGCAACACAAGGATGCAAATGGTAGAGGTGTCTTATGGAAAAGACTCCCACTGCTGACTTGTGTGATCGACTGCATGCTTCTGTAATCTACATTACATTCTTATTTAGGTTGTCCAGCAAAACTACTTTGCTGGGGCCAGGGAAACTGTATGGGGCTGACCCATCCCTGTTTTCTGGAACACTTCCCATTGACACTCCAAAACGCCTGCAGCATGACAATGAGGCTGTGGTTAACAGGGCATGAGACATGCGCACTGTGGCTCAGGCGCATGCCCTGTGCTGAAAGTATTGGACACATGGGACTGAACCATTTCCTGGGGTCAGTGATTTCAGGGCCTGTGTACTGTACAGTAGTAGTTTTTGCATTAAAGAAAATCAGTCATGTGAGAGGCGGTATTAGAGTATTAATCTTCAGAAAAATGTTATTCAGTTTCAAGTTTGTATAAAATAAAACGTTTAAAATTCTGTGAGAATTCAGATGTACGTGTTACTTAATTGAAAAATAGCTGCAGTAAAAAAAAGGGCTGTTACAGTAAATAAGGATTTTGCTTGCTTCATAGATGCAATAAGATGTAAATAATAAATGTATATAGATAGACATGTTGGTATGCAAACCTTAAAATAGTCTCAACTTTAAATATTGATTTGTGTTTAATATTTTATTATATACTGCTTTGAACACACAATGTTAAATTCCACTGTGGTGAATTGTTTATGAAATTTCATTATTTTAGCTCTAGAAGTAAATATTTAATTTAAATCTAGTTTAGCGCTATGTGCGAATAACTGATTCTTTCTTTGCTGGGGGTAGGCTTGCCTATTTACAGAAATATGAAATTATTTAGCTTCACAAATGTTCTGCTACAGGCTTAGTATCCCTTATCCAAAATGCTCGTGACCAGAAGAATTTTGGATAACGGATTATTCCGTATTTCTGAATATTTTTATATTTCAATGATGTATCTTGAGGTAGCTTGCATTTATGTTGTATAAACATATAAAACACATGAAATACACACAAATATGTTTTATTTGTGCATAAAACAAGGTTTCAAAACATGAAACAAAGTTTGTGTACTATCTCAGACACTGAATATAAATGCCAACCAATCATTTTCTTGCAGATATTTAGTGCCAGTTACATATCATGTCCTCAGTAGTGCTGTTACAGATGTCCCAAGTAGTGCTTTTATAAAAAAAAAAAAATCACTTTCTGGAATGTATGGTTTTCAGAATAATTTGGATAACGGATATTTGGATACTCAACCTGTACCACTAGAATAACTGAGTTTTAAGGTAGGGCAGCCATATTTTTTAAACAAATGTAGTTAACTTAAGTGGCAAATGCTGTTAGTCAGGGCTGACATTGTGTGGCCCGGTACTATTAACCATCCAGACCCCCTTTATAGGATTACCTTTTACATCGGGCCTTTCTCTTCTCTGCACTCTAGAGCCCTTGAGTTCTAGACTAGGGCACAATGTTGCACTGCAGTGTGGCACTCCACCCCTATGTCATGTACACACATCCTGATGTCTCATAAAGATGAAGCAGTATGGACATGCAGGAACAATTAACAGAAGGCTATTGTGCAAGGAAAGCTAGTTTTTAAGAAGTCCCCTATGCACATCCACCTGATAATGTTTAACAACCTTGTACAGCTCAACAGGTGCCAGCAGTAGGAGCCAGGGGTGGGCCCTCCTTGCTGTCCAGGGCGAGGATTGCAGGTACAGGAGTCTCTACCCTGATGGTGGCCCACGTTGCAACAATATTAATTCTATCTGTAATATGAATTACAGAAATGCAGGGTGGTCACTGCACACAGACCCATGACTCAAAACACTATAGGGGCTATAATATACCGCAATGTGGGGTATTTTTTTATTAGTTTTTTAGACCAATAATGTAATGTGGAGCTGATAATTAATAAAAACCTAAAATGTAACATTGAACTTGTTTCTTTAAGAACGTGTACATTTTTAGCTAATTTGGGTAAATATGAAAGTGTACCCTGGAAAATTAATACTATTGTAATATTTTCCAATAACTGCAACTATAGAATTATTTTTGTAATATTCATTTGATTCTACTGTACATATTAATATTTAAATAATATTGGACAATGTAATAATGTCTTTGGAACAAGTAAGCCAGTAAAGAAATCTTTTTTTTAATACAGTGCTCTACAATCAACAACAATTTTTTCAGACAAAGGAACTGGTTCGCTCAGCAATACACGTAATATAATTGCACACTCATTGCCTGTTTTAATTGCTCAATTTTCATAGCTGTGATTTTCAGCATATCTTTTTGATTATTCTGTTTAGTTATATTACCCTATTAGGAATCATGAATTATTCTCATAACACAATTATCCTGTTGCAGTTTAAGCAAAAATCAAGAGAAGAAACAAAAAACTAATTATATAAAGAGATGAGTAAGTGTTAAAGTATGTTAATTTGCTTGCTTTAATTTTTTCCGGACCATACTCTGAGCATTAGATGCTGCAATCACCCCATTTTGTGTAATTTCTTCTAGGGGCAGTGGCGTAACTATAGGGGGCGTCTAAATGCCGTGGGGACCGGGGGCTTGGGTGGCCTGTGGGCCCAGCAGTCATTTCACAGCACCATCTTGAATTGTTATAATTTTTCTAATTTATAATCCGGCGCGACACGCCCAATTAGTGGCTGGTAGGGAACTCAGCACTTTGCAGCTTAGAGTGCCACACTATACAGGGCACTGCAGTTGCCCTCTCTATTTGCCGGGTGCTCAATTCTGGTAGTCATCCCTGCACAGTCCCAGAAGTCTCTTCCTCTGTGCCGGGTGCCACAGAGCATGAGAACTGAACCCTAGTGCAAGAAGAAGGTTGTGTCAGGCCATGGCACCGGCACAGATGCCTGTGATTCACTGTCAAACAGGTAAAGGCAGGCCAGTGGGCAAGCATTGGGGAGAGGCGCAGGCCCTAAGAAGCACTGGCTCAACGTGTTAGCAGCTAGTTGTGCTTCCTAGTAAGGCAGTGGGGGAGCCAGCCTGTGTCAGCTGGATTTAAACGTCTCTTGCTGGTGTTTGGCCGCCAGCAGTACCCTCCAGGTTAAAGTGTTTTTCACATTACATGTTTTTTCCTCACCCCCCTAACGTTCATATGCTTGACAACCCCTGCCCCTCTGCAATCGACAGCCTTTCCCCCTTGTCTCTCTTTCTAACATTCTCTCTTGCTCCCGTCTCGCTTTAACTCTCTGAACCTCTCTCCCTCTAATTCTCTCACTCTCTCTCTCTGACACGCTCTACCCCCCTCTCTCTCTGACACCCTCTCTCTCTCTCCCTATACTCTCACTCTCCTGCTCTAGTTCCTTAACACTGTCTCTTCCTGACACACTCTCCCTCCCAGTGGATGCAAAGAAAAAGCCCTTTTAGAGGGTGAAATGTATTAGAAGGTATTGCCTAGCTACTTGCACTTCATATGCTAATTCGAACCCAGCTGACAACCATCGTCTATCGACTTTACCACTCACCAATACTTGCCAATTTCAAATATGGCGACAGCACATCCAGCCGTTTAAAGTCGCAGCCTGAAGTCTGCTAGGAGAATCTCTTAACTGGACTACGGATAAAGTGCATTATTTTGACTAAAAGATTTATCATCAATATATATATACATTTCCTACTACATAAAAGTATTTTAATATATGTATATAGTATATGTACTATTAGTATGTTCTATTTCATTTAATTATTATATAGGTGGCCGCTTAGTTTAAATCAAATGTGTGAAAATAAAATGTATTACTTTTATTAATTGAAACAGTTCCCATTTGGTTATTGTGTATGCGTGTTCCTTTATGGTGTTTAGTAATATTTTTGAAGGCGCAGTATTTCCACCCTTTGAGTAATTGCATTTTTCCTGTCTATAGTTTACATCCATTTTTTGGATTCAGACAGAAGTCCATTTATTTGTACATACACTTGTACATATAGAACACTGATGCTTGTATACATATATACACACAACAATTTAATTAATTAAACATTATTCTATATATATGGTATATTAGCGCCCAATCGGTCTACCAGTTTCTATTGGCTATATATACCTGTGGGTCAGTCCAATTCTGCCTATATCAGCAGGATGGGGGAGCCCATTCCTTATCAGTTTGCAAGGAGAGGTTAGACAGCCATAAAGGACCATACATACAGACATTATTCTTTTGGATGCTTACATTTTGGTAGAGACAGATTTACCCTTTTCTGCATCCATAACAGCTCTTACGAATACTTACTTGAGACCAAGGATGAAGGCTACTGTATATACACTGCAATGATCAAATAATTTATGACCTGGCATTTTCAATCCTTTGGTGTTAACATCACCTCTCTCCTCCAATTATCCATATTTTTTTAACCTCAGATGTGAATTGGGCATGTTTTCAGCCACTGTCACATTGTATCGCTTAGCACTTACTCAGTTGATCCCAGGCTTCACAGATCATTAAATGTAACTGTTCCTGCCCTGCAAAGAGGCTTTGCTGCTTGGTCAGCAGAGAAGTGATCCAAAAGTTACACCTTCCACCACTGACACGTCAATATGCTCATTGCGCATAAGAAGTAACTTGAGAGGTATCTGCACTAATACGCCTTCCAATGAAGAAAGCCAGGGACCCAATTAATATGTGACAGTCTCTCGTCAGTGGTACTTGAGACCATTAACCCCTTCCCGACATTTGACGTACATTTACGTCATGGTCGGGAAGCACTTCCCGACACATGGCGTAAATGTACGTCATGGATTTAAACTGTCACCGCGTCTATAGACGCGGTGACAGTTTCAACATGTCTGCTGTCCCTGACAGCAGACATGTCCGTGCATGCCCCGGGGGGGCTGCGATGCCGCCCCCCCGTCGGCGATCGCTGTGATTGGCTGTTCAGTGTGAACAGCCATTCACAGCGTTTTCCTGTGTCACCGGCGAATAACGTTCGCCGGTGACACGGGATCAGAGGTGATTGGTGCTGTAAAGTACAGCACCAATCACCGCGGGGTGTAAGGGTGACACTGGTGTCACCCCACCTCACCCCGCCCGCCCCCAAAGGCCGTGATTGGTCCGTCGGTCCGACGGACCAATCACAGCCAAGGAGGGGGATTTAAACTAACGGTGACTGCACTGCAGACGCCATTCCGGTCTGGAAAGCGTGCAGTGCGGTCACCGTACCCCCCTGCCGCCATACTGACCAGAATACTTGCTGCAATACTTACCTGATCGCTGCTGATTGCTTCCTGGATCCTGTTCAATAATTGTGCCTTCCTGTGAAATTGTGCTGCTGCAGTGTACTAGCTAGATAGATAGAGAGATAGAGAGATAGATAGAGAGAGATAGAGAGAGATAGAGAGAGAGAGATAGAGAGAGATAGAGAGAGATAGAGAGAGAGATAGTGTCAGAGAGTGCTATATTTTGTGCTGCTGCAGTGTGATATAGTTATAGATAGAGAGAGAGAGAGAGAGATAGAGAGAGAGGCCTACTGACAGAGTGCTATATTTTGTGCTGCTGCAGTGTGATAGTTATAGAGAGATAGAGAGAGATAGAGAGAGAGAGATAGAGAGAGATAGAGAGAGATAGAGAGAGAGATAGTGTCAGAGAGTGCTATATTTTGTGCTGCTGCAGTGTGATATAGTTATAGATAGAGAGAGAGAGAGAGAGATAGAGAGAGAGGCCTACTGACAGAGTGCTATATTTTGTGCTGCTGCAGTGTGATAGTTATAGAGAGATAGAGAGAGATAGAGAGAGAGAGATAGAGAGAGATAGAGAGAGATAGTGACAGATTGTGCTATATATTTTTTATATAACTGACTGCTGCCCCCTCCTTTTGTGCTGATCAGTATAAATTAACTGATCAGCAACTTTTTGGGGGCGCAGGTTTTTTTTAATATATAGATATACCTGTCAGTGCTGCTGCTGCAGTGTCATAGAGTGATAGATAGTGATAGATAGTGAGAGATAGAGAGATAGAGAGAGATAGTGATAGAGAGTGCTAAATTTTGTGTCTGCTGTCCCCGCCTTTTGTGCTGATCACTATATCTGAGGTGATCAGCAACTTTTTTGGGGGTACAGAGGTTTTTTTTTTTTTATATATACCTGTCAGTTGCACCAAAGGTTGTGCACCTGCTGCACCTCACTGGTAATCAGTGTCGCATCACTGATCACCTTTTTTTTTTGTGTGTGTGCTGTGGGGTATTTTTTTAATTTTTTTTTTTTACACACACTGTGATTTTGTGGGTGTCCTGTGGCCGCTGTGCGCTGATCAGTGACGTACATCACTGATCATCTCTTTCGGCACAGGGTTGATCTATTTTTTTTTTTTTTTTTGATCAAATTCCTGTTGCCTTTGAGCGCTGTTCAGTGACAGACGTTACTGACCAACATCTGTGCTCAATTTTTGGCGCAGGACCTTTTTTTTTTTAACCCCTTCCTTTTTTTTTTTTTTAACCCCTTCATTTTTTTTTTTTTTAACACCTTCATTTTTTTTTTTTTTTATTGGTATAAAGTATTTTTTTTTTTTCTGCACTACATACACACTACACACTACATACCCCCCGGATTGAAATAAAGTTTGTGCCCCCCCCTACACTATACACGTGTTGAAACATTTCACTACCGGTAACACAAAAATAAAAATGGCATCCCAAATGTCCTCCCAAATGTCCTCCCAAATGTCCTCCCAATCATCCAGGAGAATGTATTCAGTGGAGGAGGCATATGCCATGCTTGCTTCTGACTCTGACACAGCCAGTGATGCAAGCGGGGAATTTGAAGGATTTGCCTTAAGCTCCTCTTCCTCCTCTGCTGATGAGGGACCCCCTCAAAGACGCCCCCGTAGATCAGCTGAGATTCCCCCCCCAATAATTGATCTAGTATGGACCCCACCACCAGACAATTTTGAGCCCCAGGTTCCTGAGTTTTTGGCCATGCCAGGAATCCAATTTGATTCCACAGGTCTCAGAGAAATTGACTTTTTCAAATTATTTTTCTCTGATGATTTTATAAATTTAATGGTGGACCAAACTAATTTATATGCCCAGCAGTTTATTGCTCAAAACCCCACGTCATCATTTGCTAGGTGGACCCCTGTAGATGCAGTAGAGATGATGACGTTTTGGGGTCTGGTGTTTCATATGGGCATAGTAAAAAAGCCAGAAATTAGGCAATATTGGAGTACAGATGTTCTGTACAGTACTCCATTTTACCGTATGGCCATGCCCCGGACTCGATTTGAGACAATTCTTAAATTCATACATTACACCGATAATGCACAGTGCCCACCCAGAGATGATCCCACCTTTGACCGGCTATTCAAAGTCAGGCCGGTCATTGATCATTTCAGTGCCAAATTTGAAGAGGTGTACATCCCTGAAAAATTTATTTGTATCGACGAGTCCCTTATACATTTTAAAGGAAGGGTTAAATTCCGCCAGTACCTTCCCAGTAAGAGGGCAAGGTATGGCATAAAAATGTATAAACTGTGTGAAAGCACCTCAGGGTACACCCACAGGTTTAGGGTTTATGAAGGGAAGGATTCAAGAATTCAACCGCCAGAATGCCCCCCCTCCCTCGTAGGTGTTAGTGGGAAAATTGTCTGGGATTTAGTGCACCCCTTCCTGGATAAAGGTTATCACCTCTATGTGGATAACTTTTACACTAGCATCCCCCTGTTTAAGGCCCTTGGTTCAAGAGGTACAGCAGCTTGCGGTACTGTGCGCAAGAACCAAAGAGGCCTCCCAAAAACGCACATTGCCCAAGTAATGAGAAGGGGTGAAAGCAGGGGAATATGCACCGAAAATATGTTGTTGGTCAAATATAAGGACAAGAGGGATGTCCTTATACTGACAACAATTCACGGAGACAGTACCACCTCCGTCCCTGTACGAGGTACCAGTACCCACACCTCAAAACCTAATTGTATCCTGGATTACAATAGGTACATGGGCGGAGTGGATCTTTCAGATCAGGTACTGAAGCCGTACAGTGCCCTGCGGAAAACAAAAATCTGGTACAAGAAGGTGGCCGTGTATATCATCCAGATGGCACTGTATAACGCTTACGTGCTATTCCGTTCTACCGGCCAGAGGGGGACATTTATGCACTTTCAAGAGGAAGTCATAAAGGGCCTAATATTTGGGAACCAGCAGGCAGAGGGCCCCAGTACTTCTAGTACTGGCCCCCGTATTGTACCAGGGCAGCATTTTCCTGATGAAATCCCCTCCACTGGAAAAAAGGGCAGGACACAAAAAAGGTGCAAAGTTTGCTATAAAAAGGGAATAAGAAAGCAAACTATTTTCCAGTGTGACACTTGCCCCGACAAACCCGGCCTATGTATAAAGGAGTGTTTTAAATTATACCACACATCTATGGAATATTAGGTTCATAATTTCACCGTGCTTCGGGGGTCTTGCTAATGCCACATAGCACCCACCATTCATTCCACCAGAATCTGAGCCGCAAAATCCAAAAATCACTCCTTCCCTTCTGAGTCCTGCCATGCACCCAACTGGTATTTTTTGGTCACATGTGAGGCATTGCCGTACTCGGGAGATATTGGGGCACAGATTTTGGGGTGCTTTTTCTCCTTCATACCTTCTGAAAATGAAAAATTTTGAGCCAGAACTGCATTTTTGTGTAAAAAATGTAATTTTTCTTTTTCACTGCCCACTTGTATCAAAATTGGTGAAACCCCTGGGGGTTTTAAATGTACACTATACCCCTAGATGAATTCCCTGAGGGGTGTAGTTTTCAAAATGGGGTGACTTGTGGGGGGGTTCCACTGTATTGGTGCTTGGGGGGTCTTGCTAATGCGACATAGCACCCACCAAAATTCCACCAGAATTTGTGCTGCAAACTCCAAATATCACTCCTTCCCTTCTGAGTCCTGCCACTTTTTGGTCACACATGAGGCATTGCCGTACTCGGGAGAAATTGGGGCACAGATTTTGGGGTGCTTTGTCTCCTTCATTCCTTGTGAAAATGAAATATTTTGAGCCAGAACTGCATTTTTGTGTAAAAAAATGTAATTTTTCATTTTCACTGCCCACTTGTATCAAAATTGGTGAAACCCCTGGGGGTTTGAAATGTACACTATACCCCTAGATGAATTCCCTGAGGGGTGTAGTTTGCAAAATGGGGTGACTTGTGGGGGGGTTCCACTGTATTGGTGCAACATAGCACCCACCATTCATTCCACCAGAATCTGTGCTGCAAAATCCAAAAATCACTCCTTCCCTTCTGAGTCCTGCCATGCACCCAACTGGTATTTTTTGGTCACATGTGAGGCATTGCCGTACTCGGGAGAAATTGGGGCACAGATTTTGGGGTGCTTTTTCTCCTTCATACCTTCTGAAAATGAAAAATTTTGAGCCAGAACTGCATTTTTGTGTAAAAAATGTAATTTTTCTTTTTCACTGCCCACTTGTATCAAAATTGGTGAAACCCCTGGGGGTTTTAAATGTACACTATACCCCTAGATGAATTCCCTGAGGGGTGTAGTTTGCAAAATGGGGTGACTTGTGGGGGGGTTCCACTGTATTGGTGCTTGGGGGGTCTTGCTAATGCGACATAGCACCCACCAAAATTCCACCAGAATTTGTGCTGCAAACTCCAAATATCACTCCTTCCCTTCTGAGTCCTGCCACTTTTTGGTCACACATGAGGCATTGCCGTACTCGGGAGAAATTGGGGCACAGATTTTGGGGTGCTTTGTCTCCTTCATTCCTTGTGAAAATGAAATATTTTGAGCCAGAACTGCATTTTTGTGTAAAAAAATGTAATTTTTCATTTTCACTGCCCACTTGTATCAAAATTGGTGAAACCCCTGGGGGTTTGAAATGTACACTATACCCCTAGATGAATTCCCTGAGGGGTGTAGTTTGCAAAATGGGGTGACTTGTGGGGGGGTTCCACTGTATTGGTGCAACATAGCACCCACCATTCATTCCACCAGAATCTGTGCTGCAAAATCCAAAAATCACTCCTTCCCTTCTGAGTCCTGCCATGCACCCAACTGGTATTTTTTGGTCACATGTGAGGCATTGCCGTACTCGGGAGAAATTGGGGCACAGATTTTGGGGTGCTTTTTCTCCTTCATACCTTCTGAAAATGAAAAATTTTGAGCCAGAACTGCATTTTTGTGTAAAAAATGTAATTTTTCTTTTTCACTGCCCACTTGTATCAAAATTGGTGAAACCCCTGGGGGTTTTAAATGTACACTATACCCCTAGATGAATTCCCTGAGGGGTGTAGTTTGCAAAATGGGGTCACTTGTGGGGGGGTTCTACTGTATTGGTGCTTGGGGGGTCTTGCTAATGCGACATAGCACCCACCAAAATTCCACCAGAATCTGAGCTGCAAAATCCAAAAATCACTCCTTCCCTTTTGAGTCCTGCCATGCACCCAACTGGTATTTTTTGGTCACATGTGAGGCATTGCCGTACTCGGGAGAAATTGGGGCACAGATTTTGGGGTGCTTTTTCTCCTTCATACCTTCTGAAAATGAAAAATTTTGAGCCAGAACTGCATTTTTGTGTAAAAAATGTAATTTTTCTTTTTCACTGCCCACTTGTATCAAAATTGGTGAAACCCCTGGGGGTTTTAAATGTACACTATACCCCTAGATGAATTCCCTGAGGGGTGTAGTTTGCAAAATGGGGTCACTTGTGGGGGGGTTCTACTGTATTGGTGCTTGGGGGGTCTTGCTAATGCGACATAGCACCCACCAAAATTCCACCAGAATCTGAGCTGCAAAATCCAAAAATCACTCCTTCCCTTTTGAGTCCTGCCATGCACCCAACTGGTATTTTTTGGTCACATGTGAGGCATTGCCGTACTCGGGAGAAATTGGGGCACAGATTTTGGGGTGCTTTTTCTCCTTCATATCTTCTGAAAATGAAAAATTTTGAGCCAGAACTGCATTTTTGTGTAAAAAATGTAATTTTTCATGTTCACTGCCCACTTGTATCAAAATTGGTGAAACCCCTGGGGGTTTGAAATGTACACTATACCCCTAGATGAATTCCCTGAGGGGTGTAGTTTGCAAAATGGGGTGACTTGTGGGGGGGTTCCACTGTATTGGTGCTTGGGGGGTCTTGCTAATGCGACATAGCACCCACCAAAATTCCACCAGAATCTGAGCCACAAAATCCAAAAATCACTCCTTCCGTTCTGAGTCCTGCCATGCACCCAACTGGTATTTTTTGGTCACATGTGAGGCATTGCCGTACTCGGAAGAAATTGGGGCACATATTTTGGGGTGCTTTTTCTCCTTCATACCTTCTGAAAATGAAAAATTGTGAGCCAGAACTGCATTTTTGTGTAAAAAAATGTAATTTTTCATTTTCACTGCCCACTTGTATCAAAATTGGTGAAACCCCTGGGGGTTTGAAATGTACACTATACCCCTAGATGAATTCCCTGAGGGGTGTACTTTGCAAAATGGGGTGACTTGTGGGGGGGTTCCACTGTATTGGTGCAACATAGCACCCACCATTCATTCCACCAGAATGTGTGCTGCAAAATCCAAAAATCACTCCTTCCGTTCTGAGTCCTGCCATGCACCCAACTGGTATTTTTTGGTCACATGTGAGGCATTGCCGTACTCGGGAGATATTGGGGCACAGATTTTGGGGTGCTTTTTCTCCTTCATACCTTCTGAAAATGAAAAATTTTGAGCCAGAACTGCATTTTTGTGTAAAAAAATGTAATTTTTCATTTTCACTGCCCACTTGTATCAAAATTGGTGAAACCCCTGGGGGTTTGAAATGTACACTATACCCCTAGATGAATTCCCTGAGGGGTGTAGTTTTCAAAATGGGGTGACTTGTGGGGGGGTTCCACTGTATTGGTGCTTGGGGGGTCTTGCTAATGCGACATAGCACCCACCAAAATTCCACCAGAATCTGAGCTGCAAAATCCAAAAATCACTCCTTCCGTTCTGAGTCCTGCCATGCACCCAACTGGTATTTTTTGGTCACATGTGAGGCATTGCCGTACTCGGAAGAAATTGGGGCACATATTTTGGGGTGCTTTTTCTCCTTCATACCTTCTGAAAATGAAAAATTGTGAGCCAGAACTGCATTTTTGTGTAAAAAAATGTAATTTTTCATTTTCACTGCCCACTTGTATCAAAATTGGTGAAACCCCTGGGGGTTTGAAATGTACACTATACCCCTAGATGAATTCCCTGAGGGGTGTACTTTGCAAAATGGGGTGACTTGTGGGGGGGTTCCACTGTATTGGTGCAACATAGCACCCACCATTCATTCCACCAGAATCTGTGCTGCAAAATCCAAAAATCACTCCTTCCCTTCTGAGTCCTGCCATGCACCCAACTGGTATTTTTTGGTCACATGTGAGGCATTGCCGTACTCGGGAGAAATTGGGGCACAGATTTTGGGGTGCTTTTTCTCCTTCATACCTTCTGAAAATGAAAAATTTTGAGCCAGAACTGCATTTTTGTGTAAAAAAATGTAATTTTTCATTTTCACTGCCCACTTGTATCAAAATTGGTGAAACCCCTGGGGGTTTGAAATGTACACTATACCCCTAGATGAATTCCCTGAGGGGTGTAGTTTGCAAAATGGGGTGACTTGTGGGGGGGTTCCACTGTATTGGTGCTTGGGGGGTCTTGCTAATGCGACATAGCACCCACCAAAATTCCACCAGAATCTGAGCTGCAAAATCCAAAAATCACTCCTTCCCTTTTGAGTCCTGCCATGCACCCAACTGGTATTTTTTGGTCACATGTGAGGCATTGCTGTACTCGGGAGAAATTGGGGCACAGATTTTGGGGTGCTTTGTCTCCTTCATACCTTCTGAAAATGACAAATTTGGAGCCAGAACTGCATTTTTGTGTAAAAAAAATAATTTTTCATTTTCACTGCCCAGTTGTACCACAATTGGTGAAACCCCTGCGGGTTTGAAATGTACACTATACCCCTAGCTGAATTCCCTGAGGGGTGTAGTTTGCAAAATGGGGTCACTTGTGGGGGGGTTCCTAACTTTTAGCATGTTATGGTGCCTAGAAACCTACATGGTGCCTAAAAAATAATCTCATAAAAAGGAGGCTCCAAAATCAAGTAGGTGCTCCTTCTATTATGAAGCCTGTGGTTTGGTCACCGTGCACACTAGGGCCACATATAGGATATTTATGAAAACAAAAGAATTGGGGGAATCAATTTTTAGTCACATTTCTCTAGTAAAATGTACTGTGTTCCTTAGAAAAATGTATTAAAATTGCAAATCTGCAAAAAAAAAGAAATTTTGAAATTTCACCTACACTTTGTTTTAATTCCTGTGAAACACCTAAAGGGTTAACAAACTTCCAAAATGCTGTTTTGAATACTGTGAGGGGTGCAGTTTTTGAAATGGCATCATTTATGGGGGTGTCTCACATACAAGTCCCTCAAAGTCACATCAGAACTGAACTGGTCCCTAAAAAAATCAGTGTTTGAAATTTTCTTGAAAATTTGAGAATTTGCTATTCATATTGTAAGCCTCCTAGTGTCCCAAAAAATTAAAAGGAAGTTGAAATAATGATGTCAACATAAAGTAGACATATGGTCTATGTTAGTTATTCACTATTTTGAGTGGTAAGATTATTTGTCTCACAAGCAGAAAATTTAACATTTTGCAAATCGCTAAATTTTCCATTTTTTCACGATATTTTGGTATTTTTCACAAAAAACCACAGACTGTATCGACCCAAATTTACCACTAATTTGAAGTACAATGTGTCACGAAAAAACAATCTCAAAACCACTGGGATAAGTAAAAGCAAAAAAAAGTTATCCCCACTTAAGTGAGACATGTCAGATTTGAAAAAAATGGCTCTGTCAGGAACGCAAAAACTAGCTCTGTCAGGAAGGGGTTAAATTAACATTTTAATCTGATAAGCCATCTGGGAAAAGTATAAACTATATCTCCTTGGATGCATCTGTATTTCACAACTGAGATTCCCTTTAAGCCACTACAGTATCTTATTATGCTGTGTTATTTATCAAAAGCCAGAAAACATTTCAGACAACACTTCACCTTATACATCCTGCAGCTAATTTGAGAAAAAGTTTATCAACCACTAAAAGGCTTCCAATATGATAAGTACATCCCGAACCTGGGATGTTTATTACAAGTTTATTACACTGTGTTTTGCTGTTCCCATGGCAGCTAATTATACATTTCCTTTCCATTCAATTGAGCTAAAAATCTTTAATTACATTTTTACAACAACCCTCTTTTCTGGGTACCTGCAATCAGAGCCCATTTGTATTCAGAGTCGGACGCACTGCCTTCATGTGTGAGAGCGGTTGTGAACACTTTTATTAGTATTTACACCATCACTAGTGCCTTGGTGCAGGAGATCCAACAGAATCTGACAGGTCTCATCTCAGAATAAGACACAGTTTGGGGCACATCCAGGACATGTCCATGGAAAAAGTATTCTACAGTATGTGCGGATGGTCATTGCCACTTAGTATTGCCTCTCCTATTTGAATTTTAAACTAAGCTGCAGCCCCTCCTCTGAAGCCTCCCATGGTAAAAAACATGGAGCCACAGGTGAGAAGTAAAATAGATGTGTACAATGTAGGTGCCCATACACGGAGCGATAACAGTGCGTTTTGGACTGGATTGCATCGCATCTATTTCAAAACGCATGAGATGGGTAACAGCACTGATGTCATGGGTTTGATTCCCACCATGGCCCTAACTGTGGGGAGTTTGTATATACTCCCCAAGGGTTTCCTCCAGGTACTCTGGTTTCCTCCGACATTCCAAAAATAAACTGTTAGGTTAATTGGCTCCATACAAATTACCCCTAGAATATCTGTGTGTGGGTGTGTGTTTGTTTGTGTGTGTGTGTGTGTGTGTGTGTGTGTGTGTGTGTGTGTGTGTGTGTGTGTGTGTGTGTGTGTGTGTGTGGTATACTCTCCTGTGTCACATAATATTACAAAAAAAATTAAAAAATTAGAGGGTTATTCATCCAATATTTTCAGGCTTTGCCGTGTGTTTGGTTTAGGGGTACACTCTCCTGAGCGAAAATAGTGAAAGAACAAGAACCATTTCCTCCTAGTGCTGAAGCTGCTGCTACTGTCATGACATAGGACATGAAATGCCATCAACATCACCAGCCAAGGCCGATGCCTAATGTCATCGTAGAGGGCATGTAAAATCCAAAATGCCAAAGTTCAGTAACACTAAGGAAAAAAAATATATGTAAGCTTATATGTTGCCAATTTGCCATTTATGACACAGAACTTCACACAACGATCTAAGCCCTCCTCCCCCGCTAGAAAATTTAAGAGAGTTAAGCTGTCATCAAAAACACAGCAAACAACTGTGCCTTCTAAAGACATGGTATCAAAAATCCTGACCTTCCCATCACTGTATGCTGCAAATGCTGGAAGGATCACCCACAGTCGAGTTCCTGATTTTGATATTGAAGGTGTTAATGTTGTACACCAGGAGGAGGATATTGATGTAGTTGGTGCTGAGGAGGAAGTCGACGAGGAGAATGCTGCTGATGGTGATGTGGTTTGCTTAAATGAGGCAACGGGTGAGACAATTGTTGTCCGTGGGATACAAAAGGCCGTCGCCATGCCTGGGCACAGGACCAAAAAATCCTCCTCTTTGGTCTGGAATTATTTTTATCCAGATGCGGACAACAATTGCATCGCCATACAGTATGTAGCTTATGTAACACTGCAATAAGCATTCTCGCTTATGCTTCACTGAAGTTCGTTCAGAAGTCACTGTTTAGTTCAGAAACTGTGGCTAGGACTGTAAGAAGTCCAGGGACACCTAAGTCTCTTGATCCTGTTGTATCCAAGTGCCTGAAAACCACACCAGCAAGTCACTCTTTGTCAATTTCCTCCTCGATCCAGATTGGAGGTAGTCCTGCAGGCCAGGTCACCGACATGACTGACTCCTCTTCTATCCAGAATTCCTCCGGAGGATCCTGCAGCACTAGGCCTACTGCTGCCACTGCTGCTGATGCAGCTGGCAGTCACTCATCATCCCAGAGGGGATGACGGAACACTGCTGCATCTTTCACTAAGCAATTTACCGCCCAACAGACGTTTGTGATGAGGAAGAAGTGCAACAGCAACCATCCTATGGCAAAGTGGATAACTACAGCCTTGATAGCTATGTTGGTGTTAGACGTGCATCTGGTGTCTGCCATCAATGGAGTGGGATTTAGAAGATTTATGGAGGTATTGTGTCCCCGGTACCAAATCCCATCAAGATTCCAATTCACTAGGCAGGTGATACCTAGCATGTACAGAGACATCCGAAAGAGGTATCCACTTAACCACGGACATGTGGATAAGTGGTTCAGGGCAAACTAAAGACAATATAACTGTGACAGCCCACTGGGTAGATGCATTGCCTTCCACAACAACAGCAGCATCAGCATCTCCTGCACGCCAGTTCCTTCCAAGGCAGGCTACGGTGTGTATCACCAGTTTCAGTAAGAGGAACAATGGCAACAATCGCTCAATGAAACTGAGGGAAATCGTCTCGCAGTGACTTACCCCACTTAGACTCTCTTGGGGATTTGTGGAATCGGACAATGCCAGTAACATTGTGCGGGCATTTCACATGTGCAATTTCTAACATGTGCCATGTTTTGCCCACACAATAAATTTGGTGATGCAGCATTTCGTTAAAGAGAGAGTGCAGGAGATACTTGTGGTGGACCGCAAAATTGTGGGACACTTTCCCCATTCTGCCACTTCCTGCCAAAGACTGGAATGACATCAAAAACTCCTGAACCTGCACTGCCATCACCTCAAACAAGAGGTTGTGATTCTCTGGAACTCCACCCTCTATATACTGCAGAGGATGGAGGAGCAGAAAAAGGCTATTCAAGCATACACAGCCACCTAGGACATAGGAAAAGGAGCAGGGATGCACCTGACCAAAGCACAGTGGATTTTCATGTTGTGGAATGTTCTCCAGCTGTTTGACCTTGCCACACGTGAAGTCATTTCTGACATTGCCAGCTTGAGTCAGGTCATTCCCCTGATCAGGCTGTTGCAGAAGCAGCTGGAGAAGTTGGAGGAGCCTAAGCATTGCGATTCTACAAAGCATGTAGCTCTTGTGGATGAAGCCCTTCATACGCTTTGCCAGGATACGAGGGTGATCAGTCTATTAAAGTCAAAGGAATACATTCTGGCCACCGTGGTCGATCCTCAGTTTAATGCATATATTGTGTCCCTGTTTCCGGCAGACACAAGTCTACAGCGGTGCAAAGACCTGCTGGTCAGATGATTGTCATCTGAAGTGGACCATGACATGACAACAGCTCCTCCTTCATTTTCTCTCACACCTGTGGCTGCGAGAAATCAGCTCAAATTTTCATACCTGATCCGCTAGCGGTGATGCAGGGTAGGCAGGATTAGGTTTGGACATCTGGTCTGGACTGAAGGACCTGCCAACGATAGCTGACATCTCTACTGTCACTGTATATGATGATCCTGAAAAAATGGTGGAGGATTACTTTGGTGACAGCATCCAAGTAGACATGTCAGACAGTCTGTACCTGTACTGGCAGAAAAAAGGCAGTTTGGAGGCCCTTGTACAAACTGGCTCTATTTTTGTCTGAGTTGTCCTACCTCTAGTGTGTACTCCGAAAGAGTTTTTAGTGCAGCCGGGAACCTGGTGTTGATGTTCGTCAAAATTAATTATCAATTCTTCAATGAAGACCAGCAATTGCCTTCAGAGACTAAAGAGGGACCTGTAATGGTGGATTCCAACGTAGACAAATTGATAATCTGTGAGGATGAGGATGTACTTACTGAAGGGGGTGAGGAATCGGAGGATGAGACTGAGGACATCTTGCCTCTGTAGAGCCATCTTGCACCTCATTGTTTATGTGCTCTTTGGGTCCTTGTTTTTCAAGCTTGTTTTTCAAGTATGCCGTTGCAGTGCCACTCCTAGTGTTTTTAAAAATAACAAGAAGAAAAATTGTCAGAAGTTAATTGAAATCATAAATAAAATTGTAAATTTGAATTATGTTTAAATTGGTAACATGTAATTTGGGAAAAGTTCCACTTGTGACATTTTGGGTTTTTTCAGGCTTATCATGTAATATTAATTATTTTTAGGCAACATTAACATCACCCTCTAAATGTAGCAGCTGGCATATTCCACATGAACTATGTCTAAACAGTTTTGTACTAATAACCCTGAAATTTATTCATGAACTTTTATTGATTTATGTTTTTTCAGACTTATGAATTACTCATGAAGATAATCTATGAGTAATGAGATTTCTCTAAAGCACTTTGTCACCAGCGTTCTATGTGACAAATATTTTTGGTGTATTTCTTTGCAATGTTTATGATTTCAAAAAAATTAATCAGTCATAAAAATGCAAATCTCTGGACCATATTATTTGTATTATTATGCAAATAGGCACACAGAATATTATGTTTAAATTAATTTTTCTAAAGTAAATACTGAATTGGTTTTCCAAGCTCATCTGTTCACTGAAGTTAGTGTATTTTTTAAAATATAAATAATAAAGTAGAACCAAATTGCCATCATATTAAAAGGAAAAAAGATAAATGTGTTATTATAGCTCAAATCTGATGTTCCACCCTGTTGGAGGGGTCCCATAATGTCAGACACAGTCCAGTGAATTTTATTTTTCATTTCATTCATTTTTGGATGGAGCTATATTCAAAATTGAAAATAATTATAGATTTGCATTATAGATATTTAGGGGTTTATTTATGATGGGAGTTCTACTGAAGATGGGATGTTACTATAGGTAACCAAACAGATTCTATCTATTATCCTCTAGAACGGGTGGGTAACATATGACCTTGTGAACTGATATAGACTGGCCTGCTGCCCCCGCCAGTGCGCAATGACAAGCGGCCGGACCGGCAACTTATTTCTGAATGTGTGGGTCCGCGCCCGGGGAGTATGCAGCAGCCGGGTCTTCAAAGTCCAAAGAAGTTAAGTGAAATAGCTATTACCTGACGCATTTCATCATCTAGCTGACAACTTTTTCAAAGGAATGTGAACCAGGGGGCGTGTTTTGGGCCTTCTACTAGATGGATTTTGATGGAAATGTCACAGATGGATGACAAATGGTCTGGGATGCTCCCCAAAAAACAATGAAAAAACAGATTGCTGCTCAGAGAAAGTCTAGGGATTATGGCTACAAGCAAAATCCTATCAACAAAAATGTCACAAGGCAAACAACCTCCTGGGTCTGTTGGAATTGCTGTCAAGCTAAAAATAAGAGAATGATTAAGTTCAAGTAATGCTAATTGCACAACCAAACCCGAGCAATGCATTGTGCCAGCACCTCCTGTGCATGCGCAGGTCTCTGGAAACATGATGCCCACTTTATTCAGGGGTCAAACACCTACTTTGCGTTCGTGGCGGCCATTTAACCAGTGATTTTTGCAATAACTGCAGCGCCTATGCGGGACTCCAGAAAGGTAATAAAACATGGGTGTTGTGTGTGCTGTGTAAGCACCCTCTGGACTCAGGGACCCGTGTGCACCACACAAACTGCTCCCATTATAGATATGCCAATGCCTTAAAGCCTTAATCCCCAGTTACTGCTTGGCAGTGCCATTGACTTTTTCTTAATCATATCTCGATTATAACTGCCTGTCTGGACTGTGATAGTAGAAAGCACTTACAATGGACGCCACTTTCCTGATTATATGGCAGCCCTTTCTGGTTTCCAGGCAGCTTGTTTGCATGGGCATGTACAGAACTGTGATCATGCACACATTTACACACATATTCCATGGCTACAGATAGAAAACCGCATCCAATGTCATAAGATTGCTCTTTGGATATCTGTGTAGTACAAGTTCAAAGTATAAAGAATAGAGATCCTATTATGGCACTTAACAATGGCCAATAGCACAACATTACACATTTTGTCACTTGTGGACTTAGAGGACCTAAGCCGACCTCCCTACTTTCTGTTTCATATTCCGAGTACTCAGATATTCATGGAGGAACCTGAGGACTTTAGAGGCCTAAGTGGAATAATTGCATACCCTTTAGATAAGCTTTTTCTACATTTTGTTTATGTATGTGATTTTTTAAAATCTATTTTAATGTTTTCAGAATTATTACACTATTTACCATATTTATCAAAGAGCCCCTAAAGTTGCATGATACTTTGGCATGCAACGTGAAGTGAGTTGCTTCATGGGATACAGTGCAACAGGAGTAATTAAAGATTGCTCCCGTGTGAGGACAGCTGCTCAAAGATCAGAATAGGCCGCTACGTATCCTTGTTTTTTCTCTTCCTGTATCAGATATACACATCCAAGGGAATACTCCAGAGAAGACTTATGAAAGAAACTCTTGATAACAGACAAACACAGATAAGCCTGGATCAATTATACAGTATCATTTGGTACAAGCATATCTGTACTTTATTCAGCACAATCATTGATTAATGAGAATATACAACACTATCAGCCGCCTGCTGGTTTTTTTTTTATTAACTCTGATCGGATCAGATCTGTTTATAACAGGCCTCTTAAGGACAACTGCCACCTGATCATAAGAAGGAGTGTTTTCAATTATTTTTATTTTATATTGGCTTATTTCATTTTGATATATGTATTTACATTTGGCACTGTGCTTTGATGTATAACTTAGCCAAATGCCTATCTTACTCATCAATTGTCATTTAAACAAGTTACCTTATTCCTGTAGAAAAGAAACATTATGGGTGAAATTTAATAGGATGAGAGATTTAGAAAGTGAGAGATTTGGTAAAAAATCTCCAGTTATTTAAAGCGGCAATCATTTACACTTCAAAATCAGTATAAATTATTGCTGCTTTAAAAAAAACTGGAGATTTCTTACCAAACCTCTCACTTTCTGATTCTCTCATCCTATTAAATTTCCCCTATAATGTGGACCATTTAAAGGTAAACAATGTTTTTTTGCACAATATAAACATTTTGACTGATCAGTCTTCTAATAAAAGCTACTGTATAGCCTTTGCCCATATCGAGAATCTTGAACCTCTTCAAAACAAGAAGTAATACACCTGGTGGAATGGGAACATGCAGAGGCAGTTAAGCATAGGTTGTGTACAGTAGGTGCATATGTAGTCATACAACTGGTTAATTCAAGAAGCAGTGAAAAGAGTGAAGCGAGTAAGTGGAGAAGTTTCCTATGGCAACCAATCAGCTTTAAATTAGTTTTTATCAAGTGCATTCTATAAAATTACTCATAGCAACTGATTGGCTACCGTGAACAAAATCTCTTCTGGCAAAAAAAATACCATCAAAACATATCTTTGTGTGTGTTCTAATTAATTTGTATGCAGAGAGACTATACAGCAGCATTATAACTGATTCCCTCCCATTGTCCCAGAGGCAACTCCATCCATATTTCCTCCTCCCAAGCTAATTCAGGTGGCTCCTTTAAAGGATTGTTACGCAAAATTAGAAGGTATAGAGTTACGAAATTACGCACAGGGAATTTACTGGAGACAAAAAGTCTCTGAAAAAGCACATTGTTTTCTACAACGGGAGCCGAACTGAGGAGTAAAAGTGGCAAAGCTAGAGGTATTGATAAAAACATTAATGTTTGGGTTTGTTTTAATTTATTGAAAAGTGATATTTGACATATATTTCAACACATGAAACAGATACATGTGTTGAAATAACTATTTATTAATATTCCAAAACAATATTTTCAGTGTTAGTAATGCCTGTTTCATGTGCGTGGACCTAGGTGTTTTGATTGTAATTAATCATCTTGTTTTAGATTCACTTTCCTAAATTACCCTCTAGTGCTTTCTTTCTTTTTTAATTGATAGAAACAGCTATAAACATGTAATTTGGACCTGGTTTTATTAATATCAATACAATTAATTTCCAGTAATTTCCAGTAAATTTTGACAACCTCACAGCTCATAATATTGTTCAGCAACACTAGCTAAACTAAAGAACAGAACAGTGGCACAAACACATAATAGTTTAAAAGTATCTAGCACATATATGAGACATTGTGACACAGCAGAAGAAGACAGAATGGCAGTTTAATAAACTATATGACCCCAGAGAAACAATGTTTTCATTAATAAACTAGATCAGAGGGCAGCATAAAGAAATGAAAGTAGAGTTGGTAATGAAATGGATTGATTGATCTATCGATTGAAAATATTAAATTTGAGACATGGCCTTGTGAGAGACAGAAGACTGTTTACCAGCAACTGAGAAAAGGCCATAAAAGAATACGGTGTCAATAGCAAAGGATTCCTGGCAAGAGTTGAAAGAGAAGCCAAGAAAAGGAATAGTTGCCCTGCAGGGTTGCAAACACCAAATCAGACTATCTTACACTAACAAACATTACTAACTATGACTAACCTGCTGTCCATAATACCCCCATACTTCCTAACTGGAAAAAAAAACACCCCCATTGAACATTTATGATATGGACCAGAAAGTATGAGGGGTAATACCATGTATTTTTATCTCCTAACTCTAGTCCAAAAGACGAGATGTGCTGCTTATACTGTACATGATCTACAAGCTTCCAATCATTTCTGTTGACTGTTGTAAATAATTTCTATTGTGCATACTACTAAAAATATGCTCCATAATTATATTCAGTTGTATTTCTACTATGTACCATATTATTACTGGTTAAACTTTTGTTGCAAATTGAATGTATTAGCGCAATAACCAATATAAATGTTTGTCTATGCAAAAACAACAAACAACACGCTCCTCCCAAAAAAACTGCTGTGGAAATACCCAAGAGGCATGGCTAACATTCAGCAGAGACTGCAGGGGTTAACTCCCTTTTACTGTGAGCCCACTTTGTGCACAGCACTCTTCCCTCCTTACTTCATATTGAATCTGTTTGCCAGGATATGGTGGTTGAGAGGGTACACAGGGTGGACCCATCACCTACCCACTCCAGACTACGCCCCCATGTCACACTCTTCAAATTGCTTAATTACCTCCACAAGGTAGAAATATGGACTGCCTCCAGAAAGATCAAAGACCTTACCTGGGAAGGACATAAGTTACACATTTTTCAGGACTACTCCACTGAGTTGTCCAAAGCGAGAAAAGCCTTCTCTCCCCTTTGCTCTCAACTCACCACCGAAGGTCGCAAATTTGGCCTCATGTACCTACTAAATTTTGGATATATGGAAGCTCCTTTAAGGACTTTACCAACACTAATGATGCCTCAGCTTACCTACAAGAACTGTCCTGTACTGAGTCAGTAGATATCACTGACCCTGCTACCTAAATTCACCTGCAAATTACATGGCTTCACATTTTATCTAGTTACTTTTTCCCATTAAAAGATACAGGTTCTTGTTGTCTTACTTGGTTAGTTTCACTGGACTTGCCATATAACCCCGGAATGACCTCACACACTATGCTTACATGTTATTCTCATATGCTCTCACACCTCCACTTGGGATTAATTGTCTGGCAAATCTGTAAAGACTGATATGCTTTGGTTTAATATACAGTTCATTTACCATGTAATTGTTATCTGTTATACCCCTCGTTGGGTCTCTTTATCCCGTGACAGTTAGTATGTTCTAGCCAGCCTTCTATTAAAGACAGTTTTACTCCGTTATTTAGAGGGTAGAGGAACGTAGAGGGATGGCTTAACTTCAGGGTTCAGCATTACGTTCTTCTCCTTCATGTTATTCTCTCTCTTTCTTTTTCTATTTCATGCTTCCCCACCCTCTCTGTCTCCCTCTCCCTGTTCCCAACCCACGACCACATATTTGATATAAACAACTTGTTGAATATTTTGGTACTGTATATACTGCCTGCGTTATACAGAGTCTTCAGTCTTTGACATCTTTACGCTTTACTAAGACTGTTGAGTAATGCCTGACTTATCGTTTTGCTCTTGGAATATAGATGGGATAAATTCACCTGCTAAACGTAGGAAAATACTGATTTATCTGAACAAAAATAACATTGATTTGTCCTTTTTACAAGAAACTAATTTAACCAAGTCTGAAACGAATAAAATATAGATGTTCGGCTGGTCCGTGGTGGCCTTCTCATCCTTTTCTTTCAAGTTTGTGGAGTGGTGATATTGACCAAAGCTCTCTCCCTTTGGAAATCCTCAATATTAAGCAAGATGAAAATGGCAAGTATGTATGTTTATGCCCCATCCCCATATTCCAGACATTTGTTTCGCTCTATAATTGCACTGTTAACCCCACTTGATGCTCAGACGCTGCCCGGCATTAAACTGTGTAAGCGCAGTCTAATCCTGAAATCCCGGGATTGGATACTCCAATCCCAGGATTGAAATCCCGGCAGTTTTGGGGCCAAATCCCAGGATCGCGCCGATCCCGATTCCGTGATTCGCCACATTATATTTATCCCTACAACTCTCATTAACAGTCGCTTTTCAACATTTCAAAGTCTCCCCTTTTCCTTCAACTAAACAGACACACCTATTGGCAAAAACTCACTTTGACAAATATCTGTCGAATATGGGTGATAGATATATTTTCTCTGTTAACTACAAATTTTTCTGCTTTGGTAACAAAACAGGCAAACTTCTGTCCAATTTACTGAAAGACTATCAAAAACCTGTTGTGGTACTCACAACCTGCAAACCTGATGACATGCTGACACAATTCAGTGTATTTACTGAAGTCAGGGTTGCCTACCTGACCCTCTCCTTCAGAGAGAAAATGCTCTGTTCCCCGACTTCCCTGTTAATATATGATTACCAGCACCTGTGGTGAGCTAGGTAATTGATAAGAAAGGTGTTTCACCACAGGTGATGGCAATCATACATTACCAGGGAAGTCCAGGAAAAAAGCATTTTCTACCTGAAGGAGAGGCTCAGTTAGGCAACCCTGATTTAAGTATACCATTATATTATACTTAGCAAGAAAGAAATAGCCTTTTCTTGTTCCAGTTTTGAAATTAACCAGTACAGTATACAAAAATTTGAAAAAAGTTAAATAAATTTCAATTTATCCAACTATTGTGATTTGAACAGTATCCAAAAGGTAAAACTTTTTAAACTGATAATTCAATATTTTTTCAGTGCAGAAAACCTATCTCTGATTATTATTTGAGATTATTTCAAGTCCTACTTTGTGCACAAAGTAAATTTCAGCATAGTTTTCATGGAACAGGTGCTAGAAACAGATGTACAGTGTTCTGCAGCAACATTAAAAAGGACAGTTTGATTTATAGGTGTATTAAAATGACCCAGACACATTGATATCAGGCCAAATTTATGCTCAGGTCATTTTGCTTCAGTTGAGGAGATTTTTTGCTCAAGGTATTTACACTGTATCTGTTTTTAAGTTAATCAGTGTTGTTGTAAATTAAAACATGGTTTGATTTTCAGTGAAACAATGTTAGAATAACTTTTAAATCAATATACAAAATTACATACCCCACCCCAAGTTTATAATATGGGTGAACGAGAGAGACAGTGACTTTCAGGGAGTGGTCGATGGTAAGAGGCAGTGGGTGATGCTATAGAGAGACAATGGGTGACAGGGAGATCTTTATAAGGAGAGGGAGAGCCTGTGGGTGTGGGTGACACTAGGGGAGGCAGTGAGTGGCAGGGAGAGGCAGTGGGTAACAGGGAGAAGTTACCCATTTTATTTGTTCATGAACAATTCTATGCTGAAGGATCACACCATTTTGCTTGAAGAAGGGTGTCCAATTGCTTGTGTCTACATATTGTACTGTAGTTCTGCTTTATGTGGTTATTAAGCCTTATTATAGGATGCAGTTGTAACACATCAGTGGGAGCACAGTAAGGAGTATACCTTAAGGTGCGTACACACGGGGACGATTTTGTATAATATTGCGGGAAATATGGTCGCTAAGCGACCATATTGCCCACGATGGGAGTGTGCACCGGCGATATATCGCCGGGGGCACGCTCCCGTTTTTACCCCTGTAGTGATCGCTGGTCAGCAATATATGGCTGAGCAATATATCTCCCCCGTGTGTACGGGGCTTTACTCAACTGCATTCAACAGCTGCTCGTTGTGTTGCTTAGGGGGCGGAGCTTCTAATGTGAGTGACAGGCTAGCAGCACTCAGAGGGAAGGAGAGAAAGAACGGGTTGCCATCACTGCTGCACACATCAAACTGAACTGTGAGACTGCAGTGCTAGGGGCTTGGGCTGCATCCTTCTTTTTCTTTTCTTTTCTTTTTTTTTTTGTGTGTGGACTCAGTGATGCCCTCCAGTAGCTTATAGCTGCCTAATGGTATCACCAGCCTTGCCTTAACCCCTTCACGACATTTGACGTATATATACGTCATGGCCGGGAAGTACTTCCCGACCGTTGACGTATATATACGTCATGGCTTAAAACTGTCACTGCGTCTAGAGACGCAGTGACAGAGGGACGATGTCTGCTGTCCCTGACAGCAGACATGTCCGTGCATGCCCAGGGGGGGCGGCGATGCCGCCCCCCCGTCGGCGATCGCTGTGATTGGCTGTTCATTGTGAACAGCCATTCACAGCGTTTTCTGTGTCACCGGCGAATAACGTTCGCCGGTGACACGGGATCGGAGGTGATTGGTGCTGTAAAGTACAGCACCAATCACCGCGGGGTGTAAGGGTGACACTGGTGTCACCCCACCTCACCCCTCCCGCCCCCAAAGGCCGTGATTGGTTCGTCGGACCGACGGACCAATCACAGCCATGGAGGGGGGTTTAAACTAACGGTGACTGCACTGCAGACGCCATTCCGGTCTGGAATAGCGTGCAGTGCGGTCACCGTGCCCAGCTGCCGCCTATACTGACCAGAACCCATCCAAAATACTTACCTGATCATTGATATTGCTTATGCTTGTGACATCTTGTGACATCCTGTGACATCTTGTGCTGCTGCGATTTATTAGATAGAGAGAGAGTTAGAGAGAGAGAGATAGAGAGAGATAGAGAGAGATAGAGAGGCCTAGTGCTATATTTTGTGCTGCTGCAGTGTGATAGAGCTATAGATAGAGAGATAGAGAGAGATAGAGAGAGATAGAGAGAGAGAGATAGAGAGAGAGATAGTGACAGATTGTGCTATATATTTTTTATATAACTGAAAGAGATAGAGAGAGATAGAGAGAGATAGAGAGGCCTAGTGCTATATTTTGTGCTGCTGCAGTGTGATAGAGCTATAGATAGATAGAGAGAGATAGAGAGAGATAGAGAGAGAGAGATAGAGAGATAGTGACAGATTGTGCTATATATTTTTTTTATAACTGACTGCTGCCCCCCCTTTTGTGCTGATCAGTATAAATTAACTGATCAGCAACTTTTTGGGGGCGCAGGTTTTTTTTTATATATAGATATACCTGTCAGTGCTGCTGCTGCAGTGTCATAGAGTGATAGATAGTGAGAGATAGAGAGATAGAGAGAGATAGTGACAGAGAGTGATAGAGAGTGCTAAATTTTGTGTCTGCTGCCCCCGCCTTTTGTGCTGATCACTATATCTGAGGTGATCAGCAACTTTTTAGGGGTGCAGAGGTTTTTTTTTTTATATATACCTGTCAGTACCACCAAAGGTTGTGCACCTGCTGCCCCTCACTGGTAATCAGTGTCGCATCACTGATCACCTTTTTTTATTTTTTGTGAGTGCTGTGGGGTCTTTTTTACATTTTTTTTTTTACACACACTGTGATTTTGTGTGTGTCCTGTGGCCACTGTGCGCTGATCAGTGACGTACATCACTGATCAGCTTTTTCGGCACAGGGTTGATCTATTTTTTTTTTTTTTTGATCAAATTCCTGTTGCCTTTGAGCGCTGTTCAGTGACGGACGTTACTGACCAACATCTGTGCTCAATTTTTGGCGCAGGACCTTTTTTTTTTTTAACCCCTTCCATTTTATTTTTTTTTTAACCCCTTCCATTTTTTTTTTTAACCCCTTCCATTTTTTTTTTTAACCCCTTCCATTTTTTTTTTTTTTTAACCCTTCAATTTTTTTATTTTTGTATTTTTTTTTTTCTGCACTACATACATACACACTACATACCCCCCGGGTTGAAATAAAGTTTGTACCCCCCCCTACACTATACACGTGTTGAAACATTTCACTACCAGTAACACAAAAATATAAATGGCATCCCAAATGTCATCCCAAATGTCGTCCCAGTCATCCAGGAGAATGTATTCGGTGGAGGAGGCATATGCCATGCTTGCCTCTGACTCTGACACAGCCAGTGAGGCAAGCGGGGAATTTGAAGGATTTGTCTTAAGCTCCTCTTCCTCCTCTGATGATGAGGGACCCCCTCAAAGACGCCCCCGTAGAGCAGCTGAGACCCCCCCCCCCCCAATAATTGATCTCGTATGGACCCCACCACCAGACAATTTTGAGCCCCAGGTTCCTGAGTTTTTGGCCATCCCAGGAATCCAATTTGATTCAACAGGTCTCAGAGAAATTGACATTTTTAAATTATTTTTCTCTGATGATTTTATAAATTTAATGGTGGACCAAACTAATTTATATGCCCAGCAGTTTATTGCTCAAAACCCCACGTCATCATTTGCTAGGTGGACCCCTGTAGATGCAGTAGAGATGATGACGTTTTGGGGTCTGGTGTTACATATGGGCATAGTAAAAAAGCCACAAATTAGGCAATATTGGAGTACAGATGTTCTGTACAGCACCCCATTTCACCGTATGGCCATGCCCCGGGCTCGTTTTGAGGCAATCCATAAATTTATACATTACACCGATAATGCACAGTGCCCACCCAGAGATGATCCCACCTTTGACAGGCTATTCAAAGTCAGGCCGGTCATTGATCATTTCAGTGCCAAATTTGCAGAGCTATACATCCCTGATAAATGTATTAGTATCGACGAGTCCCTTATACATTTTAAAGGAAGGGTTAAATTCCGCCAGTACCTTCCCAGTAAGAGGGCAAGGTATGGGATAAAAATGTATAAGCTGTGTGAAAGCACCACAGGGTACACCCACAAGTTTAGGGTATATGAAGGGAAGGATTCAAGAATTGAACCACCAGAATGCCCCCCCTCCCTCGTAGGTGTTAGTGGAAAAATTGTCTGGGATTTAATGCACCCCTTCCTGGATAAGGGTTATCACCTCTATGTGGATAACTTTTACACCAGCATCCCCCTGTTTAAGGCCCTTGGTTCAAGAGGTACAGCAGCTTGCGGTACTGTGCGCAAGAACCAAAGAGGCCTCCCCAAAACGCACATTGCCCAAGTAATGAGAAGGGGTGAAAGCAGGGGAATATGCACCGAAAATATGTTGTTGGTCAAATATAAGGACAAGAGGGATGTCCTTATACTGACAACAATTCATGGAGACAGTACCACCTCCATCCCTGTACGAGGTACCAGTACCCACACCTCAAAACCAAATTGTATCCTAGATTACAATAAGTACATGGGTGGAGTGGATCTTTCAGATCAGGTACTGAAGCCGTACAGTGCCCTGCGGAAAACAAATATCTGGTACAAGAAGCTGGCCGTGTATATCATCCAGATGGCACTGTATAACGCTTACGTGCTATTCCGTTCTACCGGCCAGAGGGGGACATTTATGCACTTTCAAGAGGAAGTCATAAAGAGCCTAACATTTGGGAATCAGCAGGCAGAGGGCCCCAGTACTTCTAGTACTGGCCCCCGTATTGTACCAGGGCAGCATTTTCCCAACGAAATCCCCTCCACTGCAAGAAAGGGCAGGACACAAAAAAGGTGCAAAGTTTGCTATAAAAAGGGAATAAGAAAGGAAACTATTTTCCACTGTGAAACTTGCCCCGACAAACCCGGCCTATGTATAAAGGAGTGTTTCAAAATATACCACACATCTATGGATTATTAGGTTCATCATTTCACCGTGCTTCGGGGGTCTTGCTAATGCCACATAGCACCCACCATTCATTCCACCAGAATCTGAGCTGCAAAAAACAAAAATCACTCCTTCCCTTCTGAGTCCTGCCATGCACCCAACTGGTATTTTTTGGTCACATGTGAGGCATTGCCGTACTCTGGAGAAATGGGGGCACAGATTTTGGGGTGCTTTGTCTCCTTCATTCCTTGTGAAAATGAAAAATTTTGAGCCAGAAGTACATTTTTGTGTAAAAAAATGTATTTTTTTCATTTTCACTGCCCAGTTGTACCAAAATTGATGAAACCCCTGGGGGTTTGAAATGTACACTATACCCCTAGATGAATTCCCTGAGGGGTGTAGTTTGCAAAATGGGGTCACTTGTGGGGGGGTTCCACTGTATTGGTAATGCAACATAGCACCCACCATTCATTCCACCAAAATCTGTGCTGCAAAATCCAAAAATCACTCCTTCCCTTCTGAGTCCTGCCATGCACCCAACTGGTATTTTTTAGTCACATGTGAGGCATTGCCATACTCTGGAGAAATGGGGGCACAGATTTTGGGGTGCTTTGTCTCCTTCATTCCTTGTGAAAATGATAAATTTTGAGCCAGAAGTACATTTTTGTGTAAAAAAATGTATTTTTTTCATTTTCACTGCCCAGTTGTACCAAAATTGATGAAACCCCTGGGGGTTTGAAATGTACACTATACCCCTAGATGAATTCCCTGAGGGGTGTAGTTTGCAAAATGGGGTCACTTGTGGGGGGGTTCCACTGTATTGGTAATGCAACATAGCACCCACCATTCATTCCACCAAAATCTGTGCTGCAAAATCCAAAAATCACTCCTTCCCTTCTGAGTCCTGCCATGCACCCAACTGGTATTTTTTGGTCACACGTGAGGCATTGCCGTACTCGGGAGAAATTGGGGCACAGATTTTGGGGTGCTTTGTCTCCTTCATTCCTTGTGAAAATGAAAAATTTTGAGCCAGAAGTACATTTTTGTGTAAAAAAATGTATTTTTTTCATTTTCACTGCCCAGTTGTACCAAAATTGATGAAACCCCTGGGGGTTTGAAATGTACACTATACCCCTAGATGAATTCCCTGAGGGGTGTAGTTTGCAAAATGGGGTCACTTGTGGGGGGGTTCCACTGTATTGGTAATGCAACATAGCACCCACCATTCATTCCACCAAAATCTGTGCTGCAAAATCCAAAAATCACTCCTTCCCTTCTGAGTCCTGCCATGCACCCAACTGGTATTTTTTGGTCACACGTGAGGCATTGCCGTACTCGGGAGAAATTGGGGCACAGATTTTGGGGTGCTTTGTCTCCTTCATTCCTTGTGAAAATGAAAAATTTTGAGCCAGAACTGCATGTTTGTGTAAAAAAATGTAATTTTCCATTTTCACATCCCAGTTGTACCAAAATTGGTGAAACCCCTGGGGGTTTGAAATGTACACTATACCCCTAGATGAATTCCCTGAGGGGTGTACTTTGCAAAATGGGGTGACTTGTGGGGGGGTTCCACTGTATTGGTGCTTTGGGAGTCTTGCTAATGCAACATAGCACCCACCATTCATTCCACCAAAATCTTTGATGCAAAATCCAAAAATCACTCCTTCCCTTCTGAGTCCTGCCATGCACCCAACTGGTATTTTTTGGTCACATGTGAGGCATTGCCGTACTCGGGAGAAATTGGGGCACAGATTTTGGGGTGCTTTGTCTCCTTCATTCCTTGTGAAAATGAAAAATTTTGAGCCAGAACTGCATGTTTGTGTAAAAAAATGTAATTTTCCATTTTCACATCCCAGTTGTACCAAAATTGGTGAAACCCCTGGGGGTTTGAAATGTACACTATACCCCTAGATGAATTCCCTGAGGGGTGTACTTTGCAAAATGGGGTGACTTGTGGGGGGGTTCCACTGTATTGGTGCTTTGGGAGTCTTGCTAATGCAACATAGCACCCACCATTCATTCCACCAAAATCTTTGATGCAAAATCCAAAAATCACTCCTTCCCTTCTGAGTCCTGCCATGCACCCAACTGGTATTTTTTGGTCACATGTGAGGCATTGCCGTACTCGGGAGAAATTGGGGCACAGATTTTGGGGTGCTTTGTCTCCTTCATTCCTTGTGAAAATGAAAAATTTTGAGCCAGAACTGCATGTTTGTGTAAAAAAATGTAATTTTCCATTTTCACATCCCAGTTGTACCAAAATTGGTGAAACCCCTGGGGGTTTGAAATGTACACTATACCCCTAGATGAATTCCCTGAGGGGTGTACTTTGCAAAATGGGGTGACTTGTGGGGGGGTTCCACTGTATTGGTGCTTTGGGAGTCTTGCTAATGCAACATAGCACCCACCATTCATTCCACCAAAATCTTTGCTGCAAAATCCAAAAATCACTCCTTCCCTTCTGAGTCCTGCCATGCACCCAACTGGTATTTTTTGGTCACATGTGAGGCATTGCCGTACTCGGGAGAAATTGGGGCACAGATTTTGGGGTGCTTTGTCTCCTTCATTCCTTGTGAAAATGAAAAATTTTGAGCCAGAACTGCATGTTTGTGTAAAAAAATTTTATTTTCCATTTTCACATCCCAGTTGTACCAAAATTGGTGAAACCCCTGGGGGTTTGAAATGTACACTATACCCCTAGATGAATTCCCTGAGGGGTGTACTTTGCAAAATGGGGTGACTTGTGGGGGGGTTCCACTGTATTGGTGCTTTGGGAGTCTTGCTAATGCAACATAGCACCCACCATTCATTCCACCAAAATCTTTGCTGCAAAATCCAAAAATCACTCCTTCCCTTCTGAGTCCTGCCATGCACCCAACTGGTATTTTTTGGTCACATGTGAGGCATTGCCGTACTCGGGAGAAATTGGGGCACAGATTTTGGGGTGCTTTGTCTCCTTCATTCCTTGTGAAAATGAAAAATTTTGAGCCAGAACTGCATGTTTGTGTAAAAAAATGTAATTTTCCATTTTCACATCCCAGTTGTACCAAAATTGGTGAAACCCCTGGGGGTTTGAAATGTACACTATACCCCTAGATGAATTCCCTGAGGGGTGTACTTTGCAAAATGGGGTGACTTGTGGGGGGGTTCCACTGTATTGGTGCTTTGGGAGTCTTGCTAATGCAACATAGCACCCACCATTCATTCCACCAAAATCTTTGCTGCAAAATCCAAAAATCACTCCTTCCCTTCTGAGTCCTGCCATGCACCCAACTGGTATTTTTTGGTCACATGTGAGGCATTGCCGTACTCGGGAGAAATTGGGGCACAGATTTTGGGGTGCTTTGTCTCCTTCATTCCTTGTGAAAATGAAAAATTTTGAGCCAGAACTGCATGTTTGTGTAAAAAAATGTAATTTTCCATTTTCACATCCCAGTTGTACCAAAATTGGTGAAACCCCTGGGGGTTTGAAATGTACACTATACCCCTAGATGAATTCCCTGAGGGGTGTACTTTGCAAAATGGGGTGACTTGTGGGGGGGTTCCACTGTATTGGTGCTTTGGGAGTCTTGCTAATGCAACATAGCACCCACCATTCATTCCACCAAAATCTTTGCTGCAAAATCCAAAAATCACTCCTTCCCTTCTAAGTCCTGCCATGCACCCAACTGGTATTTTTTGGTCACATGTGAGGCATTGCCGTACTCGGGAGAAATTGGGGCACAGATTTTGGGGTGCTTTGTCTCCTTCATTCCTTGTGAAAATGAAAAATTTTGAGCCAGAACTGCATGTTTGTGTAAAAAAATGTAATTTTCCATTTTCACATCCCAGTTGTACCAAAATTGGTGAAACCCCTGGGGGTTTGAAATGTACACTATACCCCTAGATGAATTCCCTGAGGGGTGTAGATTGCAAAATGGGGTGACTTGTGGGGGAGGTTCCTAACTTTTAGCACTTATGGTGCCTAGAAACCTACATGGTGCCTAAAAAAAAATCTCATAAAAAGGAGGCTCCAAAATCAAGTAGGTGCTCCTTCTATTATGAAGCCTGTGGTTTGGTCAACGTGCACACTAGGGCCACATATAGGATATTTTTGAAAACAAAAGAATTGGGGGAATCAATTTTTAGTCACATTTCTCTAGTAAAATCTACTGTATTCGTTAGAAAAATGTATTAAAATTGAAACTCTGCAAAAAAAAAGAAATTTTGAAATTTCACCTACACTTTGTTTAAATTCCTGTGAAACACCTAAAGGGTTAACAAACTTCCAAAATGCTGTTTTGAATACTGTGAGGGGTGCAGTTTTTGAAATGGCATCATTTATGGGGGTGTCTCACATACAAGTCCCTCAAAGTCACATCAGAACTGAACTGGTCCCTAAAAAAATCAGTGTTTGAAATTTTCATGAAAATTTGAGAATTTGCTATTCATATTGTAAGCCTCCTAGTGTCCAAAAAAATTAAAAGGAAGTTGAAATAATGATGGAAACATAAAGTAGACATATGGTCTATGTTAGTTATTAACTATTTTGAGTGGTATGATTATTTGTCTCACAAGCAGAAAATTTAACATTTTGCAAATTGCTAAATTTTCCATTTTTTCACGATATTTTGGTATTTTTCACAAAAAAACACAGACTGTATCGACGAAAATTTACCACTAACTTGAAGTACAATGTGTCACGAGAAAACAATCTCAAAATCACTGGGATAAGTAAAAGCAAAAAAAAGTTATCCCCACTTAAGTGAGACATGTCAGATTTGAAAAAAAGGGCTCTGTCATGAAGGCACAAACTGGCTCTGTCATGAAGGGGTTAAAGGCTTATTACATCTGCACCCTTATGATGTCACATGCGTCACAATAAACAAAATGAGAAACAATTATATTATTTATATATCGTAATAACTTAAATGTATTTTTTGGTACTTGTGTATTATCACGGCGCCCATCGCATCGCATACCACTAATTAAGGTATGTGATGGCATGCTATGGGACCCGATTTCAGCCTTTCCCCGGGCTGAGTATACAATTTTAATATCGCGTCGCATCGCATGCCATTATAATGGCATATATATGGCCGATTTGGGCTTATTCCCATGTTAAATGCCGCCCCAGACCCGATTTTTAATTGTATCCCCACCCTGATGGGTAACGAGCAGTGCTGCAAGTATGGAGGTACAGGGTGGTACGGCGTACCGGTAAAAGATATACTGCCGGTACCCCGTACCGCCATAACAAATACCCCCACAAAGTTATTAATGCGCATGCGCGCATATGTGAGTGGCGGGGGGCGTGGCCTCCGCCGCCCCACCACAGCTGATTACCTTTAGAGCGGAGGGGAGGGGAACCCATCGTGCGTCTCTCCTTCACCTCCCTGTGTCAATCAGACTAGGCTGACAGCCAATCAAAGCTCGCGGGCTGGCAGCCAATCAGGAGCCAGCCCGCGAGATAGAGTCAGTGAAGCCGGGGCAGAAGAGACGGGAGATGCCCTCCCTCCCCCTCCCCAGGGAAGCAGAACAGAACCAGGCAGCATTGGCGGGGGACTGTAGGGGCCCTGACTGGACCGGGCACAGCCAGCACTGGTATGTTGTGCTGCTGTGCGGGCATTTATGTGTGGCACTGTGGGGGCATATGTGTGGTGAGCATATTATATCTGGCACTGACTGAGGGCATATGTGTGGTGCTGTGGGGGCATATCTGGCACTGGGGGCATATGTGTGGCACTATGGGGGCATATCTGGCACTGGGGGCATATGTGTGGCATTGCGGGGGCATATGTGTGGCACTGGGGGCATATGTGTGGCACTGTGGGGCATATCAGGCACTGGGGGCATATATTTGGCACTGGGGGCATATGTGTGGCACTGTGGGGCATATCTGGCACTGGGGGCATATGTGTGGCACTGTGTAGGCATATCAGGCACTGGGGCATATGTGTGGCACTGTGGGGGCATATCTGGCACTGGGGGCATATGTGTGGCACTGTGGGGGCATATCTTGCACTGGAGGCATATGTGTGGCACTGTGGGGGCATATCTGGCACTGGGGGCAAATGTGTGGCATTGTGGGGGCATATATCTGGCACTGGGGCACTGTGGGGGCATATCTGGCACTGTGTGGGCATATTAGTAATGGGCATCAGTTGTGCGGTGCAATGAGCATTATGGTGTGGGGCATGATTTGTAACGTGCATTATGGCATGGGTCATATGTATTGGGTGTGTGCCGCGTAACAGGCATTCCTGTGTAAATTTTGGCCGTGTGCCTTCAGCGTGCAATATTCCAGCCACTCCTCCTAGTGTCATATGACCATGCCCCTGGCCACACCCCCTGACCACGCCCATTCTTCGTCGCGCGGCACAGTACCACTAAGACCTTTTTCCTACTTGCACCACTGGTAATGAGTATGTTAAATGCCCCCCCATTGTTAACACCACCCCACTATCAACGCCAACCCAAAGTGTGGCGAGCGCAGCAAGCCCGCGATGGGCGGCAGTAGGCGTCCTCCGACCTTTTCATACCCCCACTATCCACGTCGGCGTGGAGTTGATTTCAAATAGTGTGGCGAGCGCAGCGAGCCATCGAGCCCGAAGCGTGGCGAGTGCACGCAAAATATATGTGAAGTCATCCGCGCCCCTTCGTGGGGCTTGCTGCGCTCGCCACGCTTCGGGCTCGGTGGCTCGCTGCGATCGCCACACTATATGAAATCAACTCCACGCCGACGTGGATAGTGGGGGTATGAAAAGGTCGGAGTACGCGTACCGCCGCCCCTCGTGGGCTTGCTGCGCTCGCCACACTTCGGGTTGCCGTTGATAGTGGGGTGGCGTTAACAATGGGGGGGCATTTAACATAGTCATTACCCATCAGGGTGGGTGTACAATCAAAAATCGGGTCTGGAGGGGCATTAAACATAGGAATCAGGCATCTGGGTGCCTGTACAATTAAAAATCGGGTCCAATCGCGTCGCATCGCATGTGATCATATCGCATGCGATGCAACGCGATTTTTGGTTGTACAATTTTTAACCAGCTTACTTGTACACATTTAATATAACAGATGAATATAGTCACAGATCACTTATATTTATTGCAGGAGTAAACAAACAGGCTGTGGCCAAAGACCCTGTCCCACATGGACAAAATGGCTGCCACATTGCCACCACAACACTGAAGGGGTTAATCCCTGTGCTGCGGCGTCATCTTTAAATGATGATGGGCCTTTGACATGTTTTAAATGTGTTTGTAATGCTGTCCAAGTTTGGCGACTGTGCGGGATGCCACCAAACTCGGACGTTGCCCCTTCAAAGAAAAGAGAGAGTTTAGTAGGCATCCCCTAGACTAGGCAAAGGCCTCTGCATTGTCCGGACTGCTCCCACAAAATGCTGTGACCTACCCCCCCACTATGCCATGTCGCCACCCTCGCCAGCACTGAAACTGCAATATCCTGTGATTGCAGTTCCAGGGCTCGTGCATGCAGCAATTTCCACACTTCTATGGCTCACTCTGAATTGGACAAATGCACAGAATCTATGAAATTAGAAGCACCTGATCTGCGCATGCTAGTGGCGTGCGATGGGGTGAGGAAGGTGAGGAACAGCCTTTTCTGTCTTACTAGCGTATATGCGGGAGTTTTGAATTGATAAAGTATGTCAAAAATAAACAGAATATACAAAAAAAATCTTATTTTTATTATTTTAATCATTTTTATAGTAAAAACTGTGGAGTAAAAAGTCTATGGCAGGTGAGGCAGTGCCTCACCTGGCTACCTTTTCTGCACATCTCTTATCAAAACTCAGCGAATCTCCCCATGGCTCATATATTGTGTGCATATCTTACTCTGGTACTTGCCAGGGACTCTTGAGCCATTTACCTCACCGCACGTCCCTGCCGCATGTCCAAACTGCGCTCTATGGATAAATACAGTTTCTATGAGACACAAAAAGGCCATAACTAAGAGGTTTAAATGCTGGAAAAAAGGGGTATGGTCTCACAAGGAAATTGCATTGCCACACAATAGTACTACCACCAATTTAAACTAGGCCGCACAGTTACACTGTATGTAGTGCCACTAATTCATATTACACCACATAGTAGTGTCCCTTATACACATTATATCAAAAAGTAGTACCCTTAGTTAAGCTGCACAGTTGTACCCATTATACACAATGCTTACAGTAGTGTCCCTTTTACAAAACATCCACAGTAGAAGTGCCCCTTACACATAATGCCCACAGTAGTAGTTCCATATATACATAAATATATGTATATTTAATAGATTAAGAGCACAAGTTACATTACATACTGTACATCTGACGCCTGCCGTCATGCGGGTTGCCACTCTCAGCAGCAGTGACCTAATAGCCACATTTGGTGGGCTGGATGAAACAGACAGTGGTGCCGCTGTCTTGTGAGAGACCATGATGCAGCACCAGCCCTTCTGAGGTGGGATCTGCAGCTCCTGAGCACAGAGCCACCAGCCAGGGCCAGCAGGTGGCAGCCCAGGCATAAGTTGGACGAGATGCAGGGGTTGGGTGGTCTAGGCTCCCCATATGAGGGTTGTGATTTCAGCCTGGATGTAATGTTGCAGAAGCTCTACCGCCTAGTAATACTGAAGCAGCCACTGAAGAGCGCCTGATGGCTGGCGCTATACTTTTACTCATCCTCATCCAACCGCTGATGAGTGAGCCTAACCCAAGGACCTGGGGCGCAGTGGGGAGAAAAGGGATGAGAGAGGAGGGAGATGGAGGAATCTGATATGTGGAGCTGTGCTTCATGCTGCCAGCACTGCAGCAGGGAGTTAAAACAGGGAGAGCCCCTCTTCAACCTGGCGTCAGCCTACTTTGCATCCTCTGTGAGCAGGTAGTGAAAGCCCTGCATACAGAGATCCAATGACTGATTAAGCTGCTGACAACTTGTGGAGGAGGAGAAATGCATTTTTAACCACTTTGATTGCTGAGGCTGGTGCTGGTTGAATGATTTATATATGTTTAAGAGTTTCTGCAAGGATTTTTTAATTCTCCTGATAAGGCTGCAAAGTAGAACCCACAACAACAGCAGGGGAGTTTGTAGTCTGGCTCAGTACTGCAGAAAGGATGTGGTAAACCTTTTTAATCAATTTATATATACTTTTTGCACTTTATCATGGTCATGATGGACTATTTTTAAATGAATTGAATACATGCTTCCACCTGCACAAAGATATGGTTTTTGGTTAATCTTTCAGAAATGGTAGAGATATGTGTCATAAAAGAGTGGTGCTGAGAGGCTATGGGGCCAGTGACAATAATTTATTTTATTTATACTTATCTTAAATGTAGCTCAGGACATCTGGGTTTTTTCTCAGATTTTCTCCAAAAATCCTCATTGCTCGCATATCTGATTTTTAATATGTAAAAGAGATAGCGAGAGTTTTTGGTGTTTTACTCACAGTGTAAATGGTAATGCACTTGTTGTTCCCATTATGTTTACAGTCTGATGGATTTACCAAGCTCCGCAATGCAAGGCATTCAAGAGTCGGGTCCTGGAAATTAGCAGGAGAGGGTTCTGTAGGTCATTAGATGGCATTTTTAATACAATTAGGCAAATCCTAATTTACTATTGTCACAAATAGTAGAGATAATAAAAAAAAATGATATCAGGTCTATAATTCTATCATTAATACACATGTCCGTACAGGAAATGTTTGCTAAATAGTGTATGCCTAACATTTTTATCTCTCAGGCTCCAAGAAGAGACCACTGTAACCACTGCCTAATTATAAATCATTTGGTGCCATCATGTGGGCATTAAGAAGAACTACACATGATTTAAAAACAAAAGGAAAGAACAAGGGTGAAATGTAATAGGATGAGAGATTCAGAAATTGAGAGATTTGGTAAGAAATCTCCTGTTATTCATTCAGCAATTCAGCAATCATTTACACTGCAAAATCAAACTGGTTTTGCAGTGTAAATGATTGCCGCTTTAAAATTTCACCCCAAGTGTCCAAATACAAAGAAAATAAATTAAGAAAAATACCTACTGAAACACTTTAATATCGCCAAAAAAAGTATAGCTTCAGTAGCATGAGAATGATAAATATAATCCACTTCTTGTTTTACAATATTGCAGACAGATACAATTGCAATTTTGTGTATGTAAAAGGGATCAAACGATGGGTCGCAACCCAGGTTTGAACTCGGTGCGACCAGGCATTTTGGTGTAAAAGGAGTATAACTGTATTACAATTTATTACTTTTGCTTTCACTTGCTGAAGCTGCAATAAAGACAAATTAAAAAAGGGCCCAGAACATACACTCTCAGTGGCAAACGCAGGATTTTAAAAGGGGGTTTCCAAATGTAATCCAAAATCTCCCAATCTGCAGGGCATTGGGTAACTATGTATGGGAGTCTGGTGGAGTGTTAACAGCCCTAAAAATTGGATTTTTTTTTTACACTATATACTGTATGAAATAGATTATTAATATTTAACGGTACAGATGGTCTAAAGCAGGCATGTCCAAACTGTGGCCCTCCAGCTGTTGTGAAACTACACACCCCAGCATGCCTTGCCATAGTTTTAGCATTCCTTTATAGCAAAGGCATGATGGGATTTGTAGTTTCACAACAGCTGGAGGGCCATAGTTTGGACATGCCTGGTCTATAGTATAGGATGTTTGTATCATTTAAATAAGATAAGTGGTCATGAAGAGGTTAAACATCACATAATATATACACAAACATAATAGAATCAGTACTGCATTTCTGAGCTCACAATCTCCCACCTCATGGTAAGGCTTCTGTCTCTTCCTCCTGGCAGCTACTCTCTGGTCCATTGCGATATTTGAGGGCTCAGAGCCACATATACAGTAAATGTGGTAGATGAAGCTGGTACACTGGGCATGTGCAGCAGCTCTGCTCTGTCCCTTACACTTACCCTGCATGATGTGGTGGCAGCTCTACTGATCATATTATATACCAGTGCTATTGTTGTCAGAATTTAAGGCACTTGCCAACAGGAGGGGAGTTTCCGGGCAACCAAACACCCCCCCCCCCCCCCCCCCCCTGCGTTTGCCTATGCAAATTGGTACCAAAACTTTGTGGAGGCTAACAACGCCTACTCTAGAAGTTGGCCAAACCCCTAAGTATGGCCCCTATATTTAATTTTCCCTGGTGGGTTCTTCATTCCCCAGTTCGAAGTATATATATTAGAAATTGCCAGCCGATTCTCTAAGTCAGTGATTTCAAACCTCAGACCTTAATTACCACAATAGTTTACATTTTTCAGGCCTCCACACATACAGTAAGTGCAAGTGAAATGATTAGCTCCAACTGTGAATCTTTTAGTCGATGAGTTAACCTGCAGGGTGACCTGGAAAAATGTGAATGTTGGGGGTATTAAGAACTGAGGTTGGGAACCACATACATACATACATACATACATACACTAAAGCTGTCAATGCTCGCCCCCATGTCCTGTGCCTGCATTGAGTGCACTCTGGTCTGTGCCGGTGCTACCACCCCTGAGTCCCCTGTGATTCTGCGGTAACTCAGAGCTGCTGTCTGTATTCCAGCATCAGGTCTGCAGGACTGACTGCAATACCCGTCCTGCTTCTCCCCGGATCCTCACCCTGAAGCTGCCATGTCTGAGCCGGGGATAGGGGTACTATATATATATATATATATATATATATATATATATATGTATATATATAAAACAATAGTGTCTTCAGCACCCTTTACTTGTAATGTCCATACAATAAACATTAATACAGTGATAAAAATAATTAGATACACTTCATAAGTAGTTCTTTTGAAGAAAATTTTATTTTTATTTTTCAAACCGTGATCAGTACCCAACGCGTTTCGCCTCGATAAGAAGCTTCATCAGGGGTTTGTGATCTTGTATTTGAAATTTAGCACTCAATACCCATCAAAGTCAGGTCATATTTGATAGTGGACAGATAGGAATATCTGTAGTGGCCCAGTAGATTTTTGACCAAATTAGAACCTTATTTGAAAATGAATATTATATATGAGATTATAATTTTCTTAGAAGGATATCTATAAAATTATGGTGGGATTTCTCCTAGGATTTATTTGGTGGCATATTCAGTGATAAATTCAACCATATTAGTTCCACAGGTTAATTGCCATAAACCGTAAACTTCACAGGTTAATCACCATATGTTTGGAATAATTGCAGGGGGAGAAGCCTCCTGTGCAGGGAGAGCAGCCTGTGGTGTCCTGTGGAGGGGGCAGAGCCGGCCCTAGCCTAAATGACGCCCTAGGCAAGATTTTGGCTGGTGCCCCCTAGCACCACCACTAGTTCCGCCTCTGTCCCTGCTCCCCTTTCCCAGCACCATCAATCCTCATCATAGAAGTCATCATTTTGGTGCTCCTACCCGCAATATTTTAAATAGAAACAGTGCACATATTCAGTGCGCAGCCCAAACAGGGGTGTGTTCTTGCTGGGATGGGGCATGGCCACACAATAGTACCCCCAATTCAAATTATGCCACACAGTAGTGCAACTTTAATCACATTATATCATGTGATGGTTTCCCTTATTCACGTTACATCACACAGTAGTACCACTTTACCTTATTATTCACATTATTCACATTATACCCTTAGAAAAAATCCTGAGAAAATATTGTATTTTAAGTACCTCCATGGCCACACTGCAACCCAGCACAAAGCAGTGTGTGCTGGGCAGAGGAGAAGAGCTGCAGCTGCTGCTGTCACTTAAGGGGAGGGGGCCCGGGGCCCCCACTGGGCCCTTCCATCAGACTTTAGCCTGGGTAATTTGTACCCCCTACCCCTTTCTCTCGGCACCCCTGATAATACCACACAGTAATGCCCCTTACACATGACACACATTATTAATGTCCTTATAACCATAATGCCCCATACATATTATGCCAACCTTTATTAATGCCCTACATACACATAATGACACACATAATGCCCCTTACACATATGTTGCACACTATTAATGCCCTTATACACGACACACATAATGCCTGTTATACATATGTCACACATTAATAATGCGTTTATACATGACACACATAATGCCCCCTACACATATGTTGCACATTATTAATGCCCTTATACACATGACACACATAATGCCCATTACACATATGTTGCACATTATAAATGCATTTATACATGACACACATAATGCCCCTTACACATATGTTGCACATTATTAATGCATTTATACATGACACACATAATGCCCATTACACATATGTTGCACATTATTAATGCATTTATACATGACACACATAATGCCTGTTACACATATGTCGCACATTATTAATGCATTTATACATGACACACATAATACCCCTTACACATATGCTGAACACTAGTGCACAACTAACCCACCCGCAGACAGCACTCGCACAGCCGTTAACACTGTGACCTCTGCCTCTGCTTGGATACAGAGGTTTCCTCATACATCTTGACTCAATAGGCCATGCAGCTCCTGGCCAGTTCTGCTAATGTTGGGTGCCTTATTTGCTAAAAATTCATCTTATTTGCATTGTTATGTGACCAGCACACACAAGGAGCTTCCGATGATTAAAATGATATGCGGCATGCCTATATTCTGTGTGCGACTGTGGCTGTACCTGCATACAGAATGCTATGTTACAGTGATTTCCATGAAAACACTATTTAATATGCAAATAAAGCCTCACTCACACACAGAATATAGGCATGCTGCATATCATTTTAATCAGCAGAAGCTGCTGATGCCCCTAGGCATTCCAAATGCCCTAGGCAATTGCCTAGTTTGCCTATGCCTAAGGCCGGCTCTGGGAGGGGGAGAAGCCTGTGTCCTGTGGAGGGGGAGAAGCCTGTGGTGTCCTGTGCAGGGGGAGCTGCCTTTGGTGTCCTGCAATTATGCAGGGGGAGCAGCCTGTGGTGTCCTGGTATTATTATACAGGGAAGCTGTACCAGTAGCTGCTGCATTTGCCACCGTAGGCTTATACTCGAGTCAATAAGTTTTCCCAGTTTTTTGTGGTAAAATTAGGTGCCTCGGCTTATATTCGGGTCGACTCATACTCAAGTACATACACGGTAAGTTACCTATTACAGAAAAATGAGAACATTTTGACTTTTTGGTAAATAAAAATTCCAGAAGTTGGGATATCTCATCCCATTAAATGTCACCCCAGGGGCGAGATTCACCAAACTGAAAATGCCGTAAAAAAACAGTTTTCTGGGTTTTTACCGCATTTTCATATGCAGCAAAGCCCCACCGCTGGGCCTTCACTGCCGGAGGTTACGCCAGTTCTAGATGGTGTAACCCCATGGAAGCCTATGGCTTTCACTTCACATCCCCCGCCGAACCGCGGGCCCCCCGCCGATCAGCGCCGCACCCCCCTCACCTGTGTCCGGGCAGCCTCCTGCTGTGCTGCCCGGACCAGTGACCTCCTCCTCCCTGCACCTCTTCCGAGTGCAGGGAGGAGGAAAGGAGCACCCACACAGCGGGAAAGGGTGCAGGGAGGGAGGGGGGAACCCGCTGCACATCGCCGGCCTTTGCTTTGGCGTTAATAATCGCATATGTTAATGCATATGCGATTATTAACAATGTGAATGCCGGCTATGTACAGCGGGGGTTATTAGTGAATCCCGCCCCAAGAATCAGTAATCTCTGTCTCCCCGACAGATGAGGCAGACAGCCCCCCCCCTCCCCCACACACTAGACCCCCCCCCCCCCCAGGGCACGGACGAGCAATACAAACTCCAGAATGGGGGTATGGGTAAAAACCAGGACAAGACCGCCGGACCGGACACGAAAATCTGCAGTCCGGAGCTTGTAGTGCCGGTCCAGGGGCTGTCCTGTCCGGGGGGGGGGGGGGAGGGGGGCTGACTGTGACACCTGTCACCAGGGGGAGGAGGAGAATAAAGCCTCCCTGTATGGTTCGGGCATGTAGCAAAAACCGGACGTCCGGACCACACGGGGAGGCTGCAATCTCCACTTCCCCGTGTCCCTGATGATAGCTATAACAGGGACCTGTGGCGTAACTAAGTTTTGGGAGCCCCCCCCGCCGCCCCGCACCCCCAATCCCCCGCCGCCCATGCAAACCCCCCCCCCCAATCCCCTGCAGCCTTACCTATCGCGCTGGTCCCGGCGGCTCCGTTCTTCTTCTGCTGAGGACCACCACGAAATGGCCGCCCCCATACAGCAGACAGTTTCAGAGAACTGTGTGCTATATGGGGGCGGCCATTTTGTGGTGGTCCTCATCAGAATAACGGAGCCGCCGGGACCAGCGAGATAGGTAAGTCTGCCGGGGATTGGGGGGGGGGTGTAACTATAGCACCGCAGCCCCCGGCGCCCCCACATGCACAGCCCCCCCCCCGCGGTGGCGGGGGCTGTGGTGCTATAATTACCCAGCTGACAGGGACCCCCGGACGGGACACCCCCCCGGACGGGACACCCCCCAGACCGGACACTACAAGCCCCTGACTGCAGATTTTGATGCCCGGTCCAGGGTTTAGTCCGGGTCCAGTTTTTACATAGTCCCCCAGAAGGGCAACCATTTCGGCTTTTTACCCATTCCCCTATAAAGCAGGACAGACTGGGTGGTCCTATACTGAATCAACACAGCATGTCCCAATCAATTACAGAATGATCCTGTAAAAGGTAGGCAGGCATATAGACAGATGCTACAATATTATTATTAATACAGTATACGTATGTTATATTTTAACATACTGTACATATATATGAATTCCTAAGAGAAAGTGTGATAGAGGAAGTTGCAGTCACATGCTGCCCTTTATATTTAACTTTTAAAATTGTCCTCTCTATAAATAACATTGTCACCATTCCACACATATTTATGCATACCCAGGGCGCTGTTCTTTGTTTATAAAGAAAAAAAAAAAAAAAAGTAACATACTGTATCTTGTTACTTTGTTCAAGGCATTACTGACATTGGTCTCTGGCAAGATGGCGTCCCTGCTTCTATAATGCAGACAACTGTCATTCATGTGCTAGCAGTATCATTAGAATACCGCTTCCTTGTCGTATTGTACTGGTAGCAGTATTGTAGTGTGTGTGCGTGTGTATTTCCCGGTAGTAGTGACACAACCCTGAACTGTATATGGCCGGCGGGTGCTATTATTAATGTCGGTATGCTGCGGCTGCTGTGGTCAGCACTGTGTGTGCATGCGATGTACACAGAGGCGCCTGTGCTGCTGTATAGCCAGGACAGCAGCAGCAGCTCCGCACAACCCAATGCAAGCAGCAGCGATGTGCGGCTCCCCCCGCACCAGCACCGCACCCCCGGGTCCCCTCCAACTACTGGGGACAGCACTTTTTCAAAGTTCATGGAGACGTTCGGCAGGAAGTACACGGCTGGGGATCAGATCATACAGAAGAGATACCAAGCCTTCCTGGTACTTGTGCATATTGTATTGCCTGTTAGCACAGAAAGCAGTTGTCTATGGGTTGTCTAGTAGAATGCACTTTATTTATAACGGATAATCCCACTGTCCTGCTTGTGGCAGCTTCATGCATTTGGAAATTATCGCACTGATAACACATTACTGGTGTAACACAGTGCACTCACAGCAACACATTATACACAATAAACACAAGCTTCATAAAGTACTAATTGTGAAGGCTTCATTTAAAATGTTAAAACCTGTCGTGGGCTATTTCTAATGCATTAATTTACTACATGCAACACATATACTGTATTACCTCCTTGGTTCACTACACACAGCTGTAGTCCTTGTAGGTCTACACCAACTAGGTCAACAATTGGGTCGACACCACTAGGTTGACAGGCAGGACGGTCGACATGGGTCAATGTCGACAGGTCATTAGGTCGACACAAGCATTAGGACAACATGGGCTAGGTCGACAGTCAAAAGGTCGACATGGGGTTTTTCACTGTTTTTTGAGCCGACGTGCCAATGGGTGGTATTTTATGCCCTACCATCCACTAGTGCGTGGTGGGAGAATAAAATAGTGTGCCCGAAGCATTGCAAGCAAAGCGAGCAATGTGAGGGGATGCGGTGCACTTCAAACTGTGTCCATGTTGACTGTGTCGACATTCGGGTCAAAAAAACAGTGAAAAACCCAATGTCTGCCTTTTGACTGTCGTCCTTGCCCATGTCGACCGAATGCTTGTCAACCTAATATCCTGTTGACAAGTATTAGACCCATGTCGACCTAGACCCATGTCAACCTAGACCCATGTCGACCTTGCTGCCTGTCGACCTAGTGGTGTCGACCCAATGCTTGTCGACCTAGTTGGTGTAGACCCACACCCCTCCACTGCCGGCTCACCCCGCACTGACAGCGGGGTGAGCCGGCTTCCTCCATCACTGCTAACAGCTTCTATAGCGCTCTCCCTATAGAGCAGGGCTGGGCAACACCGGCCCTCCAGATGTTAGTGAACTACACATCCCAGGATGCTTTGCATTACTTTTGCTATGTGGCCATGCTGAAACTGATGCAAGGCATGCTGGGATGTGTAGTTCATCAACATCTGGAGGGCTGGTGTTGCCCAGCCCTGCTATAGAGGCTGTTAGCATGGTTGGCTCTATGTGTCTCCATGGAGATGCTTTCAGCCAATCAGGGCTGAGCTATGCGTCTCCATGGAGACGCAGAGAGCCAACCACGCTAACAGCTTGAATATATATATATTAGTCCAAGTCAGCCAGGCTTTGCAAACCTGTGATACACAGCACACTTCTCCCTGAGCTTCTGAAAAACCTGCATTTCTGTATCTGTGGAGTGTTATACATTTATCCATCTTACCAGCCACCTGATTGACACCTGTTCAATAATGATTTGCTTTGTGGGTACCTAAACCTCTAGTGAATTAGGTGATCATAAAAAATGATCTACTATAAAAATCCATCCACCCGTTTTATTGCAGTACATCACTACAAGAAAGGAATAGCAGTTTATGTCTGCACTACCTATACTACTTGACTAGATGTATTCAGTGCCCCTGATGAAGTTCTGAAGGACGAAATGCGTAGGGATGCGAAAATTCTCTGTATGTGGCACACCGTGAAAAAAGGAAATGCACTACTGAAGATATTCTATATGCTGTACCATTGAATAAATGTTATTTGGTTTAATATATTTTGATATATTCTTTTTTAATAGCCACCTAACAAGTGGGCATCGGTGACAAAAATGTAGTGCACCTCTAAGAAGCACATAAGTGCTATTAACATAGCACTTACGTGCTTCTTATTAACCCTTACTAATTTTCATTTGTGTGCTGCCCTGGAGTGGTCGGCATGAGCCGACATGATGGGGACCTGCACCCCGGACCCATACCCAGTATTAGGGACCCCCAGTGACACAGAAACACCTTGACGTACTGCCTGGGGGCTTAGTTCTATATCTGCAGATATATGCAACCAAGATCTCTGTATTATCTGATTATTATGTAGTTATTTTTCACTCAGTGTGCAATTGGGATACATTATGTTCTTTTAAAATACTTACCAAGAAATTTTCAAGTGCGCATTTCACTCTGACTGTGGATTTTCGGTCTAAACCTTTTTTTTATTTTTACAGAAGTGTATTTTATGCTATACCGGAAATCCCTGAGATAAATAGCATTTGTACTGTTCAGTAGTTCAGCTATTCTGTTATGCAGACATTTAGTAATCCATAAGGTGGCAGTATATGCATGTACTTATTTATTTTTGTTGGTTATTTCATCTCGAACAATAAACTGCACAGCTTTAAGTTAAATGCTTGAATAGAAGCATTAAATCAAAGGGACAAATACATTTTTAATATTACAAGTTCAAACTAGTATCTTGGATATAAGTTACTAATGTTTATGTAATATTCCTTAATGCAAATAGAAATCATATAAATCCGGTAACTGCTGTAATTCAGACCTAATTGCCGGACTACGAGATTTCGGAGCCCAGTGATCATTCGCAATTTTCTCGCCCATGCGCACGGCTGCGAATGCGATCGCAGCCGTGTACATGAGGGGAAAACCATTGAAATCCACTCACCATGGAATGATTCACCCCCTCTAGACTTGCTCAGCCCTGCGATGGCGGTGGGGAGAAGGAGGCTGCTGATGACATCATCGGCCCTCCCTCCCAGCGGCAAGGAAATGCCTAAATTTTCCGGGACACACTTGCCCCCAAACTGCTGCAGGGTGATTGGCTAGCCATTGCTGGCTCCATTCCAAGGAACGGCTCTTGTATGCGCACATTGTACCATGTGCCTGCACGGTCATATGATAATCGGCAGGGTTGGGAATTCAGAATCGTCCCTTAGTATGTTAACCTTTTTTATTAACTTTTATGTAATAGGGGTGGTCTTGTAATTGTCCTGTGATTCACCGAGTTTCAAACATATTTTCAACTTGAGGATACTCTGTCTAATATAAACTTTCTAGAAAAAGCAAAGAGATCTCAGACTAAAAGTGTAACTGTGATACTGTTAAACACAGATTTAGGACCTTATTCAGATCCGTTCCGATGTTGTGGGTCAGCAGCCAGTGTATGATAAACTCACAAAGCTGCGAAATTCGCAGCCTTGCGAGGCAATCAGAATAAGGTGCTTAATTTCTCTTGAAAAACTTAGGAGGGTATTCAATTAGACTTAAGAAACCGTCCACCCATCGCTCATCTGCTGGTAATACCAGCCAGTGATGATCTGGCATCACTGGCCATACACACTGGGCAGTTTTTGAGCTCAAACTGTAAAAGTGAGCTGTTTCCAGCTCAAAATCACCCAGTGTGTATGGGCCTTAACATACCCATGGGCATATTAATCCCACATTTCCTAATTCTTCACACAGGCACTCTTCTTGTGTTTTTCCCACCATTGAATTGGTCTGCAATATACTCCTGTGATCCAAATTACAAAGCAGGTGCCTATATTTCCCTCCTTTTTTTCCCTACCTCTATCTATATGCTCTTTAGCCTCGCCCACTTATCATCCACTGCATATATCATACCCTCCAACATGACCCATTCCATTAGGTACAACATGCTCTGTTCCTGGACTTCCTCCTTAATTTAGGATTGCCTTCAATTTTGCCGGTACATCATTATTATCGTTGAACTAGTTCAACACAGGTGACAGCAATTATCAATTAAGAAAGAAGTCCAGGAGCAGAGCATTTTGTACCTAATGGAATGGGTTATGGAGGGTATGATTAGGGAAGCCAATCCCAGGGCATTTTTTCAATCCCGCCCCGCATATTTACTTACAGATGCGTGGTGCGGCCGGGTGGGTGGGCGAGATGGGGTGATGGAGCCCGGGCTGGTCCGCTGGTGGCCCGGTGTGCCGGCAGGTCTGCTGCTGGTCGGGCGGGCTGGTCCGGGGACAGGACGGCTGGGCGAGCTGATCCGGGGACAGCCCGGGCTGGTCCGCTGGTGGCCCGGTGTGCCGGCAGGTCCGCTGCTGGGCGGGCGAGCGGGCTGGTCCGGGGACAGGACAGCTGGGCGGGCTGATCCGGGGACAGGATGGAGGCAGACAGCCTGAGCAGCGTGACCTCTGACGTCGTCACGCTGCGCATAGCCGCACTGCCCGGGACGGGATAAGCCGGGCATCTGCTGAGCACCCGCTCAGACGCTGCCCGGCATTAGACTGCGCATGCGCAGTCTAATCCCGAAATCCCGGGATTGGAAACTCCAATCCCGGGATTGAAATCCCGGTGTTTTGGGGGCCAAATCCCGGGATCCCGCGGATCCCGATCCCGGGATTGGCCACCCTAGGTATGATATATACTTTGTATTATATTTTCCTATTATTTAATATGTGACTGAGGCACGCACAGCATAATCCTGATAGGACAGATCCAGGGGAATCCATTAGCTGTGGTAATTCACCGCTGCTCATAGATTTCACCCTATCTATCTCTCTTCTGAAGCCTTCTTAGTAACTGTTTCCAGCAAATTGAACTGATACTGTATGCACTTTTTTTTTACAGGAGAGCTTGCAAAGGCAGAAGTATCTAAACAGTTTTGCATCTGATAGCAGCAATGCTTTTTATGGAATCAACCAGTTTTCCGACTTGTCAGTTGAAGAGTTTTCTTGTAAGTAAAAATCAGGTTAATTTTCTATTTACCGTATGTCTCATTTGTACTACTTAGATTGTGGTTCATCCATAGCTCTTTATTGCCAATAAAATGTCAGACTTTAAAGGTGCAGGTTTAATGAATAATATTTTGGAAGTTACAAAAACAAAAGTTCCCATTTTCTAGAGAAATTTTAGTATACATGTATAGTCTATTAGGCGATTCAAAATACATACTTCTCCAAAATACCAAGATTTTAGTGGGTTTTAAGTTATAAGGTAAGGCATTGCTTCTAAGCAATTAAGTTTTCAGAAAACAAAAATTTCTTTACAGAAAAAAATAAATAAAAGCATGTGATGCACGGGATCACATGTTCACTTTCTGGAGAATCACCCTATTGGGGGTATCTAAAATCGGGTAATTGCTTCCCCTGGGGCTATGCAGTTAGTCCTGATAAACCGGCACATGCTGCAGATTGTCAGGGATTTTGTTTCACATGCCTTTTGGGTGCTTCTGTGGCAAAAACGCACACAATTCCTATGTGTTTTCACACGAAAAAGTATTCTTTTTTTTTTTTAACAGGACATAAACTTGGATAACACAAGGAATATTGGTGAAACATTGGGAACAATCGTTAAAAACTCCCATTTTTCATTCCTGATGTTTAATCATGCCTAATTGGCTAACCATCCCTGTGAAAGTGGACTCCTAGTGGCCAATTATACTGACAGACCCCATGTGATCTGGTCATGTGGCCTAAGCTCCAAGCATCTGCATGCATCTGATTTGTTAGCCATTTTGATCAAGCAGATCACAATTTTTGGGCACAAACATGTTGAAGTGAAATACTTCTGACATTTTACCATAAATGTTATTTTTCACAATTTAAAGCGCTCAAATTTTGGTAACCCACGGGTCCATTTTCTACTTCACTCTCGGTGTAAATATTTGCTGTTTTTGGAATCTGTAAAATAGACTGCAATACTGTTATACAAAAGTGTAAAAAGCAGCAACTGAGATGCAAGATTTTGCTTACTATAAAATATATTATTATATACAGTGGCATGCAAAAGTATTTGACCCCGTAAAAATTGAAATCAGGTTTTTTTTTAATATACTTTAAAAGCCTAGTGGGTCACAATAATAAATACTGCCTGGAACAAACCGTGTTGGTGTCTTTTTTTTAATTTTTTTTTTTTTTAATTAAGTCAAAGCTTTTGATTTGTTGGGGATTGAATACTTTTTGAAATATCAGTACATTATGTATATACTATAGTTAGTGGGCAAGTAGGATACTGGCTATCTTTAAATATAACACCTTCATTGGCTAACCCTAAAGATTTGCCAAAGAAAAGTATTTTAATTTTCAACCTATCGAAATGACAGAACAACATCTCAGTTTTGCCGGCAATTACACGCCTACACAGAGCAACACTTGTATTGCTCCATCGTATTCCATCTAGTTTGCCGCTGGTGGACACAACACTTGAATTCATCCAATAGAGTCGAGGAGCAATATTCACCTTTTGTTATATATGAATCATTTGTGCATTAAAGGTGAAAAGTATTATTTTTTATTCATAATTGTTTTCGTTTTCAGCTACTTATTTGAAAAGCTACCCTAGTATGAGCCAGGGTTACTCTATACTTAATGAGACTTCTGTGAGAAAAGATCCTTTGCCTTTACGGTTTGATTGGAGAGATAAAAACGTGTTGACTCAAGTGAAAAATCAGTTGGATGTAAGTTACATATGTTTTTGTATTTTGTATCATAGTATCTAATTTTAAAAAATAGAACAAAAAATTAATAATTAACAATGGTGTGGGGTTCCCACGAAGCGGACCGATCTTCACCGGAGGCCTTGGTAAGTATAATTTCCTTCCACTTGGATTCTATTGGATAAGGGGACAGACCAGCGGTGGACCAATAGGTCAGTACAGTATAGTATGTTTGATTGTAGTGTGAATTAAAGTTAAACTTGACTGGTGTCTGTGTTTTATTTAACTATTTGCAATGTTGTAGAACAATGCACAATAGTGCAGCCTGGGCAGGGTTAATTCTGGTAGGGGGGACCCCTTTATTTGGGGGTCCCCAATCCCCCAGGGTCCCTTCCTGGGCTGAACATTTAAGGGGTTAATGCTTTGGCCGGGGAAACTAGTATAGTTTCCCCCAGCTGTGGCACTACCCTGCTAGCTGTTTGGGGGCCCGGTGCTGGTTATCAAAATATGGGGACCCCTACTCGCTTTGTCCCCCGTATTCTGGGAACCAGGACTAGTCCTTGAGCCTGGTGCTGGTTTTGGAAATTACAGGGAACCTCTATTCGGATCTTCAAGCCCAGGGCTCGTTATAGCCATGGTTGGGGGGGAGACCCCATGCTGTTTTTTAAAAAATTGTTTTAAAGTTAGTAAATTTGGAATCACCATTCGCATGAATGGTTATTTGAATTCTGCCTATGGCGTATGCATTCTTATTCGGAAATACGAATACGGCTGGCATACGAATGCCCGTACACTGGCCTTTGTAAATTCCCAAAATGCTAATTTACGCCCATATACGGGTACAATTGGCAATGAATAGGCGTATTCGTAGCCATTTGAGCTTAGTAAATTTTCCCCATGTACTGCATGTCAATATGCATCACAAGTGTCTAGAAAGCAATATGTTTGTCTTTTTTACCTTTTTTTTCTGATTCACAACTTAAGTATTTAAAGTATTTATTTGATATGTTTACTTTTTCTTTAGTGTGGTGCCTGTTGGGCTTTCAGCATAGTTGGGTCAGTAGAGTCAGTTTATGCCATCAATGGACATCCACTTGAGGAGCTCAGTGTACAGCAGGTCATTGACTGTTCCTACCTGGATAGAGGCTGTAATGGTGGCTCCACCTCTAGCGCTCTGAAATGGTTATATCAGGTGATTATCAGTTTCCTTTTTTCCATGCACAATTTATCTTTTCTCATAATTGCTTTCCAATTTTTGTTTTTTAGCATTGTTCATTGCATTAATGTTAACGGCTGTTCTCCTTCTTGTTTGTGTTTTCAGACATAAGTGTACAACCTTTTAACAAACTCAATGAATAAAAAAGGCTTTTACTGTATATTGGTATTGTGTTACATTGGTCTACATACTTGTATCCATGATCCTAATTATAGTATGTATCAAATGTTGTATTGTTTTTGTTTTAAAGTCTCGCACAAAACTGGTGAGGTCTTCCGAGTACCCATATAAAGCAAAAACTGGACTCTGCCACTATTTCCCCAGGACAGAATTTGGGGTTTCTATAAAAGGATATGATGCTTATGACTTCAGGTAAACGTTTTTATTTACAGTACATAAGGAACCTCTTGCAATATAAAGCATCCTGGCTCATTCTATGCTCTGGATACTAAATAATGTAAGAATAATTATCATACATGCATGTTAACTGGATCCACTGCATTTAAAATGTCTGATAAGTGCACATCCGGCCGATTTGCTGCTTCGTAAGGACAAGTCTCCTTCATCGTTCGGTGTGTACAGGTGCTCTTGCAGTCTCGAGCAATGGACTCCAGGTTTAATGTGCTGCAGAACAAACCTAGCAATAATACTAGCGACCTTGCTTATGCTAATAAAAGAAGGACCATGGTCATTACATCCTTCATTATACTCTTTTCAGCATGCACCAATTTTATTGATGCAGTGTGTGCTTAGCTTTAGATTACAGTTAGAGTACCTTCAACTTTCTTTTCCGGGAAAGCAAAGGCATCACAGCGGCACTTCATGACCTTGAGGGCATTGGTTCATGTTGAACTTGAATAGTTCAGCCCACATAAATGGATTTTTCGAATTTGTGTATGTGGCAGATGCACTTTATACGACAAGAGTCCCTTGTTCTGAAACATTACTGTGCAGTGTGAAAAATGTAAATATTTGGTTTATAATACCCCTTTTACACTGCTGCAAAAATATGGGTTTTTCCCTTGTGTACAGATGTAGCCCCTGCCATCCTTGGCCGGGGCTCGCCAGACCCTCCCTGCTGGCAAGCACCGGCGGACAGGGGCTACACTGAACTGGGACGCGGGTGCGTTCCAGTCTCTCGGCGTGGACGCTGCGTGTCCCTGCCCGTCTCCGCTTCAGGGAGACGGGCAGAATTAGGGAGGCAGGCTCCGTTGCCAGGGGTCGCGCGAGCAAAGATGACCTAAGCTCCATATGCACCCGGGTAAGCGGCGGTGTAAAAGGGGTTAACCCGTGTCCCTTTACACAGGATTTCTACCCAGGTCCTGACCAGGGTAGAACACGGGCAGGAGCTGGGTAGCGGGCAGTGTAAACGGGTATGCCGGGTCATTCGACCTGGCTCCCGTTTACAGCAATGGAGGCAAACATAGAGGTCGGGCGGGGGAATCGCACAGCCTCCGCTGCTGTCTGCTGTACTGTGCAGACAGCAGCGGAGGCAGGGAGGAGGAGCATGGATTCCTGTGTGCGGCATCTATTCACCTCGCGGATGGGGGCTAGGAGGGTGTACGGAGGCTGGGGGCAGCCCAGCAGCTTACCTTGTTGCTGGGCTTGCCCCCAATGCACGGTCAAGGGCGCAGTGATTGGCGGCCCCCCGTTTACACTGCGGGTCGGCACCTCAGTGTGAACGGACCAAAATCCTGTATCCAACCTGGCTTGGAACTGTGTTCCAAATTCCGGGTCAGATCTGGGATTTTGGTGTAAAAGGAGTATTAGTAGGTTATAGTTGCATCTTGGAAAATAATAGGGCATGGTTTACTATATTGTGGCCTATTTATTAAATTCATTTTACCCTTAAAACATGCAGTAACATCTTTTTTGTCCCTACAAGACAGAATTAAGTAACATTACTAGTTAACAATGCAATCTGTCAGGGCCAGTGCACTCCACTGAGAACAATGGCCCCGGCAGATTAATATCCAGCATGCTGGATGTTAATATTAATCACCGGGCGATAGCGACATGCGGAGCCACGCATCGCTATGGTCCCTACACATGGAGCGATGTAGGATCTAGTCAGATCGCTTAAAAAGTGCCCCTGAATCGCTCCGTGTGTAGTCCCCATAACACTGTACACATCAATGCCTTTATGATAGTTTCCAGCTTTTCCAATCCTAATAGCATATGTCACATTAGCAGCAAGCAAGGAACATAACATTACATTGCAATGCATCCTAGCAAAAGTTGTGAAGGAGCCCAGCCATGCCGTTCTGGATTACTGCTCTGCTCTCAAAAGAGGGCACTACTCATTCTGAGCCTGATTCAGACCTGTTTGCTAGTCTGTGTATGTCCGTAGCCTAGCGAACAGGTAAACGCCGCCCTCCAAATGATTGTGGCTCGCGTAGATAGGTTGGCACGCAAACGGTTAACATCCGGCCACCTATAAATCTGTCCTTTGTAGGTCCTCAGAATGCCTTTCTAAGTTTCTACTTTTGAAATATGTAGAATTCCAAGAACAACATAGATCTCTTCTTTTCTTGATGTTTTTATAAACTTATCTTATAATTTAGGAATAATAAGGAGCATAGAAATCTTGAGTGTAATGTGCGGTGACCATGTCCTTCTTTCACAGAATTCTATAACAAAGAATTATTCTAATGTTCATACTGGCACATTTATGTTCTCTCACTGTTTAATAACTTTATATTAAGGTTCATTTGTTTCTGATAATAAAGTGGTCCCATGTGTGTCATAGTTGCCTACCTCCTGGCTGCCCTCTCTGAGAGAGGGCAGCCAGTTCACTGAGGCAGAGGTGGGCGGAGCCACTGACAGGACGGGGGGGATGGGGCGGATCACCAGTGTGGGGGCGTGCCCTGGCCGTGCAATGCTGGTATTTCAGACGTTGCACGGCGGGGGGCATGGCTACAGTGATGTGATTCACGTCATTTGCTCCCACGGACTCCATGCGGGAAGCTGCCTGGATTCCGGGAGGATTGCCTACCTTTCTGGGGGGCCGGGAGGTTGACCCAATTTCCGGGTAGGCAACCCTGATGTATGTGTGGGGTAAAGACTGTAAGCTCCCATGGAGCCAGGGAGTAATGTGAATGATTACATTTTCCCGGTACAGCTCTGCATAATCTGATTGGAGAGATATTTATAAATGATGAGGATAATTTACATGTAAGAGATCCTTTATGCTGTTCTGTGTTTCCTAGTTCCAGAGTTCTTAGAGGCGGGTGCTGGACAGGGTCCTTTAAAGTCGGGATCCCGACAGTCATTTACCCAACGTCGGGATCCCGACTGTTAAAACACCGACAGCCGGGTTCCTGGCGGCCACCGGCTATTCTCCCTCGTGGGGGTCCACTACCTCCATAGAGGGAGAATAGAATAGTTGGCGAGCGTAGCGAGCCACCGTGCCCGCAAGGGGCTTTGTTGCGCTCGCCATGCTGTCTGAGTCCGGCCAGTCGGGCTAATGACTGTCGGGATCCCGACTGTCGGAACCATATACCACACCCCTTAGGCTGTTTGAAAGAACTATGCTGCAAGCCAGGTGTTTCAGACCTTACAATTTTTAAGTGTCGTCATTTGTATATCGCACCGGTGATGTGCAGCTCCAGTGGGTGTAGCTGTCTCATAATGGGAGTTTGGCCATGTTAAAATATTGCATAAATTCATCATAAAGGAAAAAACCCGACATGGGCAGTGTCGACAGTCAAAAGGTCGACATGGGGTTTTTCACTGTTTTTTGAGCCGACAGGCGGTATTTCATGCCTTAACATCCACTAGGGCATGGTGGGTGAATAGAATAATGTGCTGTGCGTAGCGAGGCACCGTGCCCGAAGCATAGCGGGATGCGGTGGACTTCAAACTGTGTCACAGTGTCGACATTCGGTTAAAAAAAAGTGAAAAAACCCCATGTCGACCTTTTGACTGTTGACCTTGCCCATGTCGACCTAATGCTTGTGTCAACCTAATGACCCTGGAGACCTTGTCCCATGTCGACCTTGTCCCATGTCGACCTAGTGGTGTCGACCCAAGGCTTGTCAACCTAGTTGTTGTAGACCAAATGATCCACACCCATATACAGTATATTTGGCTTGTGAATGAGAGGAAACCGGAGCACCCGGAGGACTGTTGTATGTAATTATCCCACAACTTCAGTGCGGTCAGGTGCCATCTGTGCTTCTGCGGGTAAAGTAGTATTAGAACCAGAAATTACTACAAAAAAAATGTATATTTAAAAAATAAAGATTGGGGTGGCTTACAACTAACAGGTACAGTATTGGCAGAATTCTCCTGTTCCATTGTCTGGCCAGACAAGGGAATAGGAAGTACATACCCCTATGTCCCTTAAGTGGACCTAAGTACTCACCATCTATCTCATAAAATGACTGCACAAAATTCAGGGACACTTAGGTTTCCTTTTTTCCCCCACAAAGACAAACCTTTTTAAAGAATCCTGCTAGTTAACCAACCAGCATTTAACCAAGAGTTACATCAATTATCTGTTTCAAGTTAAGATATTGATTGCTTTTTTATTGTATTATTTATGAAATTGTGTGTTTTGTAAATTCTATAACACTGGCCAGTGCATATTTTTAGTATAATAAATATTTTCAATATATACATTGTTTCTAGCGCGTTCTATACACTCTTTTTCTACTGTTTTTGTTTCTATGGGAAAGGGCATTTCCCTGTCTAAACGCTTCTAGAACCTTCTGCGTAGAACACTGACATTTACAAAATCTAGTGGTACGTAGATGTGTATATGGACTACACCCTTAATAATTTAATTATTAACTGACATTGTGCTTGGGAGAGTTTAGCGCCAATATCTCTTTGGGCAGTATTCAATGAGAAAGTTCTCCGTGCATGGAGAGCGTTTTATTTCGCTCTCCATGCACTCTCCGTGTTTTAGCGGAGATTCTTCCTGTTCCGGAGCCTCCTGCTCCCACTATTCAATGTATTTAAGACTCGCCGCCACTCGCGGCGAGTCTTAACCCCTGCAGCGGACGAGCGTCCGCGGCAGGGAGCTTTCAGGGAGCCGGGGGACGGAAGCAGCCAGAGAGATTAAAGTCTCCCTGGCTGCTCCAGAGGAATGTGGAGGGGAGGTGGGCTCCCCTGGACCCAGGCAGCACAGGCTGCCCCCCCCTATAGCCAGCGGGGGACCCAGTATTCACTACACCCGATCGTGCATATTAACGATCGGGTGCAGTGATGAATATCTAATGAGCGGCTCGAGCGCTCCGGCCCCCTGCTGGCTGCACTGTGTAAAAAAAAAAATTACAATTTTTTTTTTTTTTTATTAAATATATATTCATGTGCTATAAGCACATGAATAAAAAGAACATGCCCCTTCACAGAAAAAAAACCTGATTTTTTGACACCAAAATTAAAAAAAAAAACCTTTTAGTTTAAAAGTTCACATTCCAGATCTCCATCAAAAGATGGAGAATTTCTACATGGAGAGAGACGGAGAAAATCACTTAGAAAGACGGAGAATATTTCACATTGAATAGGGTTGCTCGCTTTTGGAGAGCAAAATGCTCCGTCCAAGGCGAACAAAGCACAAATTCTCCATAAAACACGGAGAATTTTTCTCATTGAATACTGCCCTTTGTCTTTTCAGTGTTCCATTAGATAACACATTTGTGACACTCTTTTGTGAATACCACAACTACAACAAACACTAGTTTGCAGGAATCTATGATCTGCAAACTCTCTTTGTTCTAGGGAATAGGATTGCCACCTAGCAACAGCTGGTGGGTTATGGTGTAAGCCTCCCGACATACGCTGGAATGGTATAGTGAAATAAAATTTTCACTTACCTTACCACAGCCAGGGGAGTAGGGAGCTTAGCTGCTGATGCATGACATGTGCACAGGCAGTGCACATATACTGCAGGTCATGCAGGTGCACTCTAGTCACATGCACCTGCTGTATATAAGGCTAAGCCCCGCCCCTGAGGTCAGATTTTACAGAAGCTTACAGATGGCAATCCTAAGGTGGAACAAGAGAGAAATACCATTGTATGCAAAGACCATTGTATGCAAAAATAATGTTAACTAGAACATTCATAACGAACATAGATCAGATCTGAGAAACTCTACTGGAAGGAGTAAGAATGAAACTGGGTTGGACTAGGAACCAACAACTGAAATAACTGCCATGCTGTATTGTAGCCAGGCATGTTATAAACTGAGGCCAACTTGTGAGTATAGCAGAGAAGAGGAAATAATTAATTTCTGATCTTTAGGTGACTGCACTTGTTGCTTCTTCTAGGCCTTTGGAGTGCCTTGAATCAAAGGATAAGTTAGGTATATAACCGAACCTTAGAGAGAACAAGCAGCAGACCTAGCAAGGTACTGGGTGGGAAGGGTGGGAGCTGTTGCTAGGTGGCAATCCTATTCCCTAGAACAAAGAGAG